>NC_141865.1:4417300-4749800 GCF_024713525.1 Acromyrmex echinatior | reverse complement strand
AATTTCAGAATCCTATTTTTTCCGCAAGAAATATAATATTAATTAAAAAAAATAGAAACGGTCAATAATGATTGCTTAATTCTTCTAGTATTAAATATTGCAATAATGTACTAAGAATTAGATATTCGAAGTTCCATTAAATGCAAGATAGATTTTCATACTCATACATGTACCGATATCTCTCGTGCATCAAATTGTTTCTCATTGAGGCTCTTTATTTCTTCGTAGCACGCATCACAGCCAGACATTCCGCAACGATGAAGAAGTTCTCCGCAAACTATTACGTCAATCAACCGTTCCTTCCACGAGTTACTTTCCACACTGTTACTGACGTAAGCCATTCGCAATTAGCAGTTACGCTTACAGCGATCCTTACTGTTTTCGCAGCATGGAACTTCGTATGACTTCACAGAAGTATAAGATTGTTACACAAGTTTATGTGGCAATTTATTTCGTAAAATTTATCATTGTACTACTTTCGCAGTTTTTAAATCTCTATGAAATCAACAGTTATAATCCACTTGCAGAATTTTAATATAAATTAATATCCTGATTTTTTCCTCGTCGAACAGAAGAGATTAAAAATTTCTAAATATGTTTCTGAAAAGTGTCTTTTAGTGACATAAAGTTTTAAATGTAAATGTCTAGAGATTCTCTAAAAATGAATGTTTACTTCATAGGGGTAATTTTTAGAACAATGCATGTTTTAAAGCCGTTGTACCCTGATTTAATCTGAGTCAAAGTGAAACATTTTAAATTATAAAATACATATTTTATCTAACAACAATAAAGTGTAGTGCAAACTTCACGATTTAACTCGCGTTTCTAAATTTATATTAAACAAATATCTTTTCGTCAATTTGTGTACGATAGCTTTAACATGCATCGAGTGCTTAATCGAATTCTATTAGACGTAGAAGTTTAGAGTCAAATCTGTCTAATAGTCCTTATCAATGAATTTAAGAAAATGCGAGAAATGATGATATCGCTCAACAAATACAAATTATCATTACCGTTGATTCATTGAAAGTACACCAAAAATTTTAATTTGAGATTTATTGGGAGCTTTCCAGCAAGAGACACAAATTGACACAAGAGTCATCCTGTTCTTCTTCGATATTCGGTAAGGAATGACTCTTGTATCGATTTGTGCCTCTGCTGGAAAGCTCCTTTTATTTACTGATATAAATAAAAAGTCGTACTGATTACGAAAGAATACATGCGGCTACTGCAACTGCACCCAGATTAGCACCCGGGTTTACGCACTCGAGCCATACGCAAGGTTCCGCACGGGGCAAGGTGGTCTTCGTGGGCGACGTTCGACGGGGTACGAAGAGAGCGAGATCGATAAAGCGCACGTGCTCCACGCGGCTGAGAGTCCCTGGCTGGAAGTAAGTACGGTGGGACTCAGCTGTCGCCTCCTAATTGCCGGGACAATGCAACAGATGGCTTTGATCGCAATCCCTACCCACGGTCTTCCCGCTCTCGAATTCTCCTTCGTTCTCTCTCTCCCTCATCTCGAACAGAGCTCCTTTTTCTTCCGCCCCTTTCGCCGCCGCCGCCGACGCCGCCGACGCCGCCGTTTTTCTCGCATCCTTCTTCTCGCGGGCCTTCTCCCCGCCAATTCGATCCCGACATCTCGCGACTCCATGTGTTCGATTTCATCTCGCCGACAAGCGTACCACTTAAGAACCGAGGACGTCATCCTCGGATTTCATCCTGGTCACTGTTTCCGTCTGATCGGTTGCACACTTGAAAGTTAACGCGTCACGCGATGCCTAATGTCTTTTTTTAACTTAGCTAAACGCAGAGGAGGGAGAGAAGACGTATACAGGCCGTTCCCCTGAACTTTAATCAAAAATAATTAGACGTCTGTTGATAAATCTCTTTTGGTCTTGTTATGTCATAAATATCGAAAAACGCTAGCCGTGGTTTAATATCATTTCCTGTCTCTTTTCAAAAACAGAATTACACAAAGACAAAGGATTCAGATTAATTTCAATTATTACAGAAACCAACTGTAACAAATAAAAAAAAAACAATGTTAAATGGCCCAGTTAACGTTTTATGAAAATGGAGCAGCCTCAGGACAATTTCGTTCTGAAAGTCAGTAATTAAATTAAACATCGCTTTCAAAGGGGGCTTAACTGTATATTCAGTACATCTATAAAACTAAATAATGTCCTAAGATTTCGAAGCGCATCGCTAACTTATTCTCCCGTTAGTGCCCTTCAGTTTTAGAAGATTCTCAGTAGCGAGAAGAGAGGCGGATGTAACGCCGAGGACGAGCTCCAGGTCGTAAGCCGCACCCCGTAAGTACACGCGGTGTGCGGGTGACTATCGCGAAATACACCTCGAACGGCGTAGCGTCGGGGATGCTCCGGCAGCGCGGGCGGATATGATATCAGCCCCGAGCAGAATCCCAGTGGAAGTGTCGGACGTGCCTTATCGCGTCTGGACCAGGCAGTCAGGCGGCGCACAAACCTAACCGACACACACCGGGCCAGCCAAGTTGACTGACTGCTCGCAGGAGTTTCGCCATCATCCCCTACGGAGCACATTCTATCGCTCTCTCTCTCTCTCTCTCTTTCTCTCTCCCTCTCTCGCTCTTCCTCTTTCCCTCTTTTGCCTGTGATCTCTTGCATTACGCTTCCGCATACATATACCCCACGCGTGCACATGTATGCTTCTATGCATCTAAATTCGTATTAAAGACCACGATAGACATGTACAAAGCCGTCAAGCCCATTAACTATCAATGAAATATATAATAATAATGTAAAATAGAGTTTTTCTTTTAATTTCTTTCTAATTAAGAGATCATTGTGTTTTTGAGATCATTATGTTTAAGTCGAGAATTTCTATTACATTTTTTTAAAGGTCTTCGAATCCAAGCGGAGGTAATATTTTTTGTAATAAAATTATTTGAGAGTTTTAAGATGCTTATCAGTATCAGATTATTAAAATTTTTCTAGGACGTCCGTGAGTATCAATATTATTAAATTGCTCAATTTAATTTGTGACATTATTACTTTAGTTTTAGGTTTGCATTTTAACACTAAAATTAAATTCGACACACAGTTTGTACATCTATCATTTTTTTCATTGTGCAATAGTTTTGTGTGCACATTTGGCTTTATTATTCTGTAAGCAACTTTTTCTGTTATATTATTTTACCACATTATTTAGGAGATTATCATGAAAAAGCTTAGGTGGTCTACAATGAATCATGACGTATTGAACAATGAACCATATTGTTGGTATATTGTAAATTTTCTCGATCTTTTTTACGATAATCTTCAAAATAATAATTCATTGTAATAATTATTTAGAATACGGCTCCTCCACTTAAAATCTCAATAAAAATATACTCATTTGACGCGTTTTCTCAAAACGAAAGAAAAACACGGTCGACGTTGTGAATCCTCATCATCTTATAATTCTATTTTATAAATAAACATTTTAAAATATAACAAAACTAAAATAATCCCAACAATTCGTAATATAAAACATGTAGTTTTTATTATTAAAAATAACATGGTTCATTGTGTATATACTCCTTATACACAATGAACCACTTCCCGATTTTTTAAATAATCGAAATTGTGACTAAATTTAAAAAATAATTTAAAAGTTATTGTTTACAGTACGTAGCCAACTAAATTCATAAACTGTATGCCAAAACTTAGACCTTCAATTCATCATAATTGAAAGAGATATAAGCCTCTGAAATTTACATGATTCATTGTTAGACCACTTATCCTAAAGTAAATTCATGTAAATTCATAAAATTCACTGAATTATTTAAACATTAAAGATAAAGCTTAACCGTTTAGAGTCTTTATTTCCTATCTGTTTTGTAAAGGATTTTTTAATCATATATTAATCGAACGCCTCGTATCGGCACGTCTATGACGATTTTATATAGCGTTGCGTCAACAAAAAGCGATCCTGAGACGAGCAAAGAGGACACGAGAGAGAACCCGCGCTCGGACGCGATGACAGGCTTTGATGTGCCAGAAGGGGCTTTTTTCCTGAGCCCCGGTTTCCAAGTTAGCTGCGGGCTCGCCGCTCGTCTAGATAACCGGCTCGGGCTGAATGTACGATTCGAGCGAGAGCGCGTGGACTGGATATACGGGTACCGCCATGCAATATTCCGAACTAATGTACGACGCGCCCACAGCGTGGGCTCTCGCGCGGACATCGGCGAGGTCGTTCCTTTTAATTTTCAGTTTCGAGGATCGGGGTCAACTTCCGGGGACACTCGTTTCGAGAAAGAACGTCACACGATCCACCTAACTAGGTTCGTACTTTGAAGACCTTTTGGAATTATTAAAGTAGAGCCCATGTTTTTAACACTGTAGAAGTCCGAACGGTCACATAAAAAGGACGGTTTTAAAATATCTAAAAATTTTTGCCACATTCGGATGTGATCTAAAAATAATTTTGTTAGACTATCAAAGTGATTATGTAGAACGCTCAAACTGATTTCTAGAATGTCAAAACTTTTTACGGCGTTGCTTATCATGCTTGGGATTCTTACGTAATTATTTTAATAGCCCAGTAAAACTATTTTTAGAACTATGTATACTTAAATGTTAGATTTCAGAAAATCGTTTTTTTCTTGGTATTACTGAAGAAATTCTAAAATCTTTTAACTTTTCAATATAATTGTCTTTTATACTAATAAAATATTCGGTTCATCATCTTTTTTATTTTTATAATAATTTATTCACTTAATTCTTTTAGTGAGTAAAAAATATTAATATTTCCAGTAATAAAACTGACAAAATATTGGAAAAGAAATTATATATATAGGATAGGCCAAGGCGAATCGAATCAATAAACTTTGAGACAGTTGTTGTCAGTTTTTTATTTCAAACAGGCAGTTACTTTTGCATAGAACTGTTGTCTATTGTTTTCTCTGTACCGAAAACAATAGATAAAAGTTCTATACATTTCAAAGCTTATATTGATCCGATTTCGGTCTATTCTACATATTTTAAAGTTATACGTCTATTATTTTCGTATTAAACTTACAAACTTTGCATAGGTTTACGCGTATAATTTACACAGTAGTTTTGTTCGTTCGAATTGAAATTTTATTAATTTCTACGATTTCTGTTACCTGTATCCATTTTAATTAAAAAACTTAATAATTTCATCAGCAATTTAAAATTGGCTGTCGCATGGCGATCTTGGCAAGTGACAGATTATAAACGACAGCATGACGACTGACAGCTGCGCTAAGCACGGAAATCCGCGTTAAGGATGAATAAAAAAAAATAATGTACCGTGATGCGAATCTGAAATTAGATAAACTGCACTTACCGCACCTGTGCGCTACACCATCGACACGCTCTCGAACGAGAAACGTCGATATCCCGAATTAATAGAATAGCGACCTCCTGCTAGTTCGATTCAGCTGGGTACCGAGCGATTTGTTTTTTCCGGTCGTGCGATAGATCAAATAGACTAGAGTGGCCACGTTGTTAATTTTCAAACGACACGTGTCACTCCGCCGACGCGTTATTACAACATATTGCCGACTGTGATGGAAGTGAAGAGGATATTAACAACTCTGAACGTCAGGTATTCTACGCAACGAGATACTTCGAATCATTGGTGACCGTGTCATAATTAAACCTGAAGCCAATAATGATACGTAATCATTCGCGTGTTAATAGCGATTAAAGTTTCATATATTTCAATTTCGATCCTAGTTTATGCCTTTTAAATGCAGTAAAAGGATTTTCTCCCATAACCACATATCACGAAACAACAATCTACTTAATTCCATTATGTCACGTCAAGAATCTGTCAATATGTCAGTTTACATTTTGCAAAGCATGACATTATATGAAACTAGATTGTGGCAAGAAATCAATAGGTCAATGCAAATTGATATTTACACATTAGGAAGTAGGTTGACCTAATCGATTGTCTTCCAAGAAAGCAGAAATTCGTTTATGAAGATATTCGTCCGCATTAGATTCTATTAGAAGCTTTCAGAAAGTGGAAATTATCCCAAAAACGATATTAATATATTTTAATAAAATAACATTTTTTTCAAGATAATCGACTTTCATATATGAGGATCGATATTATTTCATACATGGAAAGCATCTATCGAGTCACTGCTTTTTTGTCACGCAATCGATATCTTTTCAACGACACTGAGAGAAAAGCGTTTGTGTCTGTACACATAATTGCAAAAATTGATAAAGTAATTATAGTTAGGAGTTCTACTGTTATATAATTATTATTGCTACAATGTTAGTAGGAAATAATTATACATTCATAATTATATACCAAGTAAAATGTATATACTGAAAAAAATGTATTAAATTTTAATAAATATTTGTTTGAATAGTATCAACCAAACATTTACGTACAGTAAATAAATATTTACTCAATAAAAGAATAATTGTTAAATCAAATTAATGATTTTTGACCGAATATACTTTTATATTTAGTAAATATTTAGTTCATTATTATTCAAACAAATAATTTACTAGAATTTAAAATATTTTTTTCAGTGTATTTTTCTTGAAAACGATTATAATTTTTAATCGTTTTTGGAAACCCCATATGTCGTGTTCTTGCATCAAAAATGACACAATAGAAAAATATGATTTTCCAGTTGTTACTATGAAATAATAACTTTGGTGAAGATTACTCTATCGATCATTAAAAATAAACTAATTGAAGTTCTCACAATCCGTTCGCCAAATAGCATAATCACAATATGTGAAATTAATTACTTGAATATACTTGAATATTAAAAAATTCAACGCAAGATGTGTGTTAACAAGGACTTCCGTTTCCAATAAAAATACAAAATGTTTTTTTACTGTGTACTCACCCTTACTCTTAGCCTTGAGATCGAGGTCGACTGGAAAGGAGTCTACGGTGTTGGCGACAGTCGTCGGTGGATGGCAAATAATGCTGGATGACTGCAGAGCGGGGGTGGCGGTGGCGGCGGCGACTATCGCCGTGGTGGTCGTGGAAGGATTCGCGTTCACGGTGGAGACGCCGTTGCTGTTGGTGACGGTCGTGGTGATCGCCGTCGCGGACGAAACGGTGAGCGTCGCGACGGTCGCGACGGTCGCGGTGGTGGCCGCCGACGTGCACGACGGCGAGGCCTGCTGGTAGCCGCAACATTCCTTCGTCTCTTCCTTGACCTTGATCTTGTGGAGGATCGTCGTCGTTGCCACTCCGCCCTCCACTTTCATGCTCGCGAGCCGCTTTCTCACCTGCGGGCGGCGGCATAAATTATATGCAAATTACTTTCACGATGAACCTTGGGATAATTACTGGGCAAGCGATTAATTAAGAGTGATAAACGTAATTAACTTTAATGTATATAATGATTTTCCGGTTCTTTACATAATAGGGTCGTTTGTATATGAATTAATTTTTATTACTTTTATAAGTGTAAGGAAAGAATTATTAAATGATTCTTACGTATACTTTAATATCTTTAATAAAAAGTATTTATAAGATTGCTTTTTTGGTATGTACATACGATTGGATCATTTCTTGTCCCATATTTCTTTTGTTCGAAAAACTAGGAGCATTAAATAATTAATTGTAACAATATTTATATTCAATTTTGTACAACTTTAAATACTTTCTGAGGTGTTAAAGTATATCTAAGAATTATTTAATATTTTTGTATATATTTGTTAAAGCGATAAAAATTAATTCGGGAATAACCCATCGTATGTAGTAAAGGGTGTGTAGTAAAAAAAGGAAAGGTAGAGATTATTATTTAATCAGATGTTCCTGGTATTTCAAAGAAAAGAAAATGAGCAGAATACAAATGATTCAATTCGTGTGTATTACGGGACACTTCCGAGATTTTGAAATCTGAAATTCGAAGGAAAGAAAAAAACAGCAGAAAAATTTAAAAGAGAAGAAAATAACAATGCAGAAGTTATCTTATAATATATAATTTTATTACTTCCTCTTCCTATTTTTTTCTTTCAACGCAGATTTACAAGAATTTCAACGTCGTCAAAATATTATAATCGAAGATTAATAGCTTTTTCTATCAGTGACTTCCGCGAACGTGCCACCTGCTTTCGACCAGGTTTCGGGTCGACGCGGTCGCGACGACATGCGGAAAAACGAGCAAGGAGAGATCGTGGCACCTATATGCACGTCATCGCGCGTGCACACGATTCATATTTGATTGATTCCATTTCATGAGAGCGTCCCGCCGCGCCGGCCGCATGTTTCGTCTACGTGCCCGGCGAGACGGGATCGTTGCCGCGCATACCGATGGCCGTTTTAATGGAATGTACGAACGTTAGTTTTACAAACCAACAAAGATCTGTCACGGCACGGAAGCACGAAATTATTGGGGATCCGCGAACGCTGCCGTCCATAACTGATCGCGCCCCTCCCCCCCCCTCCCCCCCCCCTCCCCCCTGCCCCCCGTCATTTTTGGCTGCACTCGCCTACAAATGGACCATCACGAAAAGCCTCCGCAAATGTTCGCCGAACTGGAGAGAGTATACGCCATGAATCGTGAATAATTTTTCGCCTATGCATTTTTTTTATTGGAATAGAATTTTCGTTTAAAAACTTGATTTTATTAATCTTCAATGGACGCATTTAAACCTTCTTTAAGCGATAAGATTAAAATTGGATTTCAAATCCGTATTGAAGTAAATTTTTTGCCTAGTAAAGGATTTCTAGCCTAGTAAATTGGAACGTCGTTTACTCTGGATTTGTACATTATATAAATTGTTGGAAAATATTTTTTTCATTATAAAATATACTACATACTCTCAATGCATCTGTAATAACGTTATTGAAAGATCCGCAATTCCCACAAACTAATTTCGCGTGAATATTACAAATAGGTGTTTTAAGTACTTTACAGTATTAAGATTTTCATAGCACGTGACCTCCAGTAAATCGCACGCCGTAGACAAATTCAGAATTAAATAGAGAATAAGATTTCCTTATTAAATTTTCGAGCAATCGGAAGTAACCTTAACTTTATAGAAATCTAATTAACCAATTTAAACTGAAAGGCAGTAATTAATTACTGACATTAGGTATATTAAAATCAGCGTTGTCCTTTTAATATCTCAAATAAATAATTAATTACTATCTTTCAGTAATAAATTATCCAATATTAAATTTCTGTAACAGAAGAGCTTTCGATAGATGGCCTCTCTCGCGCCATTTTTAATTTCTTACTGCAATGTTTCTTATCGCTCTGATGTTTGCCGGTCGCAAACACGCGCAGAAGTCATAAACATTAAGTATAAAGATTTACATCGGCTTGACAAGTGGTACCGCAGTGTAATACTACACCCCGTAAGCGTCTTGCGTTTTGTACGCAACGTTCTTGCCGCGTACTTAGTTTCTTTTCTCCGTCTACGCTCGCGCTCGCGGTTCCTCTTCTTTTACTTTCTGCTTACGCTGCAAGATCTCGTTTCATATTTATTATAGTAATCGCGTTGCTGGGACTTTTACGAGCGCGGTGCTCCACGTCGACAGCTACGTCCAGCATTAAAAGTAGTCGAACGTTCGGATCCTTTTTTCATAATTCCGCAAGAATTGCGCGCAAACAAATCTACGGACTACGAATAAATTTACCTACGAGTTACTGCCGCAATTTCAGATCGTTAATACTTGCATTTCTTGCATAATATGCGATGAAATATCTTCATTAATAAAAGAATATACATATTATATACAAATTTCATTTTTATTTTATTAAAGTAGACAATTTTATTATTTATTTTAAAAATTCAAATACTTAAATGTAGACTCAAACAATTTAAAAAATTGACCAATTTTAATTTTTTTTAAGTAGACAGAGATATGTTATTTTAATTTAAATACATTTACATTTATACTACTGTCTTGTTGAATTCTTTGTTTCTAATTCTATACACTGAGAAACAAATGCTATTGATTCAATTAAAGTCTATATTACGAGTTGTCATAACATAAAAGCATAAATTATTATTTATAATCAAGGCCTTTTTGTCAATAAAAATATACAAGAATTAATCACCTATTAATCACCTGTTAGTGACAGCCTGTAATATAGACTTTAATTGAATCAACAGTATTTTTTTCTCAGTGTATGAGAAACGTAGAATTATTAATATATATTGTGTATTATAATTCTATTCATCAGAATTAGACTTCTTCGAAGAAATCTTTCTGATAAATAAAATCGATACACTTGTACACATAAAACACGTGTTATATGGGATACAACAGTAACATTATCTCAGGCAAAATCACATACATCGCTATTGCATTTCGAACATGTGTCATTCGGTGCCCGAAGACAAAACCATATCACCGGAAACGACATGGCTAAGGAAATTGAATGGCACTCGTTGAATGAAATAATCATATAACAAACGATTCAACAGCTGCTTTTTACTGACTATACATTGGATTACAGTAATCAACCTTTCGCTTTGCGTGAAACATTTTACATGCATACGCAAAAATCGATTTTTTTATCTTTCTCTTTGTTTTTTTCTAAAGAAAGAAAAAAGAAAAATAACTTCTCCGTATGATCAATTAATAAATTTAAATAAACAAAAAGAATTATAAAAAAAAAATCTTTCAGTCGTATAATAAATGTTACATTAAACGATTACAATACAACATTTAATCGATGACATTAGAACAGTAACGGCAGACATTCGCGTGATCGTATCTTTGATTTATGAAAAAAGTTAGACGCTCTCTCGTGCGATTTATAACGTCGCGTATGTATAAATCGATTTAGGGCCGAGCGATTTGCATGAGCTCCGTAATATTTTCGGTTCGACGCGAGCAAAATTACACGGGAAGGGAAATTAAATGGCACGAATGCGGAAACGGGAGTAATCTTTAAGATCCACGTGGCGCACCGCCGCCGTTCCTACCGGATGGAATTTTATTTTATTGACGCGCGCAGCTCTGGCAGCAGGCTGCCTTCGGTGCCACATGGTCCCGTTATTAACGTGAAATGCAAACGAGCCCTTCGTTGCGTCCAAGAAACGGCCGCACGGATGACTCGCTATAATTTTTCGCGCGAAACTACATCGCCAAATGCCGTCGGGTTTTACCGTGTACGTAATTGCGCTGGGAAATTCGGCGCGAACCACCGTTCGGTTTCCGCCAAATCGCGCAATGTGTTTTGTGAATAATAAAAACTCCGCGCTGATAATAAATTCGTACATCACATTTTATTGCAACGTTAAATCTACTCGTAATTTTTATGTCAACCGAGTGATTTTTTTCAGTTCGTGATGAAGTAGAAGTATAATATATAGAACATACACTGAAAAAAAATGCACTAAATTTTAATAAAATATTTACTAAATGTAAACATATATTTATTTTACATTAATTGATACATTAATTTGACTTAAATATCACCGTTTTATTGAGAATATTTATTTATTGTAAATATTTACTCAATAATTTAGTATTATTAAAAAACATATATATTAAGATTTAGTAAATTTTTTTTAATGTAAAGAAATACAAGCCCGATAAAAAATCCGTAGGACAAAAAGGTAAACAAATTTTTGTCTAAATATAAGAAATTGTTTAATCTCTTTTAAAATGTTACAAAAAAAAGATATATATATGTTTCATCTGATGCTTTTATTGAGTTTGCAAATTTGAGATTAATGCGATTATAAATAATCGAAAACACTCAACTTCAATTTAATTTAATTATAGGTAGTCTAATTACACAAAAAAATAATAAAGGATGTTCTGACACTGCCCATTACTAATTACTATCGGACAATAAAAGCGTCAACAGCCCATATTCTGGTCACGTAACAACGCTCTCTGATTCTTCTACGGCCGTTCATCAATCAATCCACCCCCGTGTTTCGCATGGGCGATGGAAAAAAGGTTGCGCTACGCAGTTCCGACGGATTTACGCACGGAACAATTCGCGGTCGCGACGTGTCGGTCTTTATTGTGACAGATGGTCACCATAATTTTAATTGACGCCTTCTTCTGTTGTTACAGTTGTCCGCAAATCGCTCACCGCATATGCGCAAGTGTTATAGTATTTGCGGCCTTCTGTCATCTCCCGTGACATATATCGCTATGATAGGAACGAACAGAATCCGTTTGTTGATCGATCAAGTAGTAATACTATACCTCTGTAATAATATTATATATGATATATTACAATTGAAATACCTAAGCCTTTCACACAGAGGTAGTATTACTACTTCATCGATCAACGTACGGATTCTATTGTAATATTCTATTGTAATATAATACGTATATCAAATAATATTATAAAACATATTATTTTACGATTTATTAATCCTCATTATCACAGTAAAGAATAAAAAAATTCATTAAAAAAATAACGCAACAATGATTTTACAATAACAATCTCCTTTACGTATTTTATAATTATCAGTAAACGAAAATTGTTTTTACGCTCCACTATGTTTTGTTCTAAAGGGCATTTTTATCCTACTTTTTTATTTAACAATCTTTTTTACAAAATTAGAAAAGTGATATTTAAGAAATGACCGTGTATTCTATTTAAAAAAAAAAAGAAAAAAAAACAATTCGTAAATATCTGTTTAACAAAATTAAAAACGTTTTTAGCCATCTGTAAAAGAATCTGTCGATCGACCAAAACACGTATTTAATGAAAATACATTTTACGCGCGAATATTGATCTCGTAGCAACGACAGGCACATTTCTGATACAAATTAATTAAAACATACTTACAAAGATGCGAAATATTTGTCGAAGCAAATAGCGGACAAAGACAATCGTACAAAACATCGTTTTATTACGATTTTGTATTATTTGTGAAAAAAAAAATTAATGTAATATCTTAAAGGATCGCGTGAGTAATTCGGTTGCAGGATTCATTCAAAACTGCACTTTACAGCATAAAACATTCCTCTAACAGCAGCATCTCGCTTAATTGCCTGGCTTAACGGTTGAAATAATTTGATTTTCGCCATTCGTTTGTGTAAAAGAATATTTATTTTTCTTTTGTTTATAACCGTCATGCAGCTGTCTGTTACACAAAACTTTGGTTAAATGCGAAGTATAATTAAAAATTTGTTATTGTGAGATAACATTGCAGTATGTTGATATATGCGCATATAATTTATAAAGCAATAAGTTAACATTAAGTTTTTAATCTTTAAAGTCCGTTTTTTCATTTTCTGGTTAGGCTTAACTTGATGTTTCATCTAATAGACTTCATCTATGATGACGTCATGGGACGAAACATCAAATTAAATTTAATCAGATAATGAAAAATTGGATCTAAGTAGGTAGATGATCACGCAATTTTAACGCGTGTTATATTAAATTATCTTAAAAATCTTGTACTAAGAAAGGAAAATGAAAAGTGTTGTTCAAAAATCTTAAAATTCATTATTTTTATACTCTTCTCACAGTAAATAAATAAGATTATAAATAATGTAAATTTAATCGTAATATATGAATAATATTATTAAAAATTATTATTAAAAATTAATTTCTTTGGGGTCCTCTGAGCTTCTACTTAAACTTAAAGGATAAAGAAATGATTGCATCTTTCGACGCTCGGATTCCTGATTTCGCAATTTAGCATGAAATAAGGTCGAGGTGATGCCGAGGAGAGAAGGAAAGAGGAGGGGGGGGAGGGGAGGATCAATTGTCGTGCGTCCAGAGTGCCCCGCAAGTGTTTTCGTAGATAACTATATCTGCGACATTGTGCAAGACGCGCAAACGTCAGGAGAACGCAATTAACTTGGATGTCACCTGCGATCGATCGTCACCGAGAGGTGTCCCTCCTTCCCGGGTTCCGTTCCCCTCCCCCCCGCCCGCCGGCGCCGTGTCGTTAAGGTGAGCTTTGGCTCCCGACTTTGCCGGAGACGCGCGTCTCCGGAAATTCGTTAAGACGCTTAGTTAAGCAAACAAGAGCGGTGCCGTTGCGAGGTGATATACGTGCCGCGGCAGAAAATCCGCGGCTCTGCCGCTCGTAATTGCGCGCAGCTGCGGTTACGCGCGGCGCGGATGTAAAAGCTTCGCCGTCACTCGCGTTACTCGCGAATTGCATTACCGCGCTAACGCCGGATTCCGCTTGGACATTAGAGCCCCCCCCCCCCACCCCCACCCCTCCCCCCAACTTCTTTTTTCATTCTTTGTTCCCGCCGGGATGCCGACGATCAATTCTCGGTCTCTTTATAGAAGAACCAAGAGTGGGGCGGGCATCCGCGATAAACTGCGTTTAATAACGTCGGCGTACCGAATTAATTTTATTAATTATACTTGCAACCGATGTAATTATAAACGGCATTTATTGTCGCGAATAATATTACAACGACTGTGGGCAGTATTTAATTGATTATTATTATATTATTATAATTGCCAACGATCGCGCGGGTAATAAGCAAGAACAAACAGCCCTCCTCCCCGATATTTCCCTCGGTTCTCCAACTGTGCCATTTGTGAATTTCGAAATAAAGTGAAAGACCCACCGGGGATGACGACGACTCTATCAAACGTTTCGCTAAATTCGCTCCACTTTCAATGGCGGCGCAAGAAAGGAGAAAAAAGTACCGGACAGGCCAGCGCGGCCGATGGGAAAAAGCGGCATGGATGAAAGAGAACGGGAGAAAGATAAATAGACAGATAGATAAATAGATATATAGATTTATCTCACTCTAAGTGAGAAAAAGAATTACAAAGGAAAGAAAATTATTTATTAAGATAATTTATTATAATTCCTTTATTTTATTTTATTCTTCTATAAAAATTTCGTTATTAATTTTAATCATTGTATAATATTATTACTCAGCAACGTGGAAACTCTCTTTGTTGCAAGCATAAAAACAATTCACAATAGAGTTGATGTGATACAAAATATAAATTAACATGATACAAAATGTAAGTTAATGTAATACAAAGTGTAAATGAACACAATATAAAATGCAAATTAATATAACACAAAATGTAAACTGTTATTAATATAATAAAAAAGTATAAATTAACCCGCAGTAAGGCGTTCCTTTCTCAAAACCAGACCATTATGCTCTCTAAAATCTTTGGAGCGGAATCTAAAGAGCGACAAAAAATGACAATGAGTCAATGTTGGAAAAGAGTGACTCAATTATCAATTTTTAGGAATAAGATTTCACTCTTTAGAGTTAGAAAAAAATGTCTACTTTCAAGATTTTACAGAGTACGTAACGTGACGTAGTGAGAACGTTTTCTCTGGAACGTTCCACCAAGTATCCGCGTGAAAGAGAAAGAAGGGAAACGAAAGGGGAGGAAATCTGAAGGCACAGGCGAATAATCGTGGATCGATCGCGACCACGTTTTCGGCGGAGACGACTTCGGCGTCTCGTGGGCTTATGTTTATACATATGTCCCGCACATGGTACGGTGCCCCCGAAGAGGAGGCGGTCGCGGCGGCGGGTGGAGACGTATTCTGAAATTTCCAATATTAGAACGGCCAGGCGAGAGGCAGGCCAGATGTCTACCGTACTGACTGCCGAGAGCGCGCGCGACGTGCGTTTAGCATGGTTTCATTACAAAAATGTCACGCACAGAGCCGCGCTGCGACGCGACGCGACGCGACGCGACGCGACGCGACGCGACGCGCCGCGCCGCTCCACGTCCCGCGCTCTCGCGCTGTCGTCGTCGACCTCTTGACGATGCGTTCGTTCGCTTCTCTCTTTCTCTCTCTCGCTCTCACTTTCCGTCTCTCTTTCTCTTCTCCGATCTCTCATTCTCTCGCTGTCGTTGTCATCGCGGAGCTGTCGACCTGATCTTGGAACGCGACGAACCAGCAGCCGTCGCCAATTAACGCGTTCAGTAGAACCGTCCGCATAAGACATCCCTGATGAGATCATTGACTGTCGAAGGGTGGTATCCTTAGGATGATTGATAGAGTTACCGGTACTCTTTTAACCCTTACACACGATTGGTCATTCATGTCCTGCATATTCCTTTTCGTAAAAAGGTGACATTTTTTATGTGCAGTTTTTTTAATGCACAGCCTTATAAGTTCTTTCTAAAGTTGTTAAAGTACATGTAAAAAATCACTTAATAATTTTTGTATATTCGTTAAAGTGATAAAAATTAACCGGGGACATGAATAAGCCATCGTGTGTAATAAAGAACTAGAAAATCATTGAATGCATTAAAAGTTAAGATATAAATATTTTTCTTTTGAAATCATAAAACTTTTGGACATAATTAAAATTTTGTAAAATTATATTGATAAGAATTGTCAATAAAATTATATTGAGTAGAAATTTTATTTTATTAAATACCTACATTTATCGCATAAAAAATATACTCCTTCCTTTCGCCTCCGAATTATCATATTTGTTTAAAAAAAAGTGTACATATGTACTCTTTTCTTGTAATTCAAATATAGTAATCTCTCGCGTGTAATCCATTTGTGCTTCGATTCTACCAATTTTTTTATTTCGTTCGCATCGGTTCGCACACTTGCATGATAAATATGTTTATACGTGCTGGTTCGATATGTAACGATTAATTTTTAATAAGAATCAAAACAAATCACTCGCACCGTTCAACGTTACAACTTGCGATCTTCAATTCCTATTTTTGTTTGATCGACTTTACGAATTATGAAATTCCCAACACACGAAAAGAGAACAAAGAAAGCTAGCGAACAAGAGAAAGAGAGAGAGAGAGAGAGAGAGAAAGCAAAACGAGCAAAACAGTAAATACTTCACTCTTTGGAGTCGACGTGCAACCGTTACATCGTTAATGGTATCGAAGCTTTACCTCGCGAAGGTTCTGCTTGGTTTCATTACAAAGATGTCATGCGCAGGTACGTCGCAGTTATACCCGCTTTTGACGTCCCGCTCACGTTGTATACACACTTGGCGTTAAACCGGAACGGCCACGGTGCGCCAGGAAAATTATGAAATGCTAAAACGAAAACGAATTTCGCGGGACCGAATATCGTTCCGATATTTGCAATTAACTCTTTTATTTCGCCCGCTACACACACACACACACACACGCGCGCGTTCCCAGCTATCGTGCGAGCGATAATATTCTCTGTGATCAAAAATATCGGTAACTTTTCCCGAAGCCCGAACTGCTGAAATCCGAACTGCACCTAATCCCGACGATAAAAAAATCTGCGCTTTCAATTAACGAAGCGATTTGTCCCATTTACCGGGTGTATCGGGTTAGCGGGACACAAATGCGTTAAATGAACGAACTTTTTCCACGGGACTAACGAGAGGATAATCGAGGACGTCATCGCGTGCGCGGATAATTAATCACCTCGCTGGTCCATCAACATTCGTCACCCTACGTTTCTACACAATTTTATCTTTTAAATAGTCCGTCACGTGGCTAAGGCGATCCCATGACTGATGTTGGTTCGGAACATGCAGTATTAGTATAAAAACAAAAGTCGCAAACTACACATAAGTTTGTAATTAGATATTCGTTTGTTAATCGCTTTAAAAATCGACGTAACTTACTGATATTGTGTCCATTCTTCGTTTTCCTTATTATATATTTAAGCATTCGACATTATTATTATCTTATTATTTCGTTTTATTCGCACTCTCTTTCGTTATGTCGAGAAATTTCTATTATAATTTCTTAGTTTTATAATTTAAAATAACTAATGAAGATCAAGATAGATCTAAACATATTCCTTTGATTTAACAAAGTAATTATACATTTTTGTGACGGACTACATCTTATATTGCTTCTTTTTTTAATTTTGTTTTGAAAAACTTGAGGGTTTAAATAAAATCAAAGTTGACTTTTAGTTAATGTATTATTCAAAATAGAAGAAATACGCGAGTATTTTTTTCTTTTTCAGGACAAAATAATGATTTAGTTCATTGGACCATTTTATTCAATATTAGGTAATAACAGTCAACAAATTGCAGGGTATATATAATTGCACGTCATTTCTCGCTGATAATTAAGCCCAAATTTTGGCAATTTCGGTTTCGTAACCGTCACAGCCATGTCAGAGAATTATCATAAATATGATTTCGCGGCTTTGAGTGCTAATTTTATTTGTATTTAATATACATAATAATAATAATAATAATAATAATAATGCAAATATTTTATTCTTGATTTCTAATCTATCTTTAATTTAAAAAATTTATAATTTAAACAGAACGATCCATTCTTAATATCAATGTTTTATATTTTACATTTATTTAATATATCGATTATATTTTTAAATCAATCTAAATATATTGCATAATTCACAGAATCATATCTAGAATGTCCTAAAGTATAAAATAACCAGTTAGATCCCTTTGTTTTTCAAATCTTTAAAATTTAAATTTTTAATTAAAAAATACATTTTATATTTAATGTTCAAAATTTTATCACATCGCGGCTCTCTTGTTCTAAGCTGTATGTAGGTGACTGACGCAACAAACGATCGATCGACACATAATATATCCATAGAAATATCGAATGGCGTTCGCAGGTGTGCCGATGGTACGGCCGGTTCGTCAGTGTCAGCGAAAATTGTCGGACACATGGTTAACTATGCGGGGGTTGTTGAACGTTTAGGTGCAACGAATAGGTAGCAACAGTGTACCGATACAATTGCCGGCATTTCTATATAGGCAAGTGAGGTATGAATCTATTTCGCCGTTGCGCATCCTGCAACCGACCTCGACGACACGTGCTATTCAATCATCTGCGGATTATCGATAAAATTTCTAGCTGGAATTTTCAATTCGATATATATATAATATTGCTAGCAATTTCAACACGGTCAATTTCTTCCAAAGAAAGAAGTAAAGAAACAGAGAAATATGACATTATGGGCTTAAAAAAGTGACGGATCATCTCTCATTTCATTCATCATTTAATTTAACTTACATCTCCTAAAACATTGAAGATCTCGATCTTACTTTTATTTTCTACTAAAATTCTTAATTTAGAATCTCCGCTTTTTCTAACAACTTTTTTCTCTTAATATATGTTCACTGCGAGTATACCTTTTTGATGTAATTACTATGTAAAATATAATTAAATGTGCGTAATTCTTCTCTACAATTATTTTGGTACAATGCCTTAGGACACGTAACAAATTTTACTATTATTCTCAGAACACTCTTGAGGCTACTCAATGCAAATGTCCATCGGTTCGCGGAACTTACGTGCCATCGTTAACGCTCGCTAATTACATGCTACCCGGAAAAGGCAACTCACGGATGGTACCGCTGTGATGCGAGGTACGCAACGCAACGCAGCTAGAGAGGTATCACCGGAAGGTACCGATGAGAGACCAAGAGAGCAAGCGGAGGTCGAGTCTCTCTCCGCGGTCGTAACTCTTGATTCTCTTTGAAGCGCGGAAGCTGCCCGCAACACCTGACTGACTCGACGGACGCGTATATGGCAGGTCGAGCGGAGCAGCAGCGGCAGACAGAGCTCACTGGGGATGAGGTGGGTGAGGGGTGAGACGACGAGCAAAAGCGGAAGGCAACCACCAGGGTGGGCCATGAGTGAGCGAGAGACAGAGAGCAAGCGAGAGAGAGAGAGAGAGAGAGAGAGAGAAAACGGGAATGCGAGGAAGTGGAAGGGAGGCAGAAAGAGAAAGATTAATAATATAGGAAAGCCAAAGCCACGCCGCAGCCCCTGACAAGCTTTCCTCCGCCTCTCTTCTGTTGCCAACAGTTAATCGATATAATACTTCGGTATAACACGCCGCACCGACGAGCATACGTGCACGCGTGTACGCGTTTCTTGCCGCACGCGTGTACATACGCGAGTCTCGAATACAAGATACTTCCATCAACGGTGCACTTCGTAAATGGTGTCCCCGTTTAACGAGGTCTTGTCGCCCTGAAAGCATGATCCTTTCCTTTCGGTGTCTACGTTAATGATTTATCGTAGTGAGATTTCGGAATATCCGAATGCACTCCAAATCCAAATACGTGTCATAATTTATTATATATATATAAAGTCATTTATTACTAATAAGTGACTTTATGTATGTGTGCTTTAATTTTCCGTGTAAAAATAACACGTTTTAATGTGTAAAGTCAATATTTGTAAGCATATATTATATTATAATGATTTTTGAATTAAATCATATATATATGTAAAGACACTTATTTGACTTTACAGTGTGAATTTTGATTTTAGCTTGATTTGATGTATTTTTGTTAAACGTGACAGATTGAATTATATATTGATTTTTATAATTAGGCTAAATATAATACAATAGTTTAGGCTTCTCAAATTTAATTCTTTATGATTTATTATACAATCTTTATACCTATATTATCATAAATATAAAATAAAAATCTGATTCAATTATTGTAATATCAACCATTGTCATTGTCAGATAATGTTACAGTTGTATTATATTATATTATAATCATATCATAATTATTACACGGAGAGAACGGTTTTGTTGAAGAGTCTAAAAATTTAGCTAAATGCAGGACTGAAAATATTTTGGATTATCAAAATAATTATGTGACGCTCAAGCATGATGAGAAATTCTAACAATCATCTTGAGTTTTCCATATATATTTATTTTGATGATTCGAAAAAAAAAAAAAACAAAATTATTTACAAAATCTGTATCCAGCTAAATTTTTAATTTTTTAAATTATTTTCAAATCTCACTAAATTATCTTTTTTTTAATTTTTCTTCAGCAAAACTGTTCTTTCCGTGTATAACGACATTTGTATCATTTCTTTGGCAAAATACGTTTCGTTCCAACGTATTTACTACCGAATCGACGCATTGTAGTTTAATGTGATTATCGGAAGTGTAAGTTGCTAGGACGAAACAAGAGCTACGCGATTTATACGTTATAAGTGGCGTATGCCGAGGAAATGGCAATGCATGCTGAGGGACGTACGTGGGAGATGAGAGAGCGAGATGAGAAAGATCGACAAGCGCGGTTCGCGCGAACATTGCGGAAGCGCGCGGCGGATACGAATTCGTAGCGCGCTTCCGCCACGGTTAATCGTGACGTGCGCTATACGCCGCCGGGGAACCGATTATTGGCAAACACCGTGCGAAAGGGTGCACCTGACAAGGGTTTTCGTCGCGCTGTTCGGTCCTTATCTCCGTGCTCTCGTCGAAGAAAACTCCAAGTTCCCTCCGGTAGTCTTTGCCTCACGGCGATTCATCCACCCCTCTCGTCTACGGCATTACATACGTACTCTTTGCGCTTCGATAGCTTGATTCTCCGATGTTTGGCACGATAAGTTCTCTCGGAAATATATATTCGCGATGGCTGGTGGATATTACGAGCGATTAGTTTTTAAGGTTCGTTCGATTTTGTTCGATAAAAGTAGTATTTTTTGTATTAAATAATGGTACTTGGAAAAATTTTCTTCAAAATTATTAAACTGTTATTATTAAACTGTTAAATTTCTTCTTAGAGTAAACAATAATTTACAAATAGCTACATGTAAAGAAGGGATAAATGTCTTGCTGAAACATATAAAAATTCAGCTAGATGCAAATGTGAAAATAATATTTTGTTGAGCCATCAAAATAATTATTATAATGCTGTAAAGGAATTTTGATTATTCTAGCAACCAATTTAAGCGTCCTACATAATTGTAAACTGATTGCTAGAATATCAAAACTTCTTTGCAGCATTGCATTATACTTGAGATTTCTAATTAGAGATTTCTAATTTGAGATTACGTAATCATTTTAATAATCCATTAAAATTATTTTCTGTGTGCCTAAATTTTTAGATACTTCAATAAAATTGTTTTTTATGTTAATTATATTAATTCAAGGTTAATTTAATTAAAGCCATGACATTGTGTTAATTTTTAAGAAAATCGTTTTTTTTGTACATAATAAATATACATACATGTGCCGTAAATTCAGGGCAACAAACTTTGACAATTTTTAGTTCTAAAATTATGTATTTATATGCCATTAAAAATTTATATACCATGTCCAAATATACAAAAATTAATATATTTCATGATTTTCTGAAATGTATTTTGTATTATAAAGATGCCATTCTTTTCGCGCCATAGTTTCACATGTCGAATGGTCGAATCGTTGGAAAGGTCAAAACATGGTATTTCTCATTAATAGGAATCGATACAAGAGCCATGCACGTGAAGTTCTTTTGGTAAAAATTATGGTATAATCGTAATGTTACCGACAAAATGACAGCAGCTTTGTGCAGCACGCGATTTCCTAGTTATCATGTTCCCAATATTACGAGGCCCATAGCTTTGTAACGCGAACTTTGCAGACATATGGCCACGTGCGATTATATGCCTTTTGAATTTATTTTAATGCTCAAACACACATGTTCCGCAGACTTACACATTATTCTTCAGATGCTCCACACAATCAGGCTATTTCTCGTATAAAAATACTGTCATTACAAATGTTCACAATTGCACATAGCTATTTTTAAATATCGCGTAAGATTGAAAGTATATGTGCGAGTATGTAATTTATTTTATAAATATAATACTAATATTTTACAAATATAGATTTTTCTTTTATCTATAAAATTACTTATCGTATAATTATTTATTAATTATACAATTTTTATTATGTAATTTTTAATAAACCAAATTTTCCTTTTATAAAGAAATATTAAGGTAATAAAATTGTTTACGATTATCAGGACATAATAATCAACATGAATTTCTTGTAAGAAATGTATAGAAATAAATTTAATTTTTTTTTATTTAAGTTAAAAAATAACGCCTTCAAAATCTGCGAAGGGGAGTCATACATCGAATAAATTTTTTTTCTATGAGAGTTTCGCGCCGCAAGTGTTAAAAAATTTCCCGAGAAAATTCGAGTGGTATATAACTGTAACCTGTAACGAATTCTCACCTCCTGCCTGATCGATGTTCACGCAGCGTGCCAGATTAAACCGCAAAAAAAAAAATCCAGAGAAGGCGGCGAGCTGTCGATCAGTCACAGTTTCGCGATCGCGGGCTTTCACGAGCGCCGTGGGTGCTCTCGCGAGCGAATGTCGACGTTGCGCTTCATCATGCAGAAATGCACTCTTCTTCGATTTTCGGTATCGGTCGAGAGATAAACGTGCGTCTCGCCCGTTATATTCCACGGACTCGATTCGCAAATATAAGGGAAAAAAAAACAATCCGGCGTGTCTTCGCACTAGGAGGAGAAGAAAATTTCGGGAAGAAACACCAGGAGATAAAAGGGAAATTTCAATAAGTATAAAAACAAAGTTGAATTACGGTTGAAAGGCGCAAAAATAAAAAAAAAAAGAATTCTAGACAAGAAAGTAAAAAATTTCGAGGACGCTTAAATCGCGCAACGAACGAAAATCTTGAAGGATTGATAATTGATACTGAAAGTGCAACGTCGTAGAGCAAATGCCGAAGCTGCGACGGAGCAACGCGAACATGCGCGACGCACGGACGGCAGTCAGCGGCCAACTGAGGTCTCGTCGGAGTCCGGAGAATCGAAAGGATGACGCCAGGCAGCCAGCCAGCCGGTGGCGGAGGAGGTGAATCCACCACGCAACCTCCAACCGGCCTTAACCTGCGACACTTTTTTCTCTAGACGTGATGATTACAATATCCGGTATCGGCGATGATTTCACTGCGTGTAATAGGTAATAGAAACAATTTGCAAGACACCTGGCGGAGTTATCTCAGGTCGATTGTATGTGCCTATGTCGATTGTAGAACCGGAACATCCCACGCGATGTAAATTCTGCGAAGATTACGCGATTGAAATTATTCAGCAGCTCTGATAATGTCGATAATGTTCGAGGCTGTACGACATTTTTGCATGAGAAAAAATATAAAATATAATATGTGCTAGAATAAATAATCTAAATTTTTTTATGGAATTGGCAGATCCGTAGAGGAACAGACGCTCTCTCACTTATGTAAAATTTACTTTACTTTTCTAATAAATGAGCGATCGTCGTATAACGACACGTACTATAAGATATAATACTTTTACATTTCGTAAAGTAAATGTATAAATTACCATACATCTCAATAGAATTTACTTTGTCGAGTATTTTATACCGCTGATAAAATTTACTGTAAAAAATACAAGTGTATAAAGTTTGAGAGTTACTCGTTTGTTGCTCATAATTTTGAGAATAATATGATTCATTTTACTGTAAGTAAAATCATTCACTTGACTGGATTTACTATAATTGTAATGTATTGTTTACATACCTTTATTTCTTTTAGGCAAGTAAAATTATAAATTTGATAAAAATAGCCAGAATATTTTTATTAATCTTGTAAGGTAAAAATTATTCAACCATTTTTCTCCGTGTGGAAATTTATATTTTAAAAAACGATTTCATAAAGCAGGCGTTTTTGTAAAGGTCTTCTGTGTTCTCAGTTTATCCTCAAAATCTTTACTTATGATAAAATAAAATATTTTGTTTTTTAAGTATTGCGCTTATCTTTACAATCCTATAAATAATTTCAGACGTATATCTTTGTCTCTTTTAATAATGAATATTAATATTCATATAATATTTCTAGAAATAATAATAGACAATATAGACAATATAATATTAGAGGGGACAGTGAAGAAATTGCTTAAGATGAACGTAAAGGATACTGTTGCAGTATATTGAAGTAACCATAAATATGAAATAACCACTTATTTTTCGCATCCAGTGATGGTTCGATATAGCAGATATACATTTATAATTAATGTTATATTGTAATATATAATTATAAAACGCACACACCATTTAAGATAAACTATTACATTTTTTTTTCATGTTTTTGATGTATGGAAAAGTTGGGGAATTGCGCGAATATCTTAGGAAAAAGTCAAATAAAGCCCATTATTTATAAATCATAAAATCTTTATTTAAAGGATATTGACTTTAAACTACATCAATTAACACATATATATTGTTAATATAAACTATAATTTTAAATAAAACAAAACTCGATTTAGCATTGCCAATCGTGGCGATGGATAATTCCGAACGACAAGGATTTTATTTTTGTTTAAAATTATAGTTTAATAATATATGAATGTTAATTGTTATTGTTTAAGTCAAATAACCGGAGTACCTTTTAAATAAAAATTTCTATAATTGATAAATAATCGTCAGCTTTATTTAATTTTTGCCTTACCTTATATTTCATTATATTAGCAGTTTCTTTACTTATTTATCCCTCAATATATTAATAGTGTATTACATGTATTTCTGTTCTCTATAATTTTTAGAGTGAATCTCACTCCAAAGAATGAAATCTTACTCTTAGAAATTGACAATTGAACCACTCTTTTTCAAGACTCATTCAATTTTTCAGTCTTAAAACCCGTATTTATAGTCGTTTCTCAAATCTCATCTCAAGAGTATCAGATGAGATACTCAGAGTCTGAAACACAGACGATTCAATAGTCATGTCTTGATTAGAAATCAAATAATATAATATTAATATATTATATACATATATATATGTAGATTACAATGCATTCTAATATAAATATTATATAATTTTTCCTCTCCGGGCTATACTTATGTGATACGAAACTTTTCTCGACTCAAAGAATTAGAGGATACAAATTTCGAGGTTACAAGATCTTGCTTCAAGACTCGACTATTGAATCGTAAAAGATATCTCGAGATAAACTTCATTTGAATTTCTCATTTGAATCGCAATTACAAATCGACTCTCAAGATTCGTCTATTGAACCGTTCCATGACTCAAGATTAGTTTCAGCTGAGTTTCTCAGCAGAAACACGACTATAAATACGGACTATAAATACTTAAAGTGAGATTTCACTTCAAAGACTTTAGAGAATTGGTTTTCGCAATTTATTATACTTTTTCTGATTATTAATAATATTATTCAAAATTATCTATTGTGATGATATCGTGTTATTTATCTTATTATAAAAATGCCAAAGGAAATCGAAGAGCCAAGAGTTCTTTGATAATTTCATTTTTTAAGACGATCTAGAGCCGCGATCGATGCAAAATCATTGTGAAGCGATGTTTCTCGCGCGATGAGGTGCGAGACGACCGAAATGTAGGCGCGCGCACGTTCCTATACGCGATATTGTAAACGGGCCAGTGTGCTCCTGACGTGTCGATATATTCCTGCGAAGAAAGGCTCTGCCGCTGAAGCTGAGAAATAGCTTGGCCTCCCGTACCTCCCACCGTTTTCCCCGACACCAGAGGAGTGTGCAGCCTCACCTCATCTCGGCACTTTGAATCCTGCGCCGCTCCTTTGCCGCTCCGCTTTCAGCGGCGACATCGATCACCGTTGTGCTCACGAAATCTCTGCACGATCATAAAAGTTCGAAAAACTACACGGACAAATCGGCGTAGTCGCGTTAAACAATACGGATGTAATTTATATGCAAAAATAACATACAGGAAACATACATGTATATGACTGCATATTCTGTACGAATCAATGCAGGATTTTTTGAAGGATCTCCGTAAGGCAACGCAAGGTTCATGTTGGAAACATAAAGATTGTGTATTGCGTGCTCAAAGCTAACGTATTTCTTCTTAAGTAAGGAATTCAAAGTGAAAATACATTTTTCTAAATTCCACGTAGAAATATTTGTTATATTAATATCTATATATTATATATTATCTATACTTTATATATAATATTATATAATATCTAGAAATAACAAAAAATCCCCCCAAAAAAAACCAGGGCGAATGAGAGTCCAGCGTGGTAGTTAGTACACAATTTTAAATCTTTGTTCCAAAAAATAATACAATTTCAAAATATCAATCTCTTCATCTTGTCTAAGAAAAAATATCACCATCAGATTAACAGATTCGATGTTGTAATCAAGACATAGAAGGAATATTTATAGAAATATTTATTGTATTAATAAATATATTTAGAAATATCTATTATATTAACTTTGAGATCTTTACACTGGGGAGGCTGTTTAGGTTTGTGTGACGATATTTCTCATAATTATATATTCTACATATATTGTACGATGTGTGAAAACATGACAAGAAAAATTTAAGTTGCGGAAGCTTTGACGGGCGACATTTCTCGTCGTTCTCACCTCTATTAAGCAGGTACCGTCTATCTCGATTTCGAGCGGATCATCGTGTACGTGAGAGTACTAAACCGTGACCGATTTCCAAACTCGGGCGGTGACGAGGTATGCTCGTCGACCCACAATCGCGCCAGCTGTCTTCGTGGAGGACGCAGAAGACATGCCATCGACCATCCGATGTTCGGCATTGATCGATCGATCGCGGAATTCTCGAAACTTATCATCCATCCGTCGCATCGCGTCGCTTAGAATTAATTCGCAATTTATGAGACATAAAGTAAGAATTTAAACATTTCAATATTGTAAATAAGCACAACGTAATGAAAGGAATTATTTATTTAACCTTTCGGTGCCATAGGACAACATACTTGAGTATGGCATACCCAATTCAATTCGATTGTTTATAATTCATAAAAATAAACATACTTATTGCAAAGAATTTTTTTTCAACCAAAACGTCAGAGGGACAAAATAGTACTAAATAGATGTATGTATCTTAATTAATAAACAAGTTATAAGGAATGAAAGAAAGGGAACATTGGAAAAACATTAGGAAAAGAAAACTGGGTCATACACAAAATCAAAGGGTTAAAAGGTACATTCAAAATTAATGTGTTTCTTTTCAAATTACAAGAAAGTGTAACAACTTTTACTCTAAAAAAATATCCGAATTAATTTAATACCCTGCAATGTTTATATAATTCTTACTGTGTTGATGTTAATATTAACACCAACATGATCTGAATTTAACACCGTGGATTTTAAATCCACACCAATATTTTTTTAATGTTCGTTTTCTATAAATTAGATTCTATTTGTAGAAACGTATAAGGAATATATTTGTCTTGCATTTAATTTCTAATGCAGCTTTACTTGAGAACTTAATGTCATTTTACATGAGAAGTTTATTTTGGAGCATGCAATTTTCAGTACCGAATTCTCTAAATCTGAATCAGTGAATAATCACTGATATCAGTGCCAAGTATGTCACTGATAATCAGAATTAAATGTGAGATCCTTAACCTAGCTAATCTTTATTATGTGATCTAACTTTGTTTTAGTGCTTAAATTCAATGAATATGGTATTGGAAAATTAAAATTAACGTGCAAATATCAGTATTTTAGTTATACAACATTATCAAAAATTCAGCTCTGAATAGCTAATTCTCACGATACATCTTACACACATTCCTACAATAAGTCATTAGTAATAAATCAGAAATCGGAAGCTAGAAATTGACCAACCATAGTCATTTATTCTTCTTACATTTGACTGTGATTGGTCAATTTTTAGCTTCCGATTTATTACTACAATAGTATAATAGATCTATTACTATAATACACTAAAAAAAATTTACTAAATTTTAGTAAATATTTGTTTCAATAGTATTAACGAAATATTTACTAAATGTAAACACATATTTATTTGATTTGATGAAGCATAACTTTTTTTATTTTGAGTAAATACTTATTACTCAAACATTCTTCCTCTTTTTAGTTGAACTTCACTGGTTATCAGTGCCAAGTATGCCACTGGGAAATTAGTGACTGTCCACTGATTCAGATTTAGAGAGAAAGAACTAATTAAAGGTCCAGTTTTACATAAGGTATTCTGAATACCTTAAAACCAAATTTACCCAATTTGTTTCCAATTAGAGCCCGTCGCGCGACGCTCGCAGATTTAACGTCTCCAAATGCACGGACACGTGCGTGCACTCGTGCCTCGTTGCTCAGGATGACACGTGTGTAGTGTGTACATGCTGAGATTGCAGCCGGTGTGGACGCGCGCGTTTATCGGCACGAATTCGCGCGCACACACCACGTCGCCGACCCATTATACGTATTATTAGCACTCCGTCACGCCACCCTGTCATCGCCACGTACACACTCGTGCATACGCGCTCTGACACGAGATCCCAGGATTCCGTCTGCACGCGATCGGATGCCAGGACGTCGAAGGCTTTTCCCGAGCGTTGTCTTCGTCAAAAGTCGATCCGCGTGACGAAGTGCCCCCTTTTCTAATTAAAAGGGAAAAATGTTGAAATATTCCAGATGATGTTTAAGATGATGTTTAACTCGCAAGTCAAGTGGACCATCTCCCGTAGGTTGAAATCTATGGCACCTATATGGATTGCCCATCACATATATTATACTTTTCGTAAATAATGGTTCTCTCTATTCTACAATAAGCCATTATTATAGTAATAAATCTATTATACACTGAAAAACAAAATTTGCTGAATTTTAATAAATATTTGTTGCAATAGCACTAAAATATGTACTTACAGTAAATAAGTATTTACTTAAAATAAAAAAAGTTATGTTTAAATCAAATAAATATGTGTTTACATTTAGTAAATATTTCGTTAGTACTATTGAAACAAATATTTATCAAAATCTAGTAAATTTTTTTTCGGTTTTTTATTACTATTATAGTAATAAATCGAAAGCTAAAAATTGACCAATTACAATCAAATGTAAGAAGAATAATTGACTATGATTAGTCAATTTCTAGCTTCTGATTTCTGATTTATTATTAATGATTTATTGTAGGAATGTGTGTAAGATGTATCGTAAGAATTAGCCAATTTAGAGCTGAACATTTTTGACAATTCTTTGATTAGCTAATTATTTCAAATTAATAAATAGTAAAATCCAGGTCGTACATTAAGTACTATTTATTAATTTGTTATAAGTTATACGAGCGAAAAGAATTGGTATTATTTATAGCTAATTATTTCTTATGCGTCGTCAGTAAGAAGTAAAAGTAAAAAATTTCCAATCGCAGTCAACTATTCTTTTCACATTCGACTGTGATTGGTCAATTTCCTACTCTTACTTCTTACTCCGTGTAGACGATGCGTTACAGTACGTCTTACGATTACGGAAAATGTGCGGCAAATCTTATCCAATCGCATTTTACATGCGTCTTTGTAATATAAATGCAATTGGATATTTTTCTTTATGCATGCGTTAATGCGGCTATGCAAGTTTGTTTGGATAGACCTTTATAGACGTAAGGAAATGAATAAATTGGATTTGCTACTGATTACGTTATAGTTATAATTGGCCAATTCGTTCGCTGCTTACGTTCTTTTTTTTTGTGTCCCGCGACCCTTTCGTTCACTCACGATTATGAAGAAGGAAGCGGCAAAACGGATAACAAGAATCGAGTTCACTCGCGCCGTAGTCACCATGAATGACGAAGCGGGGCTGCAGACACGTCGCCGGTAATTGGATGGACGGTGAGTAATTTATCGAGTCGCTTCAGGTATGACGCGCCACGAGTTTCGACGTCGAATTAGCGCGGGCGCTCGGATAGGAATTAGTCGGCGAAGCAATCTAAGTTTCTCTCGGCGGCCGGCGGCCGGAGCTGCGTAAATAGCAAATCATTCGACCTGACACGCGGACGTTACATACGAAGTCTTCGCCTGCGTGTCTTTGCCGCGTAAATTCTCCACGCGCGATCAGCGAATTTATGCCGATTTGTACAGCCTCGGCAGAGGCTAAAACGGTTACCTCGAGTCTGTCGACATGTGAGCATTGAGAAATCCTATACAAAACTTTCAAAGATAATAAATCTTTTTTTTACTATTCGCACATTTATATGTATTATCGAAAATCGTGCGTTTAAATACGTAAAGTCTGTGAAGAGACCGCAAGTCTATAAAAAATTTGGTTATTATTAACATTTTACTTGTTATCAGAAACATAAGTAAAATGTTACTAACCAAACTTTTTGCTTCAAAAAATATTTTATTGCAATTTTAATAAATTATTTTATTGCATTAATTAAGGATTTGTTTGCCCATCCAAGCAAGATATTAATTGATTCAACTAGGATTCTCAGTGTAAGTGGCGTTGAGGAGAATCGATGCTTTTTCCGTGAAATTTTCGAAAATCATTCAGTTACGACTAATATTTTCTAGTAGAATAATGGAGTAATGGATGTGCGTTAAGCAGGAACCGATATTAAAATTCTGCCGAATAAAGTATACTTGGCGTAATGTATTGGCGAGGCAAGTCTGTGACTGAAATGATTTATACAATTGTTATTTAAAGTTAACGAATAATGGGATGCTATTAAATACATACAGTTTCATGACTTTTTTAATATGAAAATTCATAACTATTGTATATTTCAATGGTTTACGTATATTAACTTATATATATTAAATAATTTAATTCATTGCGATCTTATACAGTTATAAATACATAATTTTTCTTGAATTGTAAAGAATCAATTTTTACTTTTCATTTACATGTCGAATTTTCGGAAATATATCGTGACAAAAATATTTTATTGTTCCATCTGATATTCTATCAGATCTAAATACGAATATGGGACATAAACGACACAACAATGTAAATAGATACGTACTGCCTATAAATTACGACGTCAATTAATTTTGACATATTATTATAAACAGCCATGTGCGGTGCATACGAAAGATACGTTAAACGCGACTCAATATTCATCACATGTGAAATAATTCAAATTGTTCCATAAGCTGTAATAATTCTCTAAATAATATATGTGGAACAAAAGAGTCTCACAAACAAGAATTACAGAAATTGAAAAGAAATACAAAAAGTATAAAAGAATTTTTATATTCTATAAAAAATGTACGATTGAACAGAAAAAAAAAAAAGAAAAAAAAGCGACAAACTACAATGAAACTGCTATAAAACAATTAAGAGCATCATCGAAGACGAGAAACCTCTCTTTCGGGAATTTCGAGACCCAATTACCAACTCCGGCGGTACTATCGAACGAACGTACGTGATTAAACGCTAATTCCGATTTATTCGACGTACGGCCGTAAGTTTAAGCGCGGTGATGGCGTCAATCGCAGGTCCGACCGCGGTCGCGTTTTACACGATCCACCTACGTGCCTGTAATTTACGACTTATCGGCACCGCGGCACGGTGTAATTTTCGCACTCGTGCAAAATTACACCGACGCAGAACCAGCGAACGCACCCCGTGCTCTCTCTCTCTCTCTACTTCTCTTTCTCACCCCCTATTTCTCTCCACCGCTCCAGCTCTCCCTCTCTCTCTCTCTCTCTCTATCTCTCTCTCTCTCTCGCGCTCTCGCTCTCTGGAAGTGACGCGAGATCGTGCTTCCAGCACGGGCGGGCATGTACCGGGATGTCGATACCACGAGAAGCGGATGTCAATAGCACGAAGTCACTCCTCCGGCGAGGGAGAGGCCGCCGCATCCGCCGATTTTACAAAGCTCTCGCCGCTCTGTCGCCCGTACGCGCTGGAGAAAAATCGCGTTAGCCGAGGAAGCGAGAGCGAGAGAGGAATCCTTTACCTTTGAGAGATAAAAGAGAAATTGAATGTGTAAGTTTTATTGGATAGAAAGATGCCCCCAAGAGCGTTACAGGTACGATTTTACTACGATAAAACAACAAACGTTGCAAAACATATACACGGAAATCGATATCTGGAATAGTTATGCTTGCAAAATATTGCGAAACTCTCAAAGAGCTTTTTATTTAGCACCAGAATTTGTTTTTAAAATTCAATCGTTTTGAGTTCTATTTTGTCACGCTGAAATAATTTGCTCAAAAATGTAGTCATTTGACATCTGGATGACAGTTAGAGAAACGAGACGCTTCTCGTGTTAACATCAGAATTAGGATTAAGCACAGTTATTTCAACATCTGGATGCCAGAACTGACACACCTGGACTGCAGATTTAAGCTGTGTCCTTTTCAGCCGAGGCTGAAAGCTCGTGACAATGTACCTAAATCTTTACTAGGGATAGGATAAAAGAAAGTGATGAATAATAGAGAGCCAGTATAATAAATTGAGTAATAAATAAGGTAATGAGTAATAAATAAAAATTTCAAAATATAAAAAAAAAAGAGGAGTGTGTTATATTAGAGCCGTTCAATTCAAAAAGGCAAATATATAGTCAGTCCAGAGCAATAAAAAATGGAAAGAATAATTTTGTGTTAAAGTATTTAAAAATTTAGCTAAACAGATCTGAAAATAATTTTGTTGGAACATCTAAACAATTATGTATAGCAATCCCAAGCATGATGAGCATTGTTGCAAAAAGTTTTGACATTTCATCGAACGGTTTGAGCGTCCTACATAATTATTTTAGTCCAACAAAATTATTTTCAGATTTGTTTATAACTAAAATTTCAGACACTTCAGCAAAACCATCCTATTTCCGTATATATAAGAAAAATAAAATTTTCTAGTATCGTAGCAGATCTTAAACTTTATATATATGTATAATCGAGATTCAGATAACATATATTTAACAGTATACATATGATACTATAAGTGCGGATCGAAAGCTTTTATCGGAATTATATCACAGATCGCCAGTAGTGTTTATTAAAAGAGTAAAAAGGCAAGCCATTACTGTCTCTTATTTTATAGGAATCTCTGCGAGAAGGAGGTTGGGAAAGAGGGAGAAACGGCGGGATTTTAATCGTTCCCGGGAGTTTTGCTCTCCCGAGTAAGCCGCATCTTCCAGGTTGCCGTCTTCTCTTCCCGCGCATTTTCTTTAGCCCGTTCGAGACTCTTGGAAAAGTTCAATCCGAAGTGCTGCCGGTGACACTCTCCGACGAGTTAGCGAGCGCGCTTTTGTATTACTTTGCATCGGTCGCCGTTGTGCCCGCGTCAACTAGACGTACCCCGGGCGATGCGCGAGTAAAAGGGAACGAGAACATCGTTGGCTTTCAAAAACACCATCGGCTCTCCAAAGACTTTATGCGCTCCTAGTTCTGCTGCGTCTTCCCTACCGAGGCGTAATCCACAGCGTTTCACGCGAGGGATTACCAGCTGTACTCTTTTAAGAATATACATGCACTCTCTTTTCAAGATTGTTAAACTACTTACAGTCATCAATTAAAATTTTATATGTATAAAATTATGTTAGCAGGAATTCTAAAAAAAAAAAAAAATTATGTTCTATAAATTTTATTTTATTAAATATCTACATTTAACGCATAAAAAAATTACACGCTTCCTTCCGTTCTCTAGGATTACCAACTTTTTTTAAAAAGTCCATACATATGTAGACGTTTCTTGTGATTCAGAAATGGTAACCCTACACGCGACACACTTTCCTCCGCATTGCGAATTGTAGAATCATAAAATATAATCATTATTATTAAATTTGAAAAATTTGCGGGATTTATAATACTAAATTGAAAGATCGTGCAAGATACATCTTTGCAGATCAATATAAATTTTAAAAAGTATATACTGTACCTTTAAAAATTCAAAATGATCTATAAATATCCGCATAAATATCTCATCTTTGGGCGAAAATCTCAAGAATTTCCCTCTGCAAGTCGTCGGAAAAATAATAGTTACGTTACATCATTGTCAAATTTGCACCCAGCCCAAAGTTATATCTATGCGGCACATGTGCTAAGACGGGTGGAAACAAGCTTTGTTATGCTTGTGTCAACAAAAGACGCGTGTTCCAGAGGCGCGTGCTGCATGCGACGCGCTGGAAGAATGAAAGTAAATATCGAGCGTGCGGCGCAGGTGGACCGGATAAGATTAAACAGCTGTTTCCGCGTTTTATCGGGAGTGCAGTTAACCGCCGCAGCCGCCCCCCTCCTCCCCCCCGCGAGCCACCCTTTCAAAATGCATTCTTCTCGGGTGCGTTAGCACGCGCGTGCAATATCCGCAATAGCGGCCCGCGCAAATGAATTGCGCTTTGCGCAAGCAGTTGAGACGGAACTATAAGAGAGGAGATAGCCCAATAATGCGTGTGAATAAACTTTACGCGAAATAGCTCGGATATCTCGCACCTCGTTCTTTCACCTGCGTTCGCGTATCTCATTTTATTTATGTTTACATATTGACAGAAAATAAATATTTACTCAATCAAAAAAATGATACTTAAATCAAATCAATGGTTCTTGTATCAAAAAGTATAAGATTACATTTAGTAAATATTTAGTTAGTACTATTTAAAAAAATATTTATTAAAATTTAGTACAGTTTCCGAGGTATATTATACATCACAATACATAAAAAAATATGTTTCAAATTTCAAGTAATAGTATTCATTGAATAAATAATCATCTAAAGATATCTTTCATAACAAATACCTTTTTGAGTTATTTTTTCGTCAATTGATTAAATGAATAATATAAAAAGACAAAAATTAATATACATATAATTTGAATAAATAAGATCTACTCTGTGCGTGTATATTTTTATGTAATTAAAAGCTGCGACAAATTTAAATTGATAATTCGAAGCTCCTATTCACTTATAATTATCATTTCAGATTATGTCTGAAGCGAGAAATGTACAATAAAAATTTTTGCAAAATGTATTAATATGGAAATGTTTCAATAAAATAACATGCAATCAATAGAACCGATAAAATATAATGGACGACTTATAAAATATAATTGGAAATTCTGCTTTTATTCTATTGTTAATTAATAAATAACTATATATCTGGAAATGAATTATGCATAACCAAAAACGAAATAATCTGTTCACAGCTGTGACAAATTCAAATTAATAATATATAGAAATAAATGATTTAATCTCTCCCCGAAGCAAGAAGATAGTTTTTGATATATTTTATAAGTCCATTCTGATTTGATTTATTCTTGGAGCCACGAAACTATTTTTATTTTTATATTCATTTTACTTATATTCGAATTTTACGTTCTATCAATTGCAAATGTTGTTTCATTGAAAAATATTTCTACTTGAATATAATTTGCAACAATTTTTATTTTAAGTATGTTCTCTCGCTTCTGACGTCATCTGAGAGATATCTATAGTGAACAGGAGTCGCAAGATGAGAACTTTATACAAAGCAAATTTTCACATGCATACATTGTTAAATCTATAGCGTCAAATTTAATCAAATTTAAATCGCTACTGCACTGAAAAAAATTTAATAAATATTTACTTGCAATAAAGAAATGTTTACTCGGAATTATTCAAGAAAAAAATTACTTGGAAAATGTTTTTCAGTATGTTTTAATATAAAATATATGATATTGAGAGTATATACTGAAAAAAAATTTTCTAAATCCAAGTAATTTTTTCCTTAAATAGTTTCAAGTAAACATTTCTTTAATACAAGTAAATATTTACTAAATTTTTTACACTATATAGTCAAACTTATACATTGTTAAATTAGGTTAAATGTGACACTATAAATTGAACAATGTAAAGGGACTCAAGTTTAATTATATACGAGTCAAGAATTCTATGTAGCGAATACGCGCTCCACGTGTCACGTCTATCTAAGATTTTATTTCGAAATGTCCAATCGTCGTCGAGAGAAAGGAAGCAAGGCGGAATGGATAGAAAACAGCTGAGGCGCAGCTGGTTTCTGGCATCGCGACGACTGGCGTCTTCCTCGCGCGCGCAAGGAGGACTGGCATCGCACTCCGCGCGCACGTGTGTATGTGTATGCACGCGCGTGACGTCTGTGTATAGCACAAACCATCGATGGTAGAAAGCAGAGCTAGAAATCGATTGCTAACAATATTTTACGCCGGGCGATAACAAACCGCAGAAGAAAAATTAACATTCGCGACCGGCAAACGGCGGTGATTCCGTGGCAACAGCTTGCGCGGATCCCGTTAATCTGTAAATAATTACAACCGCCGGTTACAACGCGATTACGCCGTTTCGCTGGAGAATCTGGGAAAAGCGAAGGTGGAGTAAATATCTGAAATCCATGAGAAGACTTGCAAATGAACCTTGGATAAAAAAGAAAGAGAGAGACGACAGAGACGGAGAGATCAAGTTTTTTTGTACAGTTATTTTTAAAACTTCTATAAAAACTACTTCAGAAAAAGAAAAATATTGTAAAATTCTGACGTAATTTCAACTTTAAAATAAAAAGAATCGTGTAAAAATGTACGAAAGAATTTACGGGAAAATATATAATACTTTACACGAAACGTTGTTGCGTCTATTGATCCTCGAATGAATGCAATGACGTGTTGTTCTCGTTTCAAACAAATACTAACGATAAAATCCGTATCATTCTTATAATTTCGTTACATTTTCCATTTATTCGTCTATTACTAATGGCTGCATTCAACAGAAAAAAACAGCTAAATTCTTTGGAGTGAATTCTCACTTCAAAAAATTTACACACTTGACTTCTGCACCGAGAAGAACTCGAATTCAGAGTCGAATAAATTCACATAAATTATTAAACCTAAGATCTAACTTCGACCGTTATAGGCATTACCTTTTCACTTGTTGTGTATTCACACTTATACTTGAATTTTACAACGGTTCTAAAGTCGCTTTTTCCGCTGAGCACAACGATCGGAATAAACCCCTACAGCACAAAGTTGCACAAAAATTGCAGCAACATTGCATGTTGCAGCAATATTGCTGCAAATTCTGTGCTGTATGGGAAGGGCACGACTTCTAGTAGCATTCGACGACCTCGTATCCCACATTTCGCCGAAGCGACGTGTCACAACGACGTCAACGACGACATCACTGTACTCGTTACGCTGAACACGTACAGTGAACACTTGGAATGTCTTCCTCCTGAATCTCCTGAATTAACACGCCGAAAGAATTCACGTGAATCTTTCCCAGACGCGCGCGTCGCGCTGGCTAAGTATAGCGGAGCCGGCGCGACGTGGGCGCGGATGCAGCCGTGAAAAGCATTCGCATTAATCTCGGCGCCACCTTTGCCAACCGGACAAGCGAAATATTTCACGACGACAACGGCTGCGTCCTCGCTAATGAAACGCCCCAGGTGGTGACGATTCCGGACGTCTCGGCCTGACGCGACTCGCGAATTAAAACTCCCGGATGTCCCGTAAGGACACCCTCCTCTCCTCCTCTTTTTTTTTTCTCTTGCCGTTGCACGCAATCGCCGGAACAGTCGTGTGGAATTGATCAACACCGCTCTACCATGTACAAAGAATTTATTTTTCTTAACATTGACAGTACTCACAAATTCGCAGCTCGCACAATAACATCGAGATATGGCTGTGCGTGGCGTCGACGCCACCTTGAGACTCCGCGCCTCCCGACTCCCTTATTGCCTTACTGATCAATCGATCGATTGACCGATTGATTAGCCCGTATCGCTTCCGAGCAACATTCAAAACGGTCGGTGCGTGAGCCCGACCGTTGAAACAATTATTATGACAAGCGTTTCTCTCTCATCCCCTTTCTCCCTCTTTCTCTCATTACTGGCTCATTACCGGCTTTCAACCGGTATCGGATGTGCAGGACGATGTATCGGCGTTACTCTGATCGTTGTTGCTCTCCGTCGACGAGCTGTCGTTACTCTTTATTCGCCGTTTGCGCAGCTTCGCGAACTGAAACTCCTCGACCGGCACTGTACACCAACAATAGAAGTCATGTCATTAATCCTCTGACTAATTATCGCCGTTCGCAATTTCGTTTTTTTTCTTTTTTTTTCTTTTTGCTTTACGTATATCTTTCATTCCATTTCGCAGCAAGGATAGGATAACTTGATCGGGTTGAGTCAAACCGCAGGAAAACGAGAACGAAGAACGCTTATATATTTCTCTCTCTCTCTCCCTTCCCCCCCCTCTCTCTCTCTCTCTCTCTCTCTCTTGGCCGACCAAAACATTTTACATTGTGAATCGCATTATCTTACAGTGGAGAGTGCGCATACAATGAATTTATTTGAGTATCTTGAGATTGACTCTGGTTCTAAGGCATTAACATTAAAAATCTTGAACTATTAATTGATACGTAGCATATATCCCTTCATTGCACAATCTTCGCATCCGCGCGAAATGACTTAATTTAATCTCTCTTTCAAGCTCATTTCTACCTTTTTAGATTTTAACTTTAATCTCGGTTTACAAGATTGCCACAAATATCTTATCCTCCAAGTTCCATAACTTTTCCTGATTCCCAGACAAAATTTCGTGATTTTTTCCTGATGCTTCAATAATATTTAAAATTTTTTTTATAGTGTCCTCATTTGAAAACTGTCAAATATTTTGAGAGAGCAATTCATAATAATATAAATTACTATTAATGCTGCTAACACTACTTGCATTCGATTGTTAAGTTAGTAATATTCCAAGATTCCATAGGTATGACGTACGCATATTAAACTTCTTTAACACCGAGAATTTTAATTTTGTGTGAAACAGAAAATTTTGCAAAATTTCCCTGATTTTTCCCTAATTTCTCCTATTTTCAATTTCCTTGATTCCCCTAATTTCAGTTTTGTGGCCTGATTTAATTTTACTCTTCCTCTTTTTTTCTTAAACTAGAGAAGGTAGAAAGTAAGTTAAACAAAGATTAAAGTTAATCTACATCTTAATAGAAATGTACATCAGCCACATCCCTAAACTTCATAGACATGTACTAAATTTAACTTTAATGTCAAGAGATGAGACCAGCTCTCGAGTGTTTTAACAAAAATTGTAATCGTTACAGACGTACCTAGCGTGAAATAGACGACTCTGTGTGCGACGAGGTAGACGAACGATCTTTATTTACAAATAATGCACTATGTAACACATGAATAAGCTTCCTTGCTATGCGCTGGGAGAAGCAATAAATCGGCTCGTACATCAAAAGCATGTTGTTATGCGGTATGTACATACTTACACGGCAAGTCGATGAAAATTACGAAAATTAATGAAAAGAGAACATTCAAAGTAGTAAACTTCCGTACTCAACATCCTTATCTCTGATATCTACGCAACGTATCGGAGATTCAACACATGGCATTTTCTCATTTGTTTGCAATAGAAAAAATTTTATTTGCACAATTAAATTTTATCGACAATTTCTTGATCAACTATCTTTGCATAAACTAACTAGTAAGGAAATTTACTTGGTACCATCTCTGTATTGCAAATTTGCTCAATGACGATTGTTTTACACATGCGAGTAATAACGCAAAAAAATATGCGTAAATAATCGGAAAATGTCGATTCGCCGTTTGCGACTAATACTCCTTAGCGGTTTTTGTACTAGTATCTCCTCACGGGGAGAAAGTGCACGGGATATCAGGTAAAGCGCAAAATCTTAAGAAGCAAAACATTGCTTCTCGTTAAACATCAATTTCTAATAGAAATACTCTCTTTAAAATAGTCTCTTGTGCATTCACGTATAGTTAATGTAATTACATATATATATATAAATATATCTCACAACAATAAAATCATCTGAGTATGTAAAAACAGTTCAGACTAAACAAGTCTCTTTGCTCTCTTACAACAAAGCATAGAACATACTCCTTCCTTCCGATTTATCTCCATTAATATACATATTAGAAACATGATGTGTGTTACCTGAATTAACCGGCCGTTCGTTCCGTAGATAAATTTTAAATATTTTACATTTGAACGTTCGTCGAAGATCCAATTTATTCCTTAGCGATATGGCTACTTTTAGTGGAGATTTCATTACCATCTGAATCGGGATCTTGATCGGCAGCGCCGTGAACTGAAGCGGATGGCAATGGCACGACTTCCGGCTCGAGAGGCTTCACCGGGCAATCGACATCCTCCACGATAACTTCCTCCGCCAAGCTGCTCCTTACTGCCTCTGTGCATTTAGGGTAGAAAAAAATATAACAAATGGATCATACATCTAATTTCCTTGTTGATTCGTTCATATAATTAATTACCGTTGAACGCTTGTGGATACTGCTGGCTCAATTTATTCTTTATCAAGCGAATCCTCTTAAAAATATAATCCAAGTCCCTCTTCATTTCGATTAGAAGAGCAGTGTGTTTCTTGAATTCTGTACCGGCAGTCTTGAGTCTGTTCACCGACAATTGATTGCAGTTTGTCAGCATCTCGTTGGTCTTTTCAAACCTTTGTAACCTGGAGGCGTACAAAGAATTAATATTATATCAAGAGAGAATTAGAGATGTGTAAGTACATCTCAAAAAAGACAAATAGCAAATTTGGTCACTTGCATTACACTAAATTAGTGCTAAAAGCTGTTATATGTATTTATATGTACATATATATAAAATTAATCTCAATGTATTGGATTTTGTATTGTTTGGGCGAGTTGTCACCATGCAAGATAAAAGAGATCTGTTTTTTATATCTGTACCCCTACTGAAAAAAATCACGATAAACAATGATAAAATTATATAATTAAAACACGTAACGGATTGTTCCAAATCAGTACGTGATTTTTTAAAACAATGTAATTTGAAAAATCACATGATATTAGAAATAATTTCCGTCATGTGATTTTATAGTAAGCATATATCTATCTCACTTCCAAAAGTGTACAGTTACAAAAAATAAACTTAAGGTCTATTCTTTTAAATATACATATAATATATAATAGACAAAAGGCTAAGAGCAATAGTTATTAGTTGCTATCTTTTAATCTTAACAAACAAACGTTTCGACCTCACACTAGATTATTTTCAATGCTTGATAAATAAATTCTAATGACAAATTAAAATTATTACTTAAAAACGTTTAACGACAAAGTCGCATACTTGAAATTAAAATTGAGGAATCTATTCTTTTAACTGAATTTCTTTGTGTGTATGTGTGTGACCACATGTTCTCTTTTTCTCTTCACTTCATCAACATGAAAAGAAAAGAAGGAAAAATAAACGTGCAAGGGGACCAAGAAGTTCAGTTGGGCTCAGTTTAATACAATTCATGATTAACTCTTAACTTCCTGATCTCTTTCCAATGTTAGAATTGAGATGAGAAAGAGATGAGACATTGAACCTCGATTAAGAGTTAACCGTGAGTTGTGAAACTGAGCCTTAGAAGTTTAAAACGGATAAGTCTAGAAAATAAAAGCTGAAAATTACATCTGTTTCTGCGCACGTATCATAGACTCCACATCCTGCTGATCAACGATGCCAGCCAGGCCTTGCACAAACACCTCCGGTGCTGTGTAGTTTCTGAAACACTCGAAGCTCCCAGTGTCCGACTCCGGTGTGCCCTGCGCCGCTGCCATACTTTCGCTACCTCAGGATCACCAGGCCACGAATCTACTCTCATCATCAAGCAATCCCATCGCTCAAGCAGAATGTCGCTCGAATTCGCTCAATCGTACTCGACGCAACTTACACTCTGGTGACCGACGAGTCGCGAGCACTACATGTCGCGAAAGTCCGGATTGCAATCGTCCACGTTATCTTCCTTGGTGTTTCACGTTGGTCATCACGTCAGGACGAGAAAGAAAAGATGTCGATCAATATATCGTGATCGCGCTATGCCGAGCCTGTTCGTCTCGCCAAAACCTCCAAGTCCATCTCCTCGCGTTCCGAAAACAAATGCTAGGCGACGCCGGCGATGGCGGAATTATCGATCAACTGAAAGGATGCTTGGATATTAACAATTACGCGATATCTCGAGTCCGAAGGTGAACCCTATGTGCGATTTAAAAATCCTATTCGTCTGCAGGTCCGAAGATGACACGCGACGGAACGTTGAACAACGAAAGACGCGATACGAGGAAGAATCGGAAAATCCGCGCGACGCGTCGCCGCCCGACGGCAACAGCTGTTTTGCGACCTGATGTTTTCGAGTCGGGTAATAGGGCGCCGTGCAGCATTCAAATTTCCATCGTGCTGTTGTGACGGTCAATCGAGTCGGAGTGAGTCGGAGTCGCAGAGAGAAAGAGAGACGGAGAGATTGCGACCCTCACTCCGTGAAGACGATACTTTTCACCGATTCTTCGCCCAGGAACGCGAAGACGCCAAGGTGCCTCAGGATGGCACAGAACGTGAATCCGTTCAGCTCGATGCAAAACACGCCGACCAAGGCGACCGAAGAGAAGCAGAGCTTGCCGAAGGACAATCATGCAGTTAGTAAACGGTACGCGTATAATCAAGTCCATTAATATGAATTGCGAGCTGACCGAAGAGTTTTCTTTCGAGTCGATCGTTCAAATTGCCCCGTTCGTGATCATCGAAATTTTTTCGAATATTTCAGGAATTCAAGCGGTATAATCGATATCGCTTTGTTCACTGTAGTCACATAACCTAGTGGACTCTGAACTTTGATGTTGATTAAGCGCGAATATATAAATATTCGTCGGGAATATTTTACAATATTTGATTTTGTAATAATCTATTTTTCTCCTTCGTTGTAATCAACTATAACTTGTCTCATGGAGATGTTTACTTGTGTGGAAATACTTGAATTTACTTCTTGATTGTCCAGATTGCAGAAAGAGCTCATGGTGCTGATGATGAGCACCGAACAAGGAGTATCTGCCTTCCCAGAAGGAGAAAATTTATTTAAGTGGATCGGGACTATCACGGGACCAAGAGATACGGTAGGAAAACCTCTCTACTTTGAATAATTATTACCTCTAATATAACAAAAAAGTCTATCAGTTCGTATCAGATTAAATATTAAAAATTTTCTACATTACCGAAGCTTTAAGTCTTTGACCAATTATAAACGATTATTCTGTTCACATTCAACTATGATAATCAATTTCTTATGGCTTAAGACTTAAAACTTAGGTAATGGCTCATTGTAGAAAACTCAATAGAATTCTTTCCATGCTGGAGAAAAAAGAGAAAAGATACATTTATAAAAAGATAGTTGTTCAGTTAAAAAAGACTTTAAGATCCTTACTTTCTGACTCTTAAAAGCATTGGTACTCTCTAAATTCTTTGGAGTGAAATCTCACTGTATATAAAGAATGAAAATTGAGAGTTTTGGAAAAGAATAAAAATTTTTAAGAGTGAAATTTTACCCAGAATTCATTCTAAAAGTTTTAGAGAGTATCAACAGCATTGATGTCGCTACATTATCATTGAATAGATATACAATGTACAATGGAAAAAGTTTTATTGAAATAATCTAAAAATTTAATTAGATATAGAAAATAATTCTGAAAATAATTTTGCTTGGTCCATCAAAATAATTATGTTGATGGCTCAAACTGGTTGCTAGAATGTTAAAACATTTTACAGCATTGTTATCGATGCTTTTAAGCGTTCTATATAATTATTTTGATGATTCAACAGAATTATTTTCAAATTTATGTCTGGCTAAATTTTTAAATACTTCAGCAAAATTATTCTTTCCGTGTAAAAAAAGCAGTGCAATGACAGTATAACGACATTTACATTGCAGTTAAGAGTTATGAAATAGATGATACTAAGATTGGATTAAAATTTTATCAATCAAAATAAAGTTTATTTAACTTGACATTTTCTTTCTTCGAATTGATTAAATTCGAATTTAATCTCTAGTGCAGGTATAATGAAAATGTTATGTGTTGCAGGTATACGCCGGTCTCACCTACAAATTAACCTTAGAATTTCCACATAGCTATCCGTATAGTGCTCCCATAGTACGCTTTGCTACACCTTGCTTTCATCCAAACGTAGATACCGGTGGTAATATCTGTCTAGATATATTAAAAGACAAATGGAGCGCACTGTATGATGTCCGTACCATTTTACTCTCCATACAATCTCTTCTTGGTGGTAAGTAATAAATAAAATGTAATACAAGTCAATATTGATGTGAGATACTATTTCGTTTCACACTTTATTATATAGAACCTAACAACGAAAGTCCACTTAATCTTGAAGCAGCAGAATTATGGAATAATCAGACGAAATACAAAAAGTATCTGATGGAAGAATATCATAGGGCACTCGATCGAACACAGAGCAATCGTAATCAACAAGATTCATGATAAGTCATGACCGTAAATTCATTTTGAATCATTTAATATTATTCTTACGAGTGGTAGGATTATAATTAAGTGTACAATTAATCGGAACTTTCTGCACTTTTTTCGAGATTCATTAAGCATTACCGAGTTTAAATTGTTTTTCTTTCAAAAGAATGACAATGACAAAATTCTTCATGAATTATGTATATGTATTTAGTTTATAATCTCGCAAGATTTTCGTAGGAAGACTTTTGTAAGAGCAATTATAAATTTATGTAATCATCGACATTAAGACAATTGCACTACATTTATTTATTTACCATGTAGAAACATGTGCGTTGGTTTTTCGATCATTACCGTCATCGTCTGTACATTACATCTATATTTGATGTTTGTTTTCATTTTTACCATTACTGTATAGTTCTAAAATAAATATTTTAATGATCATATAACCATAAGAGTTAATTTGCAATTTCCTCAAAACATGATTTAACAACAATACGCATGTGATATATATTTTTTGTTATGTTTCAGTTTCATTAATATATCTAGTAAGATATTATAAATTTTTTGGCGTCCAAATTCTGAAAATCAAAAAATTTTTTATAGAATAGCGTTTTTGAGAATTTCAATTAATGTAACTTTTTTGTTTATTATATTTTTCTGAACATTCTATTTTATTTTCCCAATTTTCATAATTTAAGTTTTCATGTTAAAATTTCTAAGTTTAAAATTCTAAGAATTGCGACTTTGTTAGTTTGATGTATAGGAATAAACATGAAGGAATATACATATATATTTACAAAAGGTAAATATTTTTTGTGTCATTAATTGTGTCATAAATATAATTTTATTTTTTTGCTGATGATGACATAGTATCGTTATATGAGAACATGAATCTTATTAACAAATATAACTATCATTGTATATGCGGTTATTACAGAAAAAAAAAGCTAAAAAGAAAACAAAGTACTTTAATAGATGCTTTCAGCATGTATTCACGATAAAAAAAAATGCGGTCAGTTTATATCATAGTCTTAGTTAATTATTTCAGTCAAATAGTGCAATAATGTAATAAAGATGCGGATCGTGAAATGCTAAAAATGCAAATTATATATAATTAGTCATTGTATACACACACATATATATATATATTTATCTATTTTACATTTATCTATTTTTAAGAATATTAATCTCGCTTGAATTAATTTTATTATATGTGTATGTATTTATATTTTATCTTTATCTTTTTCCTGATTTTATCATGAAGCATATAAGATAATTTAATAAAAATTAAATCGAAATTAATTATATTAGCTATGTAACCAAAATAACTATTTTAGTTATTAATTTAATCATACTATTACGATATTAATCGTTTCATATTAAACTAAAAAATAATTTAAGCGAGTTAATTAATATTTTTGAAAATACATAGATAAGTACGAGATAGAGACAGAGAAAATAATTTTGTTTTATAACTATAATAAGCTAAACCAAAAAGAATGATGTTATTTATATATGTTACTATTTTCATGTTATCGCGTTATTCCAGTATCAGTTATCTAACTAATTTTCAAAATGCTGCATTTCTAATCGACGTTGCTATATATAACGATACCGATGTGCGCTGTCAGCAGTTCACTACGAACGATCCATTTAAAGACTTCAGTCGTAAAGCGACATATGTATATTCAACACGATGTATGTTTGTTTCGTGAGTGCATTACATAAAATAGTAAAATCCGGAAGCGTGCATACTCGGCAACTATCAACTACTGCGAATAAGGCTCGTGAGATGGAGGTGTGTATACAAATAGAAATGTAGAATCATTACTTGCTGTTTTCTCATCTGCCATTTTATAGACCGTCTTTCATATGTTAAGCTATCATATGTTAAGCAAAATATATATGTATAACAAAATATACATTTTTGTTAACAGGAACGAAAAGTCAAAGTGAACAATATGGAAATTAATTATGCTAAAGTCGGCACAGGAGATCATCCGGTGTTACTGTTGCCTGGGGCCTTAGGTAATGCGATTTCTCTAATTATAATTTTTTAAGTCTGATCTACAATTGCGTAAACGTAGTTGTTAAGTAGTCGTAGTTGTAACAATTACAATCAGATATTCTCGTATTCAAGTGTGATTTGTCAATTCTTACAATTACGTTTATGCAAATGTAGATTGGATTTTATACATTGATTAGATAATAGTTTTGTATATCGACATTTTTATTGCTGCCATCTATCGGATTGTAAATCTGGATAGTTAGATTTAAATTGTTTGTTGAAAAATAAGATAGCGTTGATAGCGTTGACTAAAAAAATAAAAAAAAAATGTTAAATTTTCAGAACTATTTTCTGCCGCCAAATAATTGTAATTGTCGTTTTTACCGGGTTTTTTTTTATTGCAATATAACTATTTTTTTATCGCTATTAATTATTTATAATTTAACGAGACTGTTCAAGGATTTGCTAAATTTTTTAAATCTTGATTGACTTAATTAACATAGTAAAATAAATTAATAATGTTTGTGATGTCAAGAATAAATCCAAGTAAAATGCCCCGGGAAAAAAATGTTTCATAAATAATTATATAAAAATTATATATATTTATATAAAAAATTGACATACTTTATGTATAATTATATATAATTATATACGTATAATATATATATATATAAAATATATATATATAAAATATTTTTTTGTTATTTTTTTTGACATTAATTTGTATTTAACGAAAGTTTTCATTTTCAAATAGCCAAATATGTCAAAAACAAATACTTTTGCAAAATGCTAAATTTTGTCGATAAAATGTCCAACAGATAAATTGATGTCCATAATGATAAATTGATTGACTGCAGAAATCGAACAGAATCTGCCATTTAAATAAATAGCATTACAAAACAAATAATTCTGCTCGGTTTCTGCTTACATTACGCTAGCAGAACACAAGCTTAATACAAACACAAGTGACACCAATCTGTTTCAATATTCTGCTCGAATTATTGACTGCTAACATTTTATTCACCAGGATGCCGAAAATTTGCAGTATATCAAATCAAAAGGGATGTTTCAGGGTCAATATGGACTGATTTTAAGCCACAGGTAGAGAATCTGAACGTGGATAGACTAACCATAGTAGCATGGGATCCACCTGGTTACGGAAAGTCGCGACCACCCGACAGGACGTTCCCGGATGATTTTTATCAACGCGACGCCACTTGGGCCTATAATTTAATGAAAACTCTCGGCTACTCGAAATTTTCTCTGATCGGCTGGAGTGACGGTGGCATCACGTCGCTTCTACTGGCCTCGGCATATCCCGACAGCGTCTATAGGATGGTTGTTTTTGGCGCAAACGCATACATACACCCGGACGAGACGAAAATATACGAAAGTATGACTTCATTCTGCTCGTGATGTCGTAGACATCGATATTCATAACTCATTTTTATCTTAAAGTCATCTTAATATCTTGAGATGCTAATATAACTCTCTAATTGATTTATGACATTTTATGATTAGATTTAAGATAGTCTCAAATATAAGAATCATAAATACTGGTCTATAATTAGCTTATGACAGCACTTAAGTGTACACTGAAAAAAAAGTTGTTGTTTCAAAAAATATTGGTTCTGCAAATTAAATGAAGAGCTGTCAAGCAAATATTTATTAATTCAAACAAATAATATATTGATATGACTCACGTATATTTAAATATATAAATACTTAAACTATAAATAATTATCATACGAACTAAACGCTAAAATTTAATCAAGTTAACAACTTTTTTTCTCGGTGTAAGAACTGACGGTAAATATAAGAATTGATGTGAATATCGACCGTTTCAGTCAGAAGAGTCTTTTCTAGCGTTTAACAATGTAACTTATCGAAATCTTGTTATTTATAAAAAAACATTGAAAGTTGAGGAAATTGTGAGAATCCATAAATTTGTTGGAAAAAGTCACAAAAGTTTTTATGGTAACTAAATTTTACAGATACAGCCGCAACATTTTGCTATCGCGTGATTGAAAGTGCATTAAACATTTCATTTCTTTCATTCGTGTAACTCTTCATGAAATATTACTGTCCAGGCATTAGGGACATCAACAAGTGGTCAGAAAAAATGAGAATACCTATGATACAAATCTATGGTAAGGATTATTTCCAAAAGATGTGGTCGGATTGGATAGACGCTGTGCTGAGATTATATGAAAAACAAAACGGCGACCTGTGCAAACAGGTTTTACCGAAGATAAAATGTCCGACTTTAATCATTCACGGAGCCAAAGACGCGATGGTTCTACCAGAACATCCAACGTACCTGAAACAAAATATTGCCAACTCGAAGTTTGTATCTTTACAGATTTGAAACAAATAAGGTAGATACATTATCCTTTTATTAATTTCTTTTATATTACAGACTACATATTTTCGAAAAAGGCGCACATAATCTTCACTTAAGATATTCCGAAGAATTTAATAATTTGGTTACGAATTTCCTTGTCAATCGAAAATAGATTTAACGATTATAAAATTATAATATATATAGATATTTCAAGCGTTACAGTTACACGGAAAAAATGATTTTGCTGATGTATCTAGAAATTTAGCTAGATAGATTTGAAAATATTTTTGTTTTTTGGACCATAAAAATAATTATATAGGAATCTCAAGTATGATGATTGATACTGCAAAAAATTTGGATATTCAGTTTGGACGTTCTGTACAATAATTTTGATGGTCCAAAAAATTATTTTGTCTAGCTAAATTTTTTAATACTTCAGCAAAATTGTTCTTTCGTGTACGTTCAAAATATGTTTAACAAAGAAGATATTAGAAGTCGTAAATTGAAAAATAAACTTTTAAAATTTAAAATATTTTTTAAAATTATATTTAATAAACGTATTATGAATTTTATTTAATAAATTATGAAAACATTTATAAGACGTTTGTAACGTCTATTGAACATTTTCTTTTTACTAGTTTAATATATTGTTTTTATACGAGACATTTCGGTTTAATAAATATGTTTCACGTTTTTATACAGCATAAAAACATTTTAGCTAAACGTTTCTTAAACGCACATAAATTGTTTATCAGAAAGATTACGTATATAATAGTAATATCATATATAGTGGTATTTTATTATGTAGTATGTTATTTTGCAATAAGATTTTTTATTAAAATTATATTAATGAATTCTCTTTACTTCGTCATTTCCTACAATTGTTATACTAGGTCATCCTTTATCCTCTTCAGATTTAATTCAACATCCTGTAAATCATATCTGGTTGAAAGTGGAAATTTACATTCATTATAAATTGGATAATTTGTACATACATCCTGCATGTGTCTATCTATAATAACAAGCATACTTACATATCAATTCAAAACAATTCAAGTATATATAAAAACTTGAATTCACGAGTATTATATAGTAATGAAAAAATATTCAAATAACGCAAATACAGCTATTTTAGTCGCTATTTAAGTTATTTAAATATTCGCATACAAATAATGCTGCATCATATTGAATGATCCAGTTATTACATAACATCATAGACAAAGTTATTATTCTCTTACATGTATGTTGCGTAAAATCGTATATCAATTGCGTAAATTATTTAATACATGCGACATTTAATCTTGAATTGTATATTCTCTAAGCACAAAGTGCATGCTGCTTATAGTAATGCATCCGCATTTAACTAAATACATGACATCAATAACGAAGAAATATATCGATGTTATCTTAATAATTATATATGCTTTTATAAAATATCTGAAACAATAATTTACTTTTAATGTATTATGATCATTTTAATATCTTATGCTCCTGGCAATCCAGTTGGCAGTTAATTAAATCATCATTGAGTAATTATATGTATAATTACTCAATACGTATAATTTTATCTGTGTGTAATTATATCAGCATTATGGAAGAAATCTAAATAAATGTAAAATAAGATAATTTGTAATTCTTTAAATAGCATCTATTCTAGTTTATTTTATGTTATATCAGAAGACAAGTCGTAATCAATCTGTGGATCTCCTGCTGGCGTTTGCAGCGTGCCGCATTCGAGATATGTACCGAGAAATCCTTCGCACATAGATAGAAAGCGGTCTTGTGCCACTTATTATACAAGTGTCTTTATATCCAAAGAGAGCCGAGCGCGCATGGCGCTTTTTCGTCGTTCGACTTATCTGACGATCAAACGCGACCGTATATTGAACAGAGATTGACCAAACAACAATCCAAGTAACACAACTAAGTCACGATAACATCAAAATGATGTCATTTCCCAAATAGTGCTCTATAGGTTTATTAGTGCCCTAACCCAGTGTCGAAACTGGATAATGCGTACTATTACCTAAATAGAAGACATGGATCTTGAGCTTTTCATGCCGATCCATTTCGATGAAGAGATAGTCCGAAGTTCAATTTTCTCTTGTTCCTTTCCATTCGGGAAGTTGATAGAAGTAAACTGCCCTTATAGAAAATTAGCAGGATTGGGAACGCGCGTTACTTCATAAAAGGGTGGAAATAGTAGAAATTTTATTAGGTGTTGGAATTAATTCGTAGCGTTTTACAAGTGATGGGAAGTACTTTCATTAATGTATTTTTTAATGCTCATGTGAAATAAATAACATTCTTTCATTAAAAACGCTACGAATTAATTCCAACACCTAATACATAAGGGTAGAAATATGATGATCTGTATGAAGAACGATATTTGAGTGCGTACAATGAGAACTGAGAAAATAAAAAAGAGATAAGCATAACAATTTGTAAGATCTATTTATACGAAGTTACATCAAATTGAGGAAAAATCTACAATTTTTAAAGCTACTTTAAGATATAAAATCTGAAATTTTTAATAATCTAACTTTGGACTTAGTGCTGTCTGGGAATCTATAGTACACGTAATATAAAATTATAGATTTTTAGCGCTGGCAGTGAATTTTTTGGTAATTGAGCAACGACTTATCTCTGCTCTCATCATTTTTTTTCTCACAGATTGATATCTGATCGGTGAAATAATAAACAGGCTTGTATTTTTGACAAATCTCTGTGTTATGAGATAATTCACGGATTATGCGACAGTCTTGAAAAACAACGAGGTCATGTCATCGCGTCCTGATAAAAATTCACAAAAGGCAATATATATAAATCGCAGACAGGCTTGCCGACGCAATATAGGTGCGGGCGATCGAGGAAAAGCAATAAAAAGACGCGGAATATAAACTGCATGCGGGTGTAGCCAAATATGGGCAAGTGGTTTCTCGCTCTTCGATCAAGTAAACCTCTGTCCTTTTTTTTTTGTCTTTCGCAAATTCCCTCGCTTCTTCCTCCCTTCCTCTTCCTTAAAATGGAAGAGGAAAGGCACCGAGATACGCGGATGCGCTTTACGAAAATCTCATGCACAGTCTTTAATCTCAAGAACCATAACGATAAAACAAACTGAGCCCCGTCTCGTTTCCCGTAAGTACCGTACGAAAGTTGTTAAGGCGTACAACGATAAATTAATCGGTTTTATCCCGCGGATTTCGGGTTATCTTACGATACTCTTGCACGTGGGCGAAGCAATTGAGTCACAAATATCAATTTTAATGTATCTTTTAATGTCCAATAATATATATATCAGCAGACTAATATATAGTAGTTTGCAATGATAATTCAAATCGTTGCAATAATGGTTCAATAATTTCAATAATAATAAATAATAATAAATAATAACATAATTTTGAAATTTACAATCGTAAATACTTTCGAAGTGCATATATTGATTTGTATTTATATTTTTGACTTGTGGATTAATTCTAAGCAGAATCGTAAGGCTCGTAAGATTTGTAAGAATTTATGACTGCAATGAAGTTTTATGAGTACCGTAAAACGTACGATCATTTGTAAATATATCTATACGATTTCTCGTAAATCTTAACGGCTAGCAAAAGCTAGCAAAAAGCTGTAAAGATATTGCATAAGTTTATATTAGGTGTTGGAATTAATTCGTAGCGTTTTACAAGTGATGGGAAGTACTTTCATTAATGTATTTTTTAATGCTCATGTGAAATAAATAACATTCTTTCATTAAAAAACGCTACGAATTAATTCCAACACCTAATATATTGCAAAGTTGTAAGCATTCCAGACATAACTATCATTAGTTCTTACAAGTCTTACAAACCTTAAAACAAGTCTTACAAACCTTACAAATCTGCTTAGAATTAATTTATGAATTTAACCCCTAATTATAAGTTAATTCTTAGCTTACAATTAGGATTCTCGACAATAGCAAAGGTTTCGAGAACAAATTACGAGCCTCCTATAATTCTGAATTTGGATTGCCCCGCGCATGATGTATTCTACCAACGTGGCAGTGTACAAAAGCGACTAACGAGATCTCCTTGTACGGCCCACACATCTCGCGGTTTAAGCGAGTACTCTCAGCGCAACTCTTGGCTCTCGATCCTTTCTTTATTAAGTGGGGTGCCTTTATTGACTTTAAATGGCATCAAAATGGTACTGATGTGACGCGTTATGTAATAGCGATCGAATAACGATCGTAATACATAATTATTGGCGACATTAAGTCATCCAAGCGATAATGTAATGAGAAATAAAATAAAATGGGAAATAATTAAGAATCTAAATCTTTCAACTCCTTTCAACTCCTATAATTATACGTATATATAACGAAATAATGGACTTTGTTATAAATTGGAGACATTTATAATGTCACTTATTTGTGTTAATCACACATAATTCAATTTATAATATAAAATACGAATTAATTTATACTTTAATTGTAGATAAGTTAATTCCTAAATGTGACGTCTTGCTGTCTTTGCTATTTCTCTTTTAATAAATATCCATATTAACAAGAATACACTCCCTTAAAGCGATCAGATGTAATCCTGTCTCGGATGTCGAGCAACTTATTGACTTCGTCCTCCTTCGTCACGATATATATTATACATGTCGGTGACCTCCAATGGAAAACGAAGCCATTTATGGCGGATGTTGACCACGTAGATGTTGCCGTTCGTTTTCGACCTGAGTATCGTTCGATCTCACGAGAAAGTAGCTGTATGTCAAAATTTTGGCCTGAATATAAATACGAGATGGAATCTCCAGAACGCAACAGCGACGAGTCGCGCGATTTCATCGTGGACTGTAACAAGCAATAGGTAAAAACATTCCGTTATACTTGACTCTTCCTGTTGTATATAAAAAGAGCTGACTGATACAAACAACTTTTACTGCCATCCCTGAACTGCACAGAGTTTGGTCAATGCCAATTCACGTATCAATTTTGAAAAAATACAACCTCTTATCTCCAAAAAGGCTACTAGTGTCTGAATTTTGACATCCAAACGGCAGATTATTGTGATTCTTAAACTCAGATATTCATTTAAGGATGAAAAAGAAGAGGGAGAAGAAAGTGTCTTTTACGTATGCCTTTATATACAAAAAAACAGTTTTATTAATATATTTGAAAATTTAGTTAGATATACAGGTCTAAAAATAATTTTTTTGGACCATCAAAATAATTACGCAGATGCTCGAATTGATGGCTAAAATATCAAAACTTTTGCATTGATCATACTTGAGTGTCGTACGTAATTATTTTGATAGTCCAATAAAATTATTTTCAAATCTGTCAAATTTTTAGACACTTCAGTAAAATCGTTCTTTCCATGTATATATGACATCCAAAATTATAATATGAAATAATGTATCCTACCCCTAAAAATTATGTATCCTACTATACATTTTATGTTGATTAGAGATTGTAATACATTGCTTGTAATGAAACTATTGTGATAAAAAATTATTAATTATTATTTATAATGATTAGCTTTATGATATCGCGAATGTACATTCATTTAACATTAAGATTAATCCAAGAACTTTTGAAAATCTAATATTTGGTACATAATAACGGATCTCCTAATTTAACTCTCGACTGTTTGATTACGTCAACGAAACGAATGGACAGGGATATACGCCTGCGGAAGCATTTAGGCGTATCGGTTGTCGTTCACCTTCTTAGGATCAATAAAATACCAGGCGGGGCAAGGCCTGGCCTGTTCAAGTTTTGGGCTTCTCTCAATCGTACCATAGTACCATATATCGCATCCATCGTCAATAATTTTATTTATGCATGAGTTCTATTAAAACAATCCATCAAAGAGACTCGTAGATAAACATGAACGTTCATTCTATGATTTTCCCCAAACGTCAATTTCATATCTATAATTTTTACAATTTAATTAATATCCAGTTGCCTTAACTTAAACTCTTTAATTATCGTAATTATAGAAATTTCCAAAAAATATCCTCGCCACTTATCTACTAATTTATTCTTATCTCGATATTTCTATTATTCTCGACGTGTATATATTTAAGAAAATTCCGTAAGACCATCGTTCTAGAAATAATCGTCACAAACAACTGACTTATATCTGCTTCAGTATTGCCTGCAGAAATGGAAACCGCATGCGACTCGCCCTGGCGCGTGCTCGTATATATAGACGATATCGATCGTTCTGACGATGACTCAACGGTCGCCGCTTCTGACTCAGGGGGTAGCTTCGTGCAACAACCCCCTTGTCGCAATCGCATCATCGTGAGGTGCGCTTCGCGCGCGATTCCTTGCTCACGGAAATTCCGCAGAGCCGTATTGGGGGTAGAAACGCATCTACTATCCATCAAGGTCGATAACCATGACTCATGTTCACCCCCCACGAGTTGTGACATGCGTACAGAATGTCGCGGATTCGTCTGTTACCAGGTGCGAATTCGGCATATGCGAACACATATAACCAACACGCGATCGACTAATTGTAAGTCTGACATTAGAGACTGAAGGTCAGCCGTAGGAGTATCTACTGAGTTTGGCAGTTAACAACTTGGGTCTTGGATACCTAAATCTATACAATCATGATTGGATCGAGTTTAATTAAAATTTAAGAGCTTGTCTTTCATAACATATTTAATAATGTCTATCTATTATTAAATGAACATGATTCTAAGGGATTCTCCTTAATCAAGGAACTTATGTCCGTTTCTACCAATGTAGATTAGCTTTAATTTCGAATTCCCGATTTAAAACTAATTCTTCATCTTTTTACAATTCTAAAGATTTAAAAAGAGATGAAAAATAAATTGAACAAGATTAAAGTTACTCTATATTGATAGAAACTGGCATTAATTGTATTCGTATTAAAAACTGTTAGAGTGACGTTATTTCATGTCAGATTATTCATTGCATTTAATACCTGTTCCATAACAGCTGTAAGCGTAGTTGTGAGTAATTGTAGTAGTAAGAATCGACCAATCATAATTGAATATTTTTCCCATATTCCGCACTTGACTGATCAATTCTTACAACTACAACTGCTTACAACTATGTATGTCTACGGTTATTATAAAATAGGCTTAACTTTGTAATAAACGCAGTATAACAATAAAAACACAAATAAATTAACGTTTTGTCATGTGTGGGAAAACTAGATGTCGCAATTGACATAAAAAAGACATTATAAGGTATATTTATGCAAATAACCGTCATCCTGTATTTTACGATTTCAAATTACTATTTTTCACGAGATAAAATAATACTTTATGTAATCATTATCTACAGTAAATCTAAATTAAATCGAATCGGAAGTTCTATGTTCTACATTATTATCTTTTATTATCTATATTAATATAATTATTATCTTTTTTACACTTTTTTTCTTTAGTTTCATAGAGTTTTTATCAACTAATTTATCGCAAAAAAAAGAATAACGACGTTAAAAAAATGGTAAATCGTTGTTATTGATAGCTATAAACATTTTTATTAAATAAAGCTCAATTATATTTATTTTAACTTGAGAATGATTTCTTTAATTTCGATTAAAGAATCAAAGCTTGGCGTTAAACACGCGATGATGTCATATACTTTCCATGACATATATAATGATGCTCTTCATCGAAGCATCGCGAGAGAGTTGTTTCCAGCGCGTTTAAACGCCGCGATTGAAGCGACATTAAATATTCACTTGATACAGATTGATCGCTAATTATCGCAATTACGTAATGACGCCAGCGTTACTTTTTCCTCTGAACGCCCGAGAACGTGATCGAATCTGGTTTTAAAGTGGACATGATGTCACCCGGCGTTTACGCTCGCGGACCCGCCGTTTAATAGCAAAGCCAACGAAGGACAATAGACATGGGGTATTAAGCCGAGCGTATATCCACATGGATTGTTCTTCAGTCGGATATTATGCAATCTCTCACAGTAAGAAACTTGACGAAAGGCTTTTCGACTTACGTCAAGTCTCTGACGCATCGCAATCAATCTTTTCGCCTCGCCTAAACGATACAAAGTTGCAAATGATAGATTATTTTTTTCGAAACATTAGAAATGATTTAAATTAACAGCTTAATCATCCTATGATTTGCAGTATGCAGTCCTTAGACATGCATATAACTACCCAAGGAACACACAAAAGTCAACAAAAAAGTTAAAATTTTATTTTGATTCTTAACGTCAATAAACAGTCAAATTTTGTAATAAAAAATCATTTTTTTGACTTTCATGACGTCGAAAAATATCAGTTTGACTTTTTCTTGACTTGGTGTGTTTCTTGAATACTTTTTAGCTCTTTCCCAGTTATTGCTCGTCACATATCTGTGGAGAACGTTCCCGCATCCTCCACGTTCTCTGAAACCGTTAATCAACGATCGATTAAGGGTATCGCACTATGCGGGAAACATTTCCGCGGAAACATCGTGGATGATCATCGACGCACGTGCATGTCGGATGCGGTCGTGTTACACGGGAAGAAGATACGCGGTGGCATTTCGGCTAGGAATCGTGCAATGTAATTTGACGTTTCGCGCGAACGAGCAGCACAGATTTCTATTGAGTGCAAGAGCAGCGGCGATCTGTAGAAATAATTAAAAATAGTTTAAATTCACATTTATAACTTGGCATTATTTAATAGTGGATAAGTTATATACTTATACAAGTCATATTTTTTAATAGAATCACAGATTTGATGTAATAGTGTCACATGTATATAAATACACTGTAAAAAAATAGCGGTGTAAATTTAACACTATGTGGTGTCAATATAATTCTTACTGTGTTGGTGTTAAATTAATACAACATAGTGTGGATTTAACACCATGGATTTCAAATCTACACATCCGTGGTGTTAAATGATGATGTTGATATAAATATCAGAAGTCTTAAATTCACATCATGTTGATGTTCAACATCAACATGGCGAGAATTATATAGACATCGCATGAATGTTAAATCTACACAGTAACGGGATTCTCCAAACGTTTTATCGATGATTGTCGCTATTGTTAACTAGCGACAGCCAATAGCAGGACAATTCTGGAAAAAAGTGCGATTCTCTTCTCTCTGACTGTCGCTAATTAACGATAGTGATATCTAATTGTCGATACAACGTTTAGAGAATCTCATAACTGGAATGTTAAATCGACACCGACATTTTTGAAAGTGTATAATAATTTTAAGAAAAATCAAGTATGTCGCGATGCCTGCGAAATCGCGTTATCATGCGAAACCATGTCGCCATAAACGTGTGCGAGCCGAGCGCGCGATCGTGCGTGCGACCTTTTATTTTTTTTATTCTTTCCTCTCCGAGACGACGATAGTGCGCGAGGTTGATCCATACAAGGTAACGAGCAAGACAAGACCGGCTACACCCCGTCGTCATCATCGCCGCCATCACCGTCGCCGTCGCCGACCACAGCTCTCGCTCGCTCTCGATCGCGAGGACAACATGAAACGTTGGTGGCGCTGGATATAAGGACGTTTGACCCGGTCGTGATGTAATTCCTATTCCTCGATGTAATAGATTGACATCACGAAGGAGCTCGATACTTTTACACGACATTGTCGCGTTATCGTTACAATAACACTCGTTGACGTTGTGAGATGTACGAGACCTTTAATTTTGCCTGTACAGAGTTCATACATAATTCGATGTTTCGCAAATGGATACCAGATTTCTGTGGCGTCGTTTTTAAACTGAATACTGTCCACGAGATATTTAAAATATGTAGTATTAACGTTCCTTTCTGCTGAAGTTATATTTTATAGTTATATGGATTTACAAAGTCTATAAATATGTAACGATAAAATATAACTTATTATGTATAGAAGAGATAAATCATCATATTTATTCACTTTAAAAATATCGGCGTGAGTTTAATATGTTAAATGCTATAAAACGTTAAAGATGTCCAAAGAACGTCCTATATAAGGACATTCCTAGGACGTCTCTTACATCAAGTGTGATACGTGGAAGTGTCATAATTATGTATCTAATGATGTATTATATATATAATGCATACAAATATATTTATAAATATCATGGAATATATAATGTTTTGCAAAGTCGATTTATGTACAAGAGATTACTGTACAAGCAGAATGGTAAAAAGATTAATTACATTACGTGAACGAAAGCTTGAGATAGTAATGGTTATATACACAGAATACTCTGCTTGTTCATTAATTAAATCCGTCAGGTTGCCGCGGGCGTGTACCCGTGAGTCACTTATCGACTTTCTCCTACGACAGGGGAGGATAATCAGAGTGAGTCTAAGGCGTCTACTGGATAAGGGTGGAGTGGGTCATACTAAAATTAACCACTACATCGTGCTACTTTATAGGTGTTCTATCCATGCTAAGAGCTGAAGGTTTATTTTCGATCTTATTTCTCAAATGGCTTGTTTCTATCTGCATTAAAAGCACGCGATGACTCGCAAACTTAAGGTTCTATTTTTAGATAGACTTAAACTTATTTTTGCTCGATAAAATTTCATTATGTATACAAGAAAAATAATTTTTAAAAAGACAGTTAAAAAATTCGAAATTTTTATGCATACTTCTATTTTACTTCATTGTTTATACTGTATATTAATGCATACAACTACATTCTATTCGTAACATGCATGTTCTAACAGGATAATTAGAATCAACGTCATGTATACGGTTGACTCATCGTTTTTAATGAATGAACCATTACTGTCCATCTAAATGCACGTAAACCTTATATGTGCGAGAGTTAAACAGCACACCAAAATCTTTTACAACGCCAAGGTTGTTATGCAAATTTATATAAACATAATATATTACAGACACATGTAAAATATAATAAAAGAAAATGAAAAAGCTATATTAAAAGAAAGCTAAAAATACTTAAACCGTCTGATAGAACAAAGCAAAATAACGTTGAAAAACTTTACGAATTTCAGTTTGATATTTTGTTATCTTTGATACTTCCATTTTTGTATTTATCGAATAATATGGGTCACAAAGACCAGAACTGTTCATGAACAATACAGAGTTCTTTTTTATCGCTACTCGCAAACGGATACTCGCGCTATTTAAGGCGTATACGGATATAAATGTTCGTCTCATGTAAAACTTCTTAGCAGGATCCGGATTTAACGTGTTTTTGAGGAGGCGTTATATATGAAGCGCCAACGCATCTTACGTGGAAGCGAGACGGAAGGCCGCTAAGGCAATGTAATGTCACACGAACGCGTAACCATAGACGAATACGGTACTGCTTTGCAAAGAACCCACATCTCGTGAAGACTCTTGGAGAAACGTTTTTAACTGTAAACTTCTTGTACGGCAAAAAAAAAATAGAATATTCAGAGATACGGTATCTGAGTAGAACACAGAATCAGATGATATTAGAAGAACTCATTATAATGATTAGTTGTCATTTAAAAATACCAAGTTTTTTTATGTTAAATATTTTTTAATCATAGATCAAAACAAAAACCTATTAGGTAACTTCGTCAATTCTTGGTCGATGATCTCACACGGTTTTTATAAAAATGTCTTACACACCTTTTGACCAAATGCGAAAATTATCTTTTATAAGATAATAATTTATATATTATTTTTTAATACCAAAACTATAATATGTTTGATTAATTATAAATTCCGTATGTTACTTTGTAAAATATTCAAATATTAAATTAATATCAAATTGTATTAAAAACAATGTACTCAATTAACATAATGTATATATTTGTTATACAATAACAGTTATTATACGATTCTCTAATATAATTGGTTTATACATTTAGATTAATTTATACAAAACTGCTTTTTCAGCTGAACTCCATTGACAAACTCTCCATCCATATCATAAAGAAGGAATTTAAAGATCGAGATCAATTGAATTAACGTGAGTGTTGACAATATGATTAAAGTTATCAGCCGTGCTTTTTTAAAGTTATAAAACTTTTGTTAATTAAAATTTCATATTTATAAAATTGTATAATTAATAAGAATTACCAATAAAAATTCTATTTCATTTTTTATTAAATATTTATATTTCACATGTACGGTCTAAAGATAATAAAGATTCTTATTGTTTATACCTAATTTCAGTTTATTAAATACCTATATTCAACACAAAAAATTATAAAATTTTTTTTTAAATACAGTCTAATGTCATAAGCCAATCAGAGAGCTGTATTAGCATCTTAAGATATTGGCTGTATTCAGTAGAAACAGCAGCTTTTGTAATCGTTGTAAAATTCTTTAATATAATTCATCTTACCCTTAGTTCCTCACTGGATCTACATGTATAAACCAATCATATTCAAAAATTTTACAACAGTTATAAAGCTGCTTTTTCTGCTGAACGCAGCCATTACTTTAGACAATCTTAAAATAAGAATCTGAATACCCGCCTAAACATGAAGATAGGATTATTTCTTTTGTTCTATATATATATATATTTTTTTTTTCTTTCCTTTCAAAGATTCTTTTGTTTTAATAAAATTTTTCTGATTTTTTGAACACAATACAAACGAAATTAGGAGGCGATAGTTGTCGCATCTCGTACTGATATGCTCCATATTATCGATGCTAGCGTCAATGCAATTAACGTCCTTTATATTGAAAGGCCTTTCCGTTGCGCGATAGACCTAGCTTTTCCTTACTCAGGGCTGCCCTTTCGGGACATCTCAAGCGATTAAGCAGATTTGAAATTAACGGTCGAGACAGATTATTAAATTGAGTTTAGTGGTCCAGAGCTGTGGGCAAATCACGCTGTTGCAATTTTCAGAATTTTGTAAGTCAGAATTAATATTGTAGATTACATAATCACATTTGATATTTAAAAATACCTTGATTATTACAGATTTTATAAGTATTTTTTATATTTTTATCTTGTATGTATAATATAAATTTTGATCTATACATTTTTGGAATTAGGAATGTATTATACTGATTTCGTAGTAATTTATTATTAATCCTCGTACCTTTTCAGCACATTAAATAATTTTTTTCTATTAAAATCAATTTCTAATTTATGATTTATCCAATTTTTCTTATTTACATACAGAATAAAACAATAGTCTGGATACTGTATTATGCAAAAAGTCAAGTTGTATCATTGTGAAAATTACACATAAATAATTTAAGATTTTGCAAACTGATTAAAAATTAAAAATTCGCTGAAGTATGTGAATTACAAAAGAAAGTACACAACGAACAAAGGCTATTGTGTAACCGCAAAGAATTCCGATCGACTATTCATTATTCTATTTTCAAGAAATTTTCTTTAGAATAAATTAGAAAATTTTCAACAACAACTACAAATAAAGCAAGGCTATGTTCTATCAAAGGGGATTTTGGTGTCTAATATTTTTGTGTGCATTTTATGATTTTAATTCCGATGCAGTTCCAGTAAACTGCAAATGTATTATTGAACAATAAGAAAATAAAATAGAAGTGAATCTCAAGTATATTATTACGTTCGAATGTTCCGAAGTATATAAATTTATCAATAAACTAAATTAACATTGAAACCCATTGCAATAATATGCATATATCTCGTTGATTGAGAAATTATGTTAAACCCAGGTCACCTCAGAGATTAAAGATTGCGAATTAGAGATAAGAATTTGACTTGTCAGATAATTTTAATTCATTTCGTTCTAATTGAATTTTAATTTTCAATTCGCAATCTTCAAAATACGTATTGATACGAGCTTTAAGATTCTTAATATATTCCGATATGCTGTTATATCTAACTAAAGCATAGCAAAACAATAATATTCATATAATTTATTACATTAATCCTCACACCATTGGTTTTCTTCCAAAATCGATTTCTAATCTATGATTTACTCAGAGCTTTTCTATTTACACACAACTAATAGAATAAAATAATCGTTTAGATATCGTATTACGCCCGAACTTTCAATACGTAGTGTGACACAGGCTTTAGAATTCTTGATATTCCGGATGCTCTTAGATCTAAGCTTAGCAGAGCAACAATATATCTATATTCATATAATTTATTACATTAAATAATCCTCATACCTTTCCATTGGTTTCCTTCCATCAAAATCGATTTCTAACCTATAATTTACTCAGAGCTTTTCCATTTACGCGCAATGGAATAAAATAATCGTTTAAATGCCGCATTACGTAAAAGTCTAAATAATACAAACGATGGTTCCTCTTAAAATGCGGAGAGTCGAAGCTACAGCTACATGTTCCTCAACGGTGTGTGGGTCTGTCGGTGAACGTCGGTGTGCGAAGTATGGTGGTGTGCAGATCATGAAGTTGCCGAAGTAGACGCAGCAGCGGTGAGTGGCGTACAGTTGGCAACGCTGCGTTGCGTCACCGCGCGTCGCTGTCCGCGCATCGCAACTGCGAGGCAGTGGCGGCTCCGCCAATCAGCGCGCCGCTACGCTCTCGTTTCCTCCCCCTCCACTCTTCTTCCGTTCTGCCCCCGTAGAAGCTTGAAAATCTGTAACGGACATCGCAACCGTCGCATACTCGTCTTCGGGCTCACGCAACGCGTTGGTCTCTGTACTCGAGTCAGTTCGATAGTAAAAGAAAAAAAAAAATAAGTCGCCGTCAGTCGCCGCTACATTAAGGTACTCAAGGCTCGCTTTCTCGAGAGATCACAAGTCGGCGAATTCCACGAGAGCAACATGAGGGAAATCGTCCACATCCAGGCCGGCCAGTGCGGTAACCAAATTGGAGCAAAGGTAGGCCACTTTGAGAATCCGCACTAAGAATTGATTACCCCTCGAACGAGAATCGTCACTTGTCCTTTGTTCGCGAATTCCTAGTCTTCTAATGTCTTTCTATAGAATCTTCTAATATCCCCTTCCATCAGTCTCAATTAATCTCTGGTTCACTCACTCTTTATCTCTTTCCAATTCTTAGAACTGGAAAAGGTAGAAAGTGAGTCAAACAGAGATTAAAGCTAATCTAAATTGAAGTCTAGAAATAGACGAGGTATCTATCGCCAGACAGTCGACGTTTCATCATTTTCATGGTGCTCGGCTGGAATTTTACGAGATCCATTATTAACGACGAATCACGACGCGATATATGTATACATATAAGTAACAAGGGCGTTCTCGATCGAGATCAGCGGTCGCCGTGGCCGCGCCATTTTTCTCACCGCTCGATATCGCGGCCGAGGAGAGCAACCGTCGGCGGGAACGAGGACGCGCCTCGGCGCTTATTTTCCTCGTCGCTCGCTGGGCGATACGCTGATACGACGAGGAAACAAGGCAGAGCCTCGCCCGCACGGCGGTCGAAGACCTGTCATGGCGACAGGAGCTCGCCGGCCGGCCGGCGAGCCTAACGGTTTTTTCCCCTCCCCTCCCCTCCCCTCCCTTCCCCTTCGATCCTTTTCTCTCTTCAAGTTTATACAACCGCGTTCCCGTGCGAACGCGTCTCGTCGGCCATCTTCTCTCGGCCGTTCTGCACTTCCCGTGGATAAATATTCCATGTACGTCGCGACGAAGACAGGGAATTCACGGATAAATGGAGCTGGTCGTCGGTGACCGTCGCCGAATTTATCTGCCACTCGGCTAGGATCGACGAATCCCGAAGCTGGGTGTGGCGAATCTCTATTCTCTTCCCGGTGATGAGAGAGAGATCGACGTTCACGCGACGACCGACACGGCATCGACCGGTTGCGCGCGCATCTCTTTCTCCTCGCTCCTTTTCATTCCGCCTAACATTCTCCGCTTTTCTGTCTCGTAATAGTAAGTACTTTGATTGTCGGTCTGCAAATGCTACTCTCTGCGATGTGTACGTGGAAAATATGCGGGACACTTGGTTTTTGTGATGAGAAATGAATCGTGTTCTAGATGTTCTCTCTCTCTCATAGTAGATCGTTGCAGCTTCGATTTTATCGTGAATAAAGTCGGCTGTCGCAGCTTTCATTCTTGTACGTCCATCTTTCCTCTTCCCCCTCTCTTCGTCTCGTTCAGTCTGGCGTATGCTAAAGGTTGACTCACACCGAATTTATGAATACTGATCGTGATGAGATATGTGAGGGAGTTGATTATGCATCTTGAAACAAGATGAAAATTACAAAAGTGAGCGAATTTATTAGAATATTTATAACTTTATTAGTTAACAAAGTAAATTAATTCATTCTTTTGTAATTTTCATCTCGTTTCAGAAATACATAATCGATCTTCTGAGTACGTATATGTAGAATTATTCTAAATTATTTAATTCAAAATAATTTCATTATACTTTATTTTTTTTTGTTTAGGAAAAACGAAATAATTCCGATCGGAATCCGTTTCAAATAATTCCATAATATGTGCTCTGTTCTTTTTCGAAGAAAAGACTGAATTGAAGATGGATTGTGTATCTTGAAATGCGAGGAGAATTGCAAAAGTCAACAATGTCAGATGTTGGTCAATGAATTATAAATATTCTAATAAATTCTCTTGCTTTTATAATTTTCACCTCGTTTCAAGATAAACAAATGTTCCTTTTGTCTATCTTTGTGTCTACTTGTGTAAGTTGGAGTGAAATAAATTTATTTTATTTCAATTCTTATTGTATTAATGTACACTGATTCAAAATTTTCTTTGAAAAATCACAGGCTGCTTTTTTTAAAAAAGAATTTTATTTAGATTCCTACCACACAGATATTTTATCAATGTTCAATATTGACAAGGATTAAATGATGCCTGTGTCTAGTCTGTAACTCTTTATCATTATATTATCATTGCACTTTTTATATACATATAATATAACGATATCGACACTGTTAAGATCTGGTTTTTCATTTGCTGATTAATTTGTGGTTAGGTTTAAAACCTGATGGTAATATAAAACTTGTATTTTTTTATACATGGTTATTTAATAATAATAGCTAAACTGTGGTTTTGCAATGAATAATTTTTGAAGTTACTACAAACTTAGTTTAATGATTGATCGAATTGGAAAAACACTATTACTATTAAGTGAAGTATTACTATTAAATCTAAATTATAAATTAACTAGATAGTGGAAAATCAAATCTAATGCCCACTTCTATCAATGTAGATTAACTTTAATCTCGGTTCAACTTACCTTTTTCTTATTGTTAAAACTAGAAAAAGATTAAGAGTTAGTTGAACCCAGATTAAAGTTAAACTGCATTGGTAAAAACGGGTTCTAAGAATTAGAAAAAGATAACCAATTAGACCGAGATTAAAATTAATCGACATTGGAAATTAGAAATTGATATAATATTGAACATTCAGGTGAAAATCTAAATACACTCTAGGAGACGGTCAATGCAAACATCTTCTATCTTCGTTATTCATTGAATGTTAAGAAGGACGATATTTGTGTTGGTTATTTTCTAAAAATACTAAAAAAGGGGAGAAAGCTGTAGCTAATTTTCACTTCACACGATTGTCATAGAAAATGTTATTACAATCGATCTTTACGAAGCCTTCAGCTTTCAGGTTTTCCATCTGGTATCATCGGAATTTGTGAGAATTGTACGATTTGGACAATGCGGCAAGTTTTCGCGTTTCGGTGTGCACGCTCCTTCAAGCAGATGAAATTCCTACGCCGCGTCCGTTGGCCGTGCGGCGTTACAATCGTGTTTAACGGCCACGCCAGCGTCGGTTGCATGGCGGGTGTATTTTAAAATTTTTATACGATACGCCGTTAACGGACAGCCGACGAGTGGCACTGCGTTATCGGTATGCTCGAACGCTTGTTAATCGTGCGAATTGGCGAATCTCCGTTTGTTCTACATGTACACGCCTTTATTCTCTTTTTGTCATCTCATTTCTCTCGCTGACTTATCGATCTCTTTCTCTGGTATTATTTTTTTTCCTTTTTTTTTAAATTTTGAAAAATGTTGATAGAAACTCAAGATTCTGATTACTAATTTGATGCGCTAACTTCTATATGAAAAGAATTTTGCTGAAGTACCTATTTAAAAGTTTGATTAAATACAAATCTGAAAATAAGTTTGTTGTATTATCAAAATAATTATGTACACAATAATATATACAAAAGTAATAATTACTTGTTTCAAATGTTTCAAAATATATTCTTATTCTAGTAAGTTTAATACTTCGATCAAGATCAAATTAAAATTATTATAATTCGCTTGTATTGCTTGAGTCGCTTTTTCGATCAATTTTATAATATTCTATAATAAAGAAAATTCTTGTTTAAGTACATAATGAATTTTTCTAAAATTTATCTTGAGATTATCAAGAAACTATTTATTAAACTATTTATTAAAGATAATCATCACTTAAAAGGAACAAAATAAGTTGAGTAATAGAATGATATTTTTCTGTGTGTAGTAACTTCAAACATACTAGACAATACTGCAAAAATTTTGACATTCTAGCAATCACACAATTTGAGCGTTTTATATTTTGATGTTCCAACAAAATTATTTTCAAATATATCTAGCTAAATTCATACTTTAACAAAATTTTTTCCGTGTATAGCTCGTTCTTTCCATTTTAATTTGATTTGTTTGAATTTTTGAAGTTTCATTTTTTCTGATTACTAGTTTAGCATGAATTTTTTCCTTTTTACTTGAAAATTAAAAACGACAAATATTTAATATGTTGCTATGAATGGGAACTAGAAGAATAATACTCAAATTTTTATATATAAATTTTTGACGTAAAGATTATGTAAGAAGACACAAGTATTTATAATGTAGATCGATTTTTAATAATAATGTTAAGTAATTATCTTATCAGAATAATCGACGATAAAGACTGCACGAGAGTAGGTAAAGATTCGAGGAGAAGCTGATCAACGTTCATCGTCACGCTTCCGTAATTTTTAAGGCTGCTGCACCAAGTCAATGTCCGTTTCTCGAGCTGTCTATCTCAATCGATCCGACGTCACGGTAGCGTAACATCAAAGGCTATTTTTTATCCTCTTTTTTTATAACAGATTCCTAATAATGAGAACGTATCGATTGAACGGAAAATATTTTCTTAAGTAACTGTTATCGCGATTAACTCTGCACTTTTTTAATTTTCAACTTATCAGAACTCGAGATAAGTTTATTTGATAACCGAGTTATTTCTAAGGATGTGTAAAGCGATAGAAAAAATAAATACAATTTTAAAAGTTTTTCTCAAAACAAGATGTACCTTTTAATTTCAGAAATGTTTGTAGAAAATAAAAGTAAAACCTATCAACATTACGTACTGATGAATATATTGAACATTTTATTAATCCAAGTTCTCAATTTGAAAAATATTATAAATTTTCTGTGAAATATACCAGAAGAAAATAGAATGATGTTTGTTGAAGTAAGATGCTTCGAAAAGAAGCTTGTACTCCCCGAAAAAATATTAAAGAAAATTAAGGCAAAATTACTGTGAAAATGATAACGTAGGAGCTACTTTCTACTATGCGAGTTTGTTCATATAATTCATTATACGAATATTGCTCATTCAACGACGCCTTCGAGTCCAAGGACATCGAGTCTCGCACAGCAACGCGCTCCCAAATAAAGGAAACCAGCGATCCTCTCGCCATTTTCTTTCGCATCACCTCGGCCCGTTTCGAACCGTTTCGCTCGTTGCCGACACAACGGCCCTCTCTCTCTCTCTTTCTCTCTCTCTCTCTCTCTCTCTCTCTCTCTCTCTCTCTCTCTCTCTCTCTCTCTCTCTCTGGATATAGCCAGGTGTATCGATCGTGTCGCAAGGCTGGGTTTTGCCTACTATCGCGACTCGATGACGATTACTATTTTATAATTCAGTTTTTTCACATTTTAGTGTGTATTGAAATAAATTTTACAATGAAATAAATATAATAGAAGTCATTAATATTATAATATCTCTAATCGTCAATATCTTCTATGACAGTCAATCTATCAATATAGTATTCCATAAGATGGAATGTAATTTAATGTTGCTACTTTAAAATATGTAATGGTAACATCTTTTATTATTAATGTTATAAGAGAAAGATGATACGTTATAAAGATGTATTTATGAGTAAGATATGTATTAGTCAGTGCGAGCTTTATGTTCTCATTTAATAATCTTTATATTACCTTAATTACAAGAAAATATGCTCCAAATTTACATTTAAACGAGGTGCGTAATCAATTCTAATTATTATTATATTTCTACATGCGAGCATAAGCATTCGCGTAAATTAAATGAATTAGGATCCGTGATGGAACTCTCTGTTTATTTCGAAGTTTTTATTATTCAGTAGTCTAATATATTCCTATAATACATGTACTTCGTGCCGTTACGACCAACTGCTTCCATAGAATCAGTTCATAACGAGAAGTAGGAGTACTCTCTCTAACATTATTTATTTCTGATTAGCCAGATTATCTTATCGCATTTTAAGGCGTTTATCGGCATAATATTTGAGTTCAAAATAACATTTTCCGACTTTGAACTTGCTGAGTAAAAAACAATTGTTATTAGAATAGATAATTAATTTTCTCTAAAGATTTTGTTTTATTTTTAGCATTTTTTAATTTCGATTATTTAATTAATATATTTTATATAGTTATACTATAGTCTGCTGTAGTGTATACATTTACTAAAATGAACATTTTGTGACATATAAATGTGTATATATTACAGTTGAAATATTAACTTTAGTATTGAATGTATACACTTATTACTAGTCAATGTATTATAGCAAGTATATATATATATATATATATATATATATATATATATATTTACTGAATTAACACTTTGATTTATATGAAAGGAACGTTTATGTTGAAATACCTCAAAATTTAGCTAAATATAAATCTAAAAATAATTTTGTTGGATTATCAAAGAAATTATAATAGGACGCTCAAGTTAGACATAAATCTTTTTTATCATGTTTGAATTTCTTACATAATTTTGTAGTCCAATAGAATTTCTTTCAGATTTTTAAGCTAAATTTTTAGATATTTTAGCAAAATTGTTCGGTGTACATATCACATTCCTATACTCTAAATAGACAACTCTTGTCGAATTAACCCCTTCCTCTTCTACGTCTCTCATCCATATACCGTAAGCGACAATTCATTAAAGTCAGTGGGACCCTCGGGATCGCTCGTGGACCAATTGCTGCATCGCGTATCCGCTCGGTGGTTACGCAATCCGTAATGCAGTATCGCGCGCGTGGCATGTATGCATTTAGAATAACGGTACGATCTTTCACGCTGCTTCCGGTCTAGGAATGATAGCCTACGTCTGTCGCCAGCTGTCGGCGATGCGAAGATTATGAGTTCTAAGCGCGAGAATTGATTCGAGAAAAATGGGACAAATTGAAAACATAAATGGACAAACATATCATTGCGGTGCATAACCGGGCGATCATTGCTAATCGTACTGTCGTTCTACAATCATCTCTATATATAGCGGTGACATTGGTGACTCATATCTGACTGTAACATGTACATTGCGACCAGGCTGGACAAGAAGGTGGAGGTGGTAGGGTGGGGACAGATAGGGTTGGGTGATCTTAGCTTTCGAACGACGATGATCATATATGGTCACTGCTTAATGCACCCATCGTCTTCATGTGGGATGTACGTATTGAACGGTAGGCGGATCAGGCGATGATTTTTGCAATGACTTTCACGTGGGTTGTATATGGACTTCATTTCAGTAGAGATTATTCAATGATGGAACTTTTTGCCAAACGGAAAATGATTCCATCAAAACAACACTCTTGACTCGATGGAAGTTGCACTGTGCAGATAAAATTATCTGTAGTATTTTTATTTACCTTCGATCTTATCTGCCTGTGTAATTATTGACATAACTTTTTAATGGAGTAGTTATTGAGGAAATATAAAATAGAAATTAAATTAAAGTAATTTTTGTTTTCAAACATAATTATGACAGATATTTTTTTAATTATGGTTTTCATTTCATAATTAATGGATAGTTACAAGTACATGGTCAGTAGCAGATGGAATCGTTTTCTGTTTTGCGAATTTAGAATTGGACATGAACAAATTGGAGACAGCGGATTTCCGCAGTGGACCGTCTTGGTTGTGAAATGTCAGGAGACTAATAATTTGTCGAGTAACGTATAATTTGCCACACTCTGACGTAAAGTCGTGCGATATTCCAAGCCTACGATAAGATGATTGAACTATCAGGACGATTAATTACGTCCACTTAACGTTCTACCTACGTTCTACCTACTTGCATGCCTTTGTACTTGAAAATACACATGCATCTCTTGCACGTTGATCTCCAGAAATAGTACACCGTAGGTCTTTGAACCGCGTTCCTAAGATGGAATAGAGATGCGCCATGGACCGCACGCGGACTATTTTGTAATTAACTTCTCCTTTTGTTTGCAAATAAGATTACATCAGACACGCCCAGTCATACCCAGTCTGACTTGTTAATAGAAGAGGGAGAGAGATCTTTCAAACTATTTTTTTTGCATACAGGTTGATCAGAAATTAATTCGATTCATTAATATTAATTATGTGTACTTACAGTAAACTATAGTACTTCTCAACAAATTTTTTCGCGACCTATTCATGCTATTGCTCGTAATATAACGGGTGCATAAGTATTCAATTTGAAAATTATGCTATCTTCGCTAAATTGAAAGTTTAGAGCGATTTGACATTTTAGCTTGGAGCACCGATTATGATTACCACAGTGAAACGAGCGCTTCCGGGAGATTACGTGGCGACGGTCCATCGCTGAAGCATCGTTGTACTCGTTACATCGCGATGCGCTCCGATGAGCTGATCGACTGGTCACTCCGAGACAGGAGCGTAACCGCGCTTACGATAATTAGTCTCGATTATCGCTTAGGCGATTCAGTCACACCATCGAGAAGTAGGCTTGCTCCGAAAACATGCAAAAGGGGAAAAAAAGAGAAACATAATTCGATTTGCAGAGGCCTTGGGATATTACGATTAATTACACGCGAGCTATTCGTCACGCGCGAGGTCGTTGAACATCAGCTCCGTTCGCGCTCGGTACAATGAAAGGCTGGAAAACGGATACGAGAATAATTGCGGGGAGAAAGCTCGTGCGCGAAACTTCCTTCCTACGCGCGGATGATGCATGATTCAAAAGGCGTATCTAATTTTTGTGGCAGCACCGATTCGTTCCGGTATGGACAACACTTGCTAGAAATACGCAACACATCTTCTTATTTCCTTCTCATGATAATCTGCTTTTTAATAATTTAATATATAATATATTAAGATACAAAGTTCCTCTTTTTAATGAAAATATTCTTACGAGGTGATTTTTGTGTGTTGCAGTTTTGGGAAATCATAAGTGACGAGCATGGCATTGACCCGACTGGCACCTACCATGGTGACTCTGATCTCCAGCTGGAAAGAATTAATGTCTACTACAATGAGGCGTCCGGCGGTAAATACGTACCGCGTGCCATCCTCGTCGATTTGGAACCCGGCACTATGGATTCCGTACGTTCGGGACCGTTTGGCCAGATCTTCAGACCGGACAACTTCGTATTCGGTCAGAGCGGCGCTGGTAATAACTGGGCCAAGGGCCATTATACCGAAGGCGCCGAGCTGGTGGATTCTGTCCTCGATGTTGTAAGAAAGGAGGCCGAGAGCTGCGATTGCTTGCAGGGATTCCAGCTTACGCACTCTTTGGGTGGTGGTACCGGTTCTGGTATGGGTACCCTGCTCATTTCCAAAATTCGTGAGGAATACCCCGACAGAATCATGAACACGTATTCCGTTGTGCCGTCGCCCAAGGTGTCCGACACAGTCGTCGAGCCGTATAACGCCACCCTTTCTGTACATCAACTTGTCGAGAACACCGATGAGACTTATTGTATCGACAACGAGGCCCTTTACGATATTTGCTTCCGCACCCTGAAACTATCTACGCCAACATATGGTGACCTAAATCATCTCGTCTCCCTCACGATGTCCGGTGTTACGACCTGTCTGAGGTTCCCCGGTCAATTAAATGCCGATCTTAGGAAACTTGCCGTAAACATGGTGCCCTTCCCCCGCCTTCACTTCTTCATGCCCGGATTTGCACCTCTCACATCTCGCGGTAGTCAACAATACAGAGCTCTCTCTGTACCGGAACTCACTCAACAAATGTTTGATGCCAAGAATATGATGGCGGCGTGCGATCCCAGGCACGGCAGGTACCTCACAGTTGCTGCCATCTTCCGCGGTAGAATGTCGATGAAGGAGGTCGACGAGCAGATGCTCAACATTCAGAACAAGAACAGCTCGTACTTCGTCGAATGGATACCGAACAATGTAAAGACCGCCGTGTGCGATATTCCGCCGCGCGGTCTTAAGATGTCCGCCACGTTCATTGGCAATTCCACCGCCATCCAGGAACTGTTCAAGCGCATCTCCGAACAGTTCACTGCTATGTTCAGGAGGAAGGCTTTCCTTCACTGGTATACTGGCGAGGGTATGGATGAGATGGAGTTCACTGAAGCCGAATCTAACATGAACGACTTGGTATCCGAGTACCAGCAGTACCAGGAAGCTACCGCAGACGAAGACGCAGAATTCGACGAGGAGCAGGAAGCCGAAGTCGACGAAAATTAAAATAAATATTTCGCGGCGGAAGCGACATTCTATCGCCCTCTCTACCTATTCTCTCTCTCTCTCTCTCTCTCTATCTCTTTCTCGACCGAGCGATAACGCAATACACCCTTCACCCATGCTTCTTAACTCGTTATCTCTCCTTTTGTATCTTTTTTACGGACTTTTGTTTCGATCTTTTGCGGAGCGCGCGCGCGCTTTTTGTTGCTCCCCGTCGATATCGCACTTAGTGTGATAATTCGAAGAATGATTTCTTATTTTTGAATGTATCATTCTACAAGATTCATTATTTTCTCGATTACTAATTTTCGCGCGGCCCTACCATCATCCACTGTACTACCGCTTTAAGCGGACGCTACATATTTGAATAAATTATTATCATATGAATCTGTCGTCACTCGCACTACTCCCTGATTATTAAGACCCTAGTACTATTAAGTTTTGTATTTTCGGAGACTTCGCATATATTTATATTCGTCTGTTGTCATACATACGCAGTTTTATACCATGATTAAATAGATGTGAATAAAAATTCATGAAATATACGTTGAGAGTATTGATTAGATATTCAGTTAATCTGATACATAAAAATTAAATTAAATAATTTACGAAATAATATATACTATTGTGAAAAAATTCAGTTTTGAATAAATGTACGAGCGTTGTAATTATAAGAAAGACTTGAAATTTAGGTTGACGGAAATAAGATGTAATATTTGAGTTTGATTCAACATTTATTGAATTGTTTTTTCACAAAATTGTGTATTTTCTATCATTAAAGATGGCACAGAATTAGCATTTGTTTTAAAACATGTACATCAAATAATAATAAAACATTACATTAAGTAAAATATTGAAAAACTAACAGACTTCCATTTGCTTCTCTTGTAAGCTTCAAAATCATAATTTAAAGGTCTCATATTCTTTTATGCATTATTCAAATGTGGGAAAACTACTTTTTGTTTAGATATACACTTAGAATAGTTTTTATCGTATGAAGTATAATCAAGTATAATTTACATAATAATGGGAAATTAATTTATATTTTTTAATTTTTCATATAAGTGCAGAAAGCGATGTTTGTAATTTCCTACAGTTTTCTACGTTCTTCTATTCTAAAAATGGATTTATTCTGCATAAAGGAGGAAAAAGAAGAAAATAGAAAATACAAAATGTGTGTTTCGTCGGTATTACAGACTACAAACGATGCCAGTACCCTCTTCAGTTTTTTTTTGGTACCATGGCTCTTACTGATTTATCTTTGCATCCTAGAGACATCTGTATTTTTGTCAATTAAGCGACATGATTTTACAATTTTTAAACTTACATATAATTTAAACTGCGCAATTACTTAATTATCAATGAGTGGAAAGTACGACCGCGTTTTACCAACGAAAGTTACAGATTATTAGATGCTTATATTTATTTACTGTATATGTTAATTTTAAGATGCGATAATTATTCTTGAAGCTACAAAAGAAGATCCAGTAATTTATATATTTTATTGCTCTCTGAACAATGATCATTGTTAGAAAATGATAACGATTTAATTATGGCTTATAAAATTAATTTGTGTTAAATATATGCATATTTTATATTTCACAAGTTCAATAAATTATGCGCCACATTTAGCAACCGTGAAATATTCCAATAGTTTTACTTTATAGAACGCAAAGCGTTTAAATTTGCATTCATATTGCGGTAATGAAAGAATGTCGAGCACATCGCTCGAACTAACGGATTAACGGAGATACAGTTAAGCCGACGGAATCAGCGCGTTTCGGCCTCATGCTGAGATTGATACGTGTTCCACGGACCGAATGCATGGGAAGTTGAAACACATTGTTAGATTTTCCTCCGCGACGGTCGGTCGGCATGCGAGAAACTCGACCTGCGCTCAAGTCGGAAATAACCGCGACCGCGTTGCGACCCTGCGCTTCCGGTTACGCCCTTTCATCCCTACTGAGATTATTGCCTTATCTCGTTCTTTTAATTTCGCACAATTGATCACCGCCTCCGTGGCCCGCGTGACATTCTCCCACGATCTTCGGTTCCCCCAAATTAATCCCGTCATTTTACGATCAGTTCATTTTATGATTGCGTGATTTTTCACTTGCGCTCTGCAACAATGTCCAAAAGAGAACTTAAAATTTATAATTATATTTTAATAAAAAATAGATATATATTTATATAAATAATTGCTTAATATGAATCAAAATTATATATTATTATAATTATAATTATATATATTTTTGTTTTTTTCATTATCTATTAGGTGTTGGAATTAATTCGTAGCGTTTTTAATGAAAGAATGTTATTTAGTTTACATGCAGCATTAAAATACATACTGAAAGTACTTCCCATCACTTGTAACTAAACGTACGAATTAATTCCAACCACCTCCATAATATAAATTATAATTTTTCATATTTATTATGGCAAAAAATTATTTTTATTTGTTGGATTAATTAAATTAGTGTATTTTCATATATATGTCATCTTACCCGTTTTTGGGATTGTATTATTTCTATAACATTATTATATTTTTTACAATGTTTTAAAATAAATTATATCAGAATATATTCATGATGTCCAGCAGTTCTTGAATATCCTTAGATTCTATAAAATTGTATTAAAATTTAATATATTATGGAAAATTTCTAGAAAACCCTTGAAATTTCAGGGCTGGCCTGGAATTTATTCTTTCTAAAAAATCAGATAATTAAAGAAAGAAATAATTAAAAAAATTTGGGTATATAAATCTTCCCTTAAAGATGTAATAAGTTATCAATAGAAAATTTTTTTAATTTAATGTCTAAAATAGAACGTAATAGAAAAATCGTTTATGCTAACGAAATATTGTTTAATATTATTTATAAAGCAATAAATAATATTGTTAGCGTTTTAATTTATTCATCATACAAAGTGTGAATACAAAGCATACAATATGCGAATCGATGAAAATTAATTAAATAATGAAAATTAATCGATAAATATATCCTGGGAAAACCAGAATTTTTACATGGAATGTCTTAGAATTATTCTTGAATTGACTAGCCAGATTTTGCTATGAACATCATGTTATTATAATTGATATATGCAGAAACAAATGATCTGATCGGATTAAATAGTAATTCTGATATAAAAAGGACGAATCAGAATTTTCTGAATAACTAGAATTCTGATTAATATAATTATTCTAATAAAAATAAGAATTCTAGTAGATATATTTTACCAGAAATATAAATATTGTATCAACTAGAACTTCGGTTATCTCCACTAGAATTCTCATAAGTTTAACCAGATTCTGATACGACATGTACGGAAAGATTATCGGATTTGATTTTAGCCGTTTGTCTTTGATAAAACGCAGACATTAATAAAGACAACGTGACTCATCGCATGTCTCGCTATATGTTGACCGTCTCGTCTTACAAATTCGATCCATCGCCAGGCACCGCACGCAATGACGAAGTACGCGTACGTGCCTAGCTCATTAAGAAATAAGAGGTAAGCATCATTTCCTGTCTACTGCACCAAATACCGACTCTTGCGTGGTCTTTTCTCGAAAGTTAATTAAATTTCATCTAGAAATCTTGTTTGTAAAAAGTTGTTCCATCAAGGAAACTTCTAAATAGAAATATTTTATAATAGATAAATGCAGGTTTAATCTCCGACCCTCATCAATCTTTGAAGTATTCCTTAAAAAGTCATCCCTTAAAAAGTGATCTCTTAACAAAAAATATCGAAAACTAATGCACGTGTACACGTGAAGATTGTCTCGTAATTTTATTTAAGACTAATCTACAATACACTCTCTGCTTCTCGTTTTTTGCTTTTATACAGCTTACCTTTTTCCCTCTTTGCTTATCTTTTTATCAAAAATGTTTTTTTGTCACGTATTTATCTCTTTTGAAATTTGTCTTTTGTCTCAGGCGACAAAAAGCAAGGAGATAAAAAAGAAAAAAATAAAAAAACGTAAAGAGTCAGAAGCAAAAAGCAAAGAGCACATTATAGATTAGCTTCTAATTTCTCGTACGTGGTAGAGAATCGTAAACTGAATTATGCCACATATTTCAAGATTATGTTTATATGGAATATTTACGTGTTGTTTACATTAAATTTACACGAATCTTTTTACGTAGATAATACAAGTAATGTAAAATATGTATTATAAATTGGATACAATATAGAAAGAAATAATTAGATTTTATGATTATCGTTAATATATTTGACTTTAATATTAATAAATAAAAACATATAAACGAGAACGGAAGTTTAGTTCAGTGCAACAAAGAATATAAACTTCGATAATCTATAGATTGTTTACATAAATGACATGTGAAACATATTATAATCCATATAATTTACATTGGTTACGTTTATCAGAAAATGCAATTTTGCAACTGTTGTAAAATTCTTTAATATAATTGTTTTATACATATAAGTGAGGAACTAAAGACAAGGCTAATTATATTAAAGAATTTTACAACAGTTTCAAAGTTGCTTTTTCTACTGGAACGCAGCCATTGTATTTACGTAGAAGTAGATTATCATATTTTGCGCGTAAACGCAAAATATAATAATCTAATCGCAAGATGTATATTGTTTAATAAAAGCCGCAATTACTTCGCTCTTTTCTCCTGAATATCGCACGAATGACCGTGTACGTCGTCGCGACGACGCGGATGTTAACGGGAGCTGGGGACAGACGTTACAATAATAGACGGAGGCGTCTCACGAACGTCGAGGAAAGATCGCGAAGGAGCTCGGCACGCAGCTGGAGACGGAACGCGACGACTCTCTCGATTATCATCGTCTTCGACGAGGACGGTGGAAAGCGGAGAGCGCTTTAAAGAGTGACTCAACGAGATAAAATTCCCGTCTTGCTTCGTTCGTATACTTTTAGAATCTTCTTAAGAGCGACATCCTGCTTTAAAACCCGCGATACGCGGCAGAGAAAATGGATCCGTGCGTTCCGTGAGTTACAGCCAATTATGTGTTGTTGTAACTTAAAACGACTGGCCATTACGATTTAAGTACGCATTCTCTCTCATCAGACTGTCTCATGTGAAAGAATCATGTCAAATGTTATTTGCAGATTTCCATTTAAATGAATTCTATTAATTATTATATTTATAGAAAATGCACGAAATTTAACGAGACGCATGTAAAAGAAATATTTTAAGTTACGAAATAATTGAAATTAATGTATGCTAACAACAAAATGATTTTAATTTAGCTGTACACATAATTATCTAAAGAGGTCCGGCTAAGTGATTAAACTGTAAAATTAATATAATTAAACTACGCTAATCTTATATTTTATTTATTACATTCTGACGTTTGCATGCGTCGGTGATAATTATAGATATTAACAGACCCGCATGTGTGTTGCACTAGAATTCATGTGACCGAAACGCTTCCGTTAAACGTGATACCTTCGCCTGCATTCAACTAGGAGGAAGTACTTTCCAAAAAAAAAAGAGTCCTCCTGTTACGGTTCCGGTGAATGAGCTCAAGGTAATCCGATATAAAGAATAATCGTACGGTCGCGCGTCGTGACGCGTTGAACAATATTTTGCACGCAAGTCATAATTAGCCTGCAGCTTCCGGGAATTAATTTGCAATGGTGATTAATAGCACGTTATTATTCGAAAGCTTAGTTTGAAAACGCAGAAAAATGCTGCCGATAAAAAGAAAAACTATTCGCTTTAATGATCAGAAGAACTGCGAAATGCATTCGGCGAGAAGAGACAAACCGATTGGAAGCGATACTCGAGGGCTGCAGATTTGTTCGCACGAGTCCCTTTTCGGGGGGAAACCCCTTCGCACATATAAAAAGCACAACCCCTTCCGTTTTTCCCTTCATTTCGCGCTACGGACAGGTCGTCCGTTCTTTCTCTCTTCTTTCTCCCCTTCTTTCTCCGTCACAACGACGAATTCCTCCCCGCTCCTTCGAGGCTCAATCTTATCGTCGAGTGTAGCTTCGCCTCAGAGTGGAACTCAGAACGCCGACACGAGCGTTTCCCTCGTCGACGAGTACCGCTCATCGTTCATTCTCAGACTCGACTCGCGACGGCTGGCTGCACTCCTCGGTTCGGTTGCACTCGGCCGCATACGCACCGCACTTCGTTCCGACACGTCGTACGCGCACGCACGGATTCCACGGATCGACCCACGACAGGATAGAGGAGTCTCGTCAGGTCCAGGAGACGAAATAAGCTGTTCCCTTTCATAGCGTACCGTTTTTTGAAAGAAAAGCAGGATGAGGGAAATCGTGCATCTACAGGCTGGACAATGCGGCAACCAGATCGGCGCAAAGGTAGGCCGATAACTCTAGAAAAATGTCTTTTTAATCTCTGTACATTTTCAAATATAAAAGAATTTCCATAAAGCATGTCGGAATACTTGGATGTATTTTTTAATCAAGTTTTTTTCGGAATAGTTGGAAGTTTTTTTTAATTTTTCCTATTAATTGACCATCAAAGAAGAAAGATTTTTATTTGATTAATTTATTTAATAGATTAATACACCTAATGTTTTTTAAATATTTTTTCAAATATTTTTGTACATGCTAGTGTGATATGTAAGTGATACAATTATAATCACATATTTGTTTAATTTGACATTAGTTGAAATATTTGGATGTATTTTAATGGAATTAATTTTTCCATAGTTTAAGAAATTATCAAAGGAAAGAGAGATATTTTTATTTTATTAATTTTTATTTAATGAATCTCATGTCTTTTAAATATCAAATATTATTTTTATAGATGTTAGTGATATGTAAGTGACATATTTATAATGACATATTTGTTTAATTTGACATTACTTAAAATACTACTAATATAATAATAGTGGATGTATTTTAAGGTGGAGTCAATTTTTCCTTAGCATTAAGAGACCATCAAAGAAGAGAGAAAAAGAGATTTTTATTTTATTAATTTATTTAATAAACCTCATGTATTTTAAATATTAAACATTATACACGCTAACGATATGGAAGCGATAATTATATATTGTAGTAGATAATTATATATTCGTTAAATTTGATGTTAATTGATAATTTTAATTTTAATTTTAAATATTGAAGATGATCTAATAAGAAAGTCATAACGTCTATGTTATTGTTACAAGATTCAAATTTATAAAATTGTTTATGCAAAGCATCCTGCATTGTTCTTTTCACATATGTTCCTGTGTATTTATTATTTCATATGTTCCTGTGTTTTTATTATTTCTATACACATCAAGCGGTTTTCAGAAATAATGAATTCTGTGACAAATATTAAATATTATTCTTATCCTATTTCTGACTTTAATAAAAGGAACCGTTTTAAAAAAGTGGTTTTACAAAAATGGATTATCAAAATAAAGAAATTAATATCAACAATTAAATATTTTAATATTACAATTTCGTAATGAATGAATTGATGAAATAATTATAAATTCACAATCGAGTTTTTGATGTAGTGATTAAGTTCAGCACAATAAGGTGCGAACAGCTAATCAATATCAAACTCCAGAAGCGTGAATGGAAGAGTGATTTATTCAACAAAGCATGTGTGAAGCGCTATAGTGTCGATAGCATAAGAATAATTTATCTTTTCGCGATGTCCGGAAATTAACTGTAAATCCGGTTTACATCGCACAGAGACAACAGACGACTGTCAATTAAAGCGCGAACAAGTCAAGTGTTATGACTCATCGTCTTCGGAGTATCGATCGGAGTTCGCTCGAAGCACTCTCGTAGTTTCCGGAAAAGCTCTTTAGACTTAAACTCCCATTACTTATATTTGAACTAACAGAAAACTGGAAAATACCTATCAATTTTTTACCGTATCTTCTTTCAATTTTCAAGGAATATTGTCCCGTTTAAACTATAATATTTTATAAATATTTTGGAACAAGCTATATTATTTTAGTAATAGAGAGATAATTACATTCTGTAATAATTTGAAAATATTAAGAAACAGAAAATGTTGCTATAAGCGATTTTTGTAAATTCTTGCTCTTCATCTTTCTCGACAAAATTAATAATTAACTCGATAAAGATAGCAATAATTGGCGAAAACATGAATGTTACATCACTTTATAAAAAAAAGCAATTTTACTTAATGGTATCGTTCGATTGCGGCTGTAATCGAATTGAAGATAAGACGGCGCGTAACGAATGGAATTTAAAGAACCGCATTCATCTCGATATTGGTACCCTCTTTCATTTCGCGCGACGGAGTGCGTGAAGTGATCCAAGTTTTAATCGCGCCGGCACACGATGGCAGGAAATGACGATCGCTTATACTTAGAGAGCACTTAAGATTCTACAACCGCGTCCACTATCCATTGGCGTGAAAATAAGTGGACATAGAAATACACGTCTGAAAATTTATTTTCCACGTATACATAATTAAATTGGTAATAAATCAATTATTTTTCATATAATTAAATTTTTCATATAATTAAATCACTTATATAAAAAATTAAATAAATCATTTTGCTTTAAAATAAAAAATTACAATAACTAGCCAAATGAAAAGCTATTTATAATACAATCATAAAATAGCTTTCGGTTTTGTTTGACAAAGTAAATCAGATAATTATCGCGAAATTATAGATACGAATTATAGCTGAAATTAAGTGTTGCCATTAATTGATTCGAATCTAATGCTGGTTGCTTCTGAATAAAATGTTATTGTATACATTATCGCGAAACATTTCAAATTCTCTAATTTCATCGATCGTGTTCGTAAGCGTGACACTCGAAACATTTAATTATGTTTGTTATTATCTATTTTATAAATCAAGCACTCTTAATAATTTACTGTAATTTATAATATTATCTCTATACTAATAATTATTTTAAAATACTCTTTACTCATATTTTTATTTTAATAAATATTATGTTAACAATATAATTTTGCGAGCAATTTGAATTAACTGAAATATGTATAATAAAGTATATAAAAATTACTTTGAAATGTACAAATACTTTTAAACATTCTAGAATGTATGTTTCGTTTAACAAAAGTCAACTTTCTACTTTATCCAGGTTTATCTTTGACAAATAAAACCTTATCAAATTCTTCGTGTAACTTTGTTACAAGTTAAGATTTTTCTTGGTATTTCGTGCACAGTGTATTGCTCATCGAGCGATGACGTATATCACATATTATGAACCAGAATACGGAGCATACAATGAGTCAGAATTTTTTTTATAAACATATTATAGTAAAGATCAAAATTTAGTTTGAAAATATCAATAATATACTAAATTGATACAGAAGATGTATACTAATTAATAAATGACTGACAAAAAAGACGCGAAAAATGTTAGTTTTTCATCGATTTATTGATCTTAATATAATTCAATTTTCGAAAATCATCAATCATTTTCGTCGATCCAGAAAGTGAAGCGCTCAAATGAAATTATCTTCCTTGGAAAAGGATCATCTGTCTTCACGTCATTGTAGATTCACTGTCAGTTTCACGGCATTGTTTTCGGCTCGAAAGATTTAACGATTATAAGAAGCAAAACCGAAGTTCCTGTAGGATTAGTCAATCAGTCATGATCTAGACGAGTAAACAATAATATTTATCGAATAGTCAAAATACTAGTTAGAAATCGAGATATAGTCTAGTGAAGAATCGATCAATGAATCAGTTAAGCGTAATAATACAGTTTCCCATTTTACTTAATTTATCTGCGCGATGCGAAACATCAATTTTCTTAAGTATCTTTATTTAAAAAGTCATTAGATCTAATTTTTCTTTATATACGATGCGTCTGTGTGTTAATATATTCTTACAAAGTATATATTAATTTATAATATATAAAGTATAAACTGTCGATCTCGAAACATTCTATTCCAAATCGAACTGTCTCCGTGTGAGAAATGATAAATGATCTATTGTTAGTTCCTATTGAGGTACATGTGATAATGGGCGTCGTGTACGTGATGCACGTAAATGCAGCAAGGATGCATTTAGAATAATCAGAAAGAGGCCCATTTCGTCGAGGCAGCAGCCATGGCGACCGGCACACCGGCTTGCTAATAATAGGAACAGAAAATAGTGAAGACAAGACAAATGGAGAGAGGAGAAATGTTTAACGGGAGGGTGGACATGAGCCAGGGGGCACAGGCCGCGTTTAATTCCGTACGTCTCTATTTTTGGATGTCGCGCGTGTTATCTTTGTCTCCGCGACCGGAGTTTAGGGTGCATGCTCGGCTCCGGAGGGAAGTCGCCCTTCATTTGGCACGTCAAGTGGCTCGTAGGAAAAGTATAGTAAAATAAACCTACCACAGTTATGTTTAGAAAACGTTAAGGAGATGTCTGCTATTTTTGTGTTTACTACTTTCTGATTACTAGATACATATGCTTAGAAATAAGTAGATTGTTTGAACAGTTGGCTTATATAATATTAATGTTAATTAATCACGTTTGTAGTTCTGGGAAGTTATTTCTGAAGAGCACGGCATCGACCAGTCAGGCATTTATCATGGTGACAGCGATCTGCAGCTCGAACGAATCTCTGTATACTATAATGAAGCATCTGGTAAGAACATATTGTAAATATTATATTATGCTTTCTTCTCTATGCTCTTTAATTCTAAGTAAAACATAATTTAACTTGTTTTTAAATTTAATTAATTATTTTTCGCGTGGAACAATTATTACTGCACTAGAAAAAATATTTCTTCAAATATTTTTAGTAAATAATTAATTCATAATAAATTAATAACTATATAATATATAATAATACATAATAATTAGAAATTAGATTACTTGATGCATCTGATATCTTAGTGGAAGAAAATGTATATCAAAAGATCTAAAAAAATATCAAAAGTATCAAAAGCGATAAAAAGTAAACTTTTGTAATAATACCTAATTAAATAATTTAATTAATACTAATTAAACTTGCAATGCTATTTAATATTTTATGAACATGATTATATTTAATAAACATATTATTAAATAATTCTAACGATATTCTGACGTTTAATAAATTGATAGAAAATAAATTCTGACATACAATCTTTATATAATTTCAAAATATAAAAAGATAAAACGCATAGAATCTTTCTAATGGAAATCTCTTCCGAGGATTTTGTCCTCGCGTCTAAAATAGCAATAACGAGAAAGATAGAAGATCGCGTTTCTTGCACCGATGGAATGACTGAGACAAGGAGCGTTGAGACACGCATTTTATGCTGAAAATAGCCATCTTATGTGGTTGGACTTAAGATTGTAAGTTACAACTGCAACACGATTTCAGAATTTCTCATGCATTCGTTTGTGTCGCGAAAACAAGATTATTTCCGAGAATACAACATGCAGCACGTGCTTCAAAGTAGAAACAGTTTAATTAACAAACGAGTGAAATGTATGCACCATGCATCCGTCGTTGTCGCGACTAATTTGTTGTTGGAATAGAGTCCAACACACGTTGTAAAAATATTTTTTAATTCTTTCATTTTTGTCTTTCCTTTTTATTATTTTAATTTACATTTTTAAAACTATTTCATATTCATTTTTTTTTTTTATTAGAAAGGACATAATATTCAATACTTCTTTTATACCCTTGACGTACATTTTTTAAAAGGTTTTTTTTTTTAGGAATTTAAATGAGTTTTTACACGAATCTTTCTTTTTTACTGTTTTCATTTATATTTTTATAACTATTGCTTTTCAATCAAACACTCTCGTAACAATGTTGAAAGTTAACGCTTTCTAATTATTAATATCTTATCAGTAATTGTCATTAATCAAGATTATTGTGTTTAAAATTAAAATTATTTTATATTATGTTGATAATCTCGCAAAATGCAAATTCCTATATTATCCTGACGGTAGTTACTCATTTGTAAACGACAGACATACGGTACATCTATTGATGTACGCATTTCCGTCGATCATTATGGTCGGCACGAGTTTTCGATAGAATAACAATAACGGTTGATTTAATATGGATGCCTTGGAATCTTGTATTACGATTATTGAATACGTCTATCATTATGTTGATGTCCGTTTCTTTGACGTTAATAAATGTAGTTACATTTAATAATGAAAATATTAGAGATCTTATTAATTTCTGTATATATAATAGTAAAATATTTTTTATATAAGTCGTCCTTCTTTTAAATATCTTTAGATATTTCTCACATGGGCGTTGCCAGAAAGTTTTGTTCCAGAGAAGGAACCAAATTAGAATTCAGTCTTGAACCGAGGAGGAGAAGGGGAGAGTATGATATGGATTATCAGTTTTATATTTTGTATCATTATTTTTAATTAATTATAAATAAATAATAGTAGATAAATCACAAAATCACACATATTTAATTATACTTTGCAAAGGTCTTAGCCTCCCTGTCTCTTCCTCGGCTACGTCTATTATCTCTTTTTCCAAAATGTCTGAATAAATAAATGTATACATATAAATATATTACCTGGTGATTTTTCCATTACAGTCGCGACATCCACGAATGGAGGGAAATATGTACCGCGTGCAATTCTTTTGGACTTGGAACCGGGAACGATGGACGCCGTTCGTTCCGGTGCTTACGGAAAACTCTTTAGACCGGACAATTTCGTGTTTGGACAATCCGGTGCAGGAAACAACTGGGCGAAAGGTCATTATACCGAGGGCGCCGAGTTGGTGGACATGGTCCTCGATGTAGTGCGAAAGGAATGCGAGAATTGCGATTGCCTTCAGGGCTTCCAACTCACCCATTCACTAGGAGGTGGTACTGGATCCGGCATGGGAACCTTGTTGATCTCAAAAATTCGTGAGGAGTATCCCGATCGAATTATGAACACTTATTCGGTGATGCCGTCGCCCAAAGTATCTGATACTGTCGTGGAACCTTACAACGCAACCTTATCGGTGCATCAATTGGTGGAGAACACCGACGAGACTTATTGTATCGATAATGAGGCTCTATATGATATTTGCTTCCGCACTTTGAAAGTTTCCAATCCGAGTTACGGCGATCTCAATCACTTAGTTTCGCTCACTATGTCTGGAGTAACCACTTGTCTTAGGTATGCATACAAATCCATGGCAATATAATAGAACTTTGTTTATCTGCAATTTATACAAACTAAATAGTTCGTGCTGAGGTTCCAAATGTATGAACTCATAGCTCAGTTCTTATTCTTTGCAGCACCGTAGTTCCGATAATAGTATATTCTCTACACTTTTTGGAATGAAAAAGAATGAAATATCACTTCAAGAATTTAGAGTATAAGAACTTGACGTATTAATTTCAATATCTTGAACGTCAGTTTTTATCATAGGAATTAATAAACAGTAGTAAAGAGGAAAGAGAATCTCTATTATACGAACTATATGACAAAATAGAATTCTTTTAAATTATCTTCTAATTATACATAAAATAGATAAAGGAATATAGCAATACGTAATGCACATGCTCCTTTCTCATTTTAAATAATATATTAAGTTAATAGCATGTGATGTTTTTGCTCTTTCATATATTGTATTAATGAAGTTAATAATTTTCTGTGAAAAAGTAACATAAATTCGCTAATAATAAAATCTTTATGTTGCAAATATAATTTATTACGTATATTGATTTTTTTCAGGTTTCCTGGCCAACTGAATGCTGATCTCCGGAAGCTCGCGGTAAACATGGTTCCCTTCCCACGTCTGCACTTCTTTATGCCGGGTTTCGCGCCTCTAACATCCAGGTCCATGCAACAATATTCCGCGCTCTCCGTACCAGAACTCACGCAGCAGATGTTCGATGCAAAGAACATGATGGCGGCCTGCGATCCACGCCACGGTCGATATCTCACCGTGGCGGCCGTATTTCGCGGTAGAATGTCGATGAAGGAGGTCGACGAGCAGATGCTCAGCGTGCAGAATAAAAATAGCTCGTACTTCGTCGAGTGGATACCGAACAACGTGAAGACTGCCGTGTGCGACATCCCGCCGAAGGGCCTGAAAATGTCGTCCACCTTTATCGGCAACACCACCGCTATACAGGAATTGTTCAAAAGGATCTCCGAACAGTTTACAGCGATGTTCAGAAGAAAGGCCTTCCTCCATTGGTACACCGGCGAGGGTATGGACGAGATGGAATTCACCGAGGCCGAATCTAATATGAATGATCTGGTATCCGAGTACCAACAGTACCAGGAAGCCACGGCAGAGGAGGACTTCGAGACGGAGGAGTGCGCTGATGACTTCGAAACCTGCGAGCAGGAAAACTGAAAGTTGCAACGCAATGTTCCCTTTTATTAGATTTCTTTTCAGCTTCTCTGTCATCGTAGGAGTCGCATAACTGATCGTATAAAGCTCGCCAGAAGTCGGTTTTTGATACTTTTATATGCAATATGCGCTTTATAATCACTGAGCGTAATGTAGGGGATCGACTTTTTTATGAATTGTGTGATATCGAAATATTTATAAAGAGATCAATATTCAAAAGCAAATTGCAGTGAATATTAAATTAATATGAAAAATAATTATTTAGAATAAAATAATTATTTAAAATAGCTTCTTCTATATTGATCTTGCGTTATGTCTATGACACGCCTATGTAATATTCAGCTTTACTATAGTGACAATCATGAGAATTTTCATATGTCGTTTGGAAAACAAATGTGGCATGCACTGGAACGTAATAAAAATCCATTCGAAGATCAAATTTTCATTATATTTACAACCACTATTAAAATGAAATGTCAAAATGCAATGGAAAAAACTTTTTCCAATTCTTTTTTTCATAATTCCTCTCAATATTGTAACATTAAACATTTGCCTCTTAAATCCTTAAATTTCTTATATTTTTAGATTTTTTTATATTACAATTTTATTTATAGCAATTTTCAATCCTAATAGCACATTTCTTTATTAAATCACATGTTTTTGAGAACGTTAGTATTCATCAATGAGACGACTTAAATGATCTCTCAACACATATTCATAATAAAATCATTTTCATATGTTCACTCATGTTTCAGTGAAGACAACTTGTTTTAAGGAAATTTCATCTGTAATTTTCTGAGCCATTAAACAAGTCTTGTGATTTGATAACAAAGTAAATGACAAGTTATATGATGTTATTTTGTATATATAATAATTTATTCGAAATCCAACTAATCAAATATTTTCTTATTCTGCATGCTCAACATTTCGTCGTCCATATTCTGAAAAAAGTTATATCTTGTCAAAATTAAAAAAATATACTGTATATTTCCTTATCGTCATTTATGGTTTTTGTATTATTTAAAGAATACAGGATAAAATGTAATCTTATATTTTTGATGTATTACTAATAAATATCTTAATCGACATTTTATCTCTGAAAATAGTAGAAGCGATGAGAAACTGTCGCGCAATAACACGCGTTCTCCTTTATTGTACGCAATAATAAAGTGTTTGCCCTCGGGGCACCGATGAGATAATGCGCGATCGCCAATTTTTGCCAAGGTCTTGGCTTTATCAATGTCAGTTGGCCGTCAGAGAAGGACGATAACGAGTTCGATAACGAGAATTGTATCTAAACGCCAACGTTTACTCATCTTATTTAAGAGGCATATTTATATTAAATTATAAACGATATCATTAATTGGATAAAGACAATTTTATCTATGTAACAAAGAGTGTAACTCGTCTAAATTTCCTAAACATTAAAATATAGCGTATTTAGAAGAATTCACTGCGAATATTAAATTGAAAAACAGTTCAGAGTTTTGCTAATATTGTCTTTTATAAATTTTACTAAAGTAAGTACACAGATGATTAAAACATCTTCTAAAAATTCATATATAATTCATATATATATGAACAACATATAAAACGTTGTAAAAAAAACATTTGATAAAAAAATAAAAATTACAAGTACAAAGGAGTTAAATTAAAAAATTTTCAAAAAATTTTGCAAGCTCGCGATCCTCTACGTTAGATTCTTCTATTTTTCCAATTCTTCTTCATCCATTTCGTAATCTTCTACTAATGCTTCTTGATATTGCTGATACTCCGATACCAGGTCATTCATGTTTGACTCCGCTTCGTTAAATTCCAATTCGTCCATGCCTTCGCCAGTGTACCAATGGAGGAAAGCTTTCCTCCTGAACATTGCCGTGAACTGCTCGGAAATCCTTTTGAACAGTTCTTGAATAGCCGTGGAATTGCCGATGAAAGTAGCAGACATCTTGAGGCCGCGTGGCGGAATATCGCACACCGCCGTTTTCACGTTGTTCGGTATCCACTCGACGAAGTACAAACTATTCTTATTTTGAATGTTAAGCATCTGCTCGTCTACCTCCTTCATCGACATCCTGCCGCGGAAAATGGCCGCCACGGTGAGATAACGACCGTGACGTGGATCACAAGCCGCCATCATGTTCTTTGCATCGAACATTTGTTGTGTGAGCTCTGGCACCGTGAGAGCTCGGTACTGTTGGCTTCCTCGGGATGTGAGGGGCGCGAAACCTGGCATGAAGAAATGAAGACGGGGAAACGGCACCATGTTCACCGCGAGTTTTCTCAAATCGGCATTCAATTGACCTGGAAATCTATAATAATCATTTAAAATCAATTATATATTAATAATTACATATTAAAATTATATATTGATTATATATTGATATTATATTTCTTCATTAGTATTTTTATTATTATATTAATAATTTGTTCAAATTTAATAATGATTAGTTTCGTATTGTAGACCTTAGACAGGTTGTCACTCCGGACATGGTAGCTGACACGAGATGATTCAAATCACCATATGTCGGAGTAGTCAGCTTCAAAGTACGGAAGCAGATATCGTAGAGTGCTTCGTTGTCGATACAATAAGCTTGATCACAGTTCTCTACCAGTTGATGAACCGACAGGGTAGCATTATAAGGTTCCACTACAGTATCAGAAACTTTGGGAGATGGTACCACGGAAAAGGTGCTCATAATTCTATCTGGATACTCTTCTCGTATTTTCGAGATAAGCAGAGTGCCCATTCCAGATCCGGTACCACCCCCCAAGGAGTGTGTGAGCTGAAATCCCTGCAAGCAGTCACAATTTTCGGCTTCCTTCCTCACTACATCGAGCACCGAGTCCACTAGTTCAGCACCCTCGGTATAATGACCCTTGGCCCAGTTGTTGCCAGCCCCCGACTGGCCAAACACAAAGTTGTCTGGTCGGAATATCTGTCCGAAGGATGCCGAACGCACAGAATCCATCGTGCCGGGTTCGAGATCTACCAAAATCGCACGCGGTACGTATTTTGGACCGGAGGCTTCATTGTAATAAACGTTGATCCGTTCCAACTGAAGATCTGAATCTCCATGATAGGTGCCCGTAGGATCGATGCCATGTTCATCAGAAATCACCTCCCAAAACTATGTGTGTGAATGATTAAGAATTAATAATTTGATTAAGAATATCTGAGAAATGATGTATACACATAGAAAAGATAAAAACATGGGTTATTAATCGAAGAAAATAATAAAAGCGTTGAATATTTATAAACTAAAAGTGCTATTTCTAATCAATTATTTTAAAAATTATTCTTTTAATTAAAATATAAATTACATAATTTTATATAATTTTCTCAAATATTTAAAATTTTAAATATATATAATAACACATAATTTATATTTTTTTATCGAGAGATACTAACCTTGGCGCCAATTTGATTGCCGCATTGACCGGCTTGAATGTGAACAATTTCACGCATTTTGTATTAAGTATCGTAGAATTTTAAAACAAAATAATTGTATGAAATTCAATAATAATTTTTCTAATAATTGTGTTAGAAATTAGTACTTAAAAAAAAATTGATGGATGAAAAACGAGGAGATCGCGGACTTGCCTAAGATGTCATTTAAACAGAAACAGGCGACTGTTGAGTTCTCCTTGGTGACTGTCCAACTACCTGGGCTATGTTCATATTCTCACCCGAATGATACGGTAAAACTCCGCTACTCAGGTATGATTTTATTCTTGTTTTATTTTATCGTTAAATAAGGATAATATGATACCTGGGGAGTACTCGGGTAAGAGTCTGGACGCGCCCCTATACTTTTTACTTGTTATTTTGTCATAGTATTGATTTTTTTAACAATACTGTAATTGGTAAAGTCAATATCCTTGCTCTCACTTTCAATAATCAAGCATGAAATATTGACAAGGTTTCTCAGACGATCATCACAATTCGTCTCAATAGATATTTTATTTAAGCTAACTGAAATCACAACAAGATTTTCTTTATAACGCAAGGGCAAAATGTAAAATCGACGTCTAAATGAACAATAAAAAAGTATAGCATTACATTCTAGAGTCCTCGTAGATCCCGGACATTAATCCTCGATTCACACGCGTATCAATCACACGCAATGTACACGCACACACCGCGACAAGTTGGAAGTACTCTTCAGCAGCACAGAAAAAAAGACGGGGATCGAATCGTGCTAGTCGACAAACTCAGGCAGGTTTTACAAGGAAGTACATTATAATAAATGGAAAAATAAATACAATGCGTGTCTATACTGGTAATTATGATACAACGTTGCAAAGAGTTAATTATAAGACTGTCTGTTATTTCGTCCTGTCTCATTGCGACTTCCGGCACGCGGACACATCCGCCAATACGCTGGTCGTCTTCAGCTCGACGACCTCGATATTTGACAATTCCTCCGCTTTTGGTGCGCTTAAGTTCTTCGCCTCTTCTTCTTTCGAGGGCAGCAAGGCAGCTGGCTTCTCGCCCTGCGACGTAGTCGCGCCTTCCTGCGACGCGACTTTCGAGGTAGACGAGCGACTACCCGGTCCGCCGTTCAATAAGTACCCCAACGGCAGGGACTCGGACTTGCTTGAACCTTTCCTGAAATTAATATTAAATATTAACACCAAGTTCGTTAACATACACACATGAAGATAATAATCATTAAATATTATTTCAAAATTAAAAAAGAAATAGAATCCGTTAATAATGATTTAAAAATAAAATCGAGAAACTTGTTATAAAACATAAATTCGATAAAAATTGTTTACCAAAAAAAGTTATTTTCCTCGAAAATAAAATTCTACTTCGCATCTTGCAATATGCTAAATCTTTCGTCAGTGAAATTACTAACTTTGGTATCGTTGGACAGGACCACAGTTTGAAATCAGCCCCGAAGAGCTCACCCTCCTCGACCGTCTGCGGCAGATGGATATTGAGCGTCTCCGGCAAGAATATGGAAGTGATAGCGCCGGCGACGCTCAATGATCCCATTACGATTAGGGGTAAGACTCTAGAGTAGACTGCTAAATGAACGATATAGGGGAAGGTGAGAAGGCCGATGCCGGCGATGAAAGAAGCTATACCCATCGCCTGAGACCTTAGTACGGTTGGCAGCAGTTCGCCGACGAAGACGTAGAAGACAGCGAAGGACGCAGCGATGCCGAATTTGCCGATCATCGCCAGACTCACTGTCACCCAGACCGCATCTGCTGCGACAAGGGCCGATCATGTATACAAAAAAGTATATTCGTAGATGGAATTTTATGGTTGATATTCTAAAACGGTTCTTAATACTGTTGAATCTTCTGTTGAGTCTATTTAACACTGTTGAATTTTAAGATGGTATAAACCAATCATACATCTGTATTAACATCTTAAGATATTATTTAAGATAATCTCGAAATAAGAATGGAATATAAATTCTGACATAAGTCTTGATTTTGTTGCTTATGTATTTTATTTCTCTTTTAAAGTATTGCTTTTATCTTTCTTTTTAATAAAAATTTGAAATTTAAGTGGACATCGTAGGTTTTTGATGAGAGAAGCTATGTGTGCGGTGTGCGGTAACTAATTCATAAGCAGGTCGAACATTTATTCATAAACGTTGTGACGTTGGCAACAGTAATTGCCTCTCACATGTTGGATGTGTGCAACAATATCATGACGAATTCAATAAGGTAATGACGTTGAGGCCGCCATGACGCAAAGGCGTGCGATTCGGTTTAATACTTTTATTCAATTTTATCCCGCGAAGATAATCGAATAATGTGAAGATGAGCAACGTGGTAAATGGTCATCATCGTATATTTTCTCTCGTCGGCATTAGGGATATATCATATCCGGCATCACGTATCCGCGTATATGTAATGTGTACGAAATATGACAAAATAAATAATTAAATTTACATATAAAATATAAAATAATTCTTAAGTTATTCAGATATGCATAAAATTATTTCTGTTAAAGACATTTCAGAATCAAACATAAATCAGACGAAGTAGTACCTTCGGGCACAAACATACAGGACACGCAAGCGAGTCCACCCAGCATCATGGTCACGCACAATACCCACCGCCTACCTAATCTGTCCATTGCGTACCACGTAATAAAGTACGATGGAATCTCCACGAGTCCTCCTATAAAAGGTAAAAAATAAATAAATAAAATTATAAATAAAATTATTGTTATATGAAAATAAACACGAGCGTGATGTAATAGGTAGTGCATAAGACTGCTATGCCAGAGATTCCGGGTTCGATCACAAGCAAATTCAAAGAATTTTTCACGCGCTCGTAGCTCCTCTTCGGTGATCTGGCAAACCACCAAGAGTCTATTGCCAAGAAAATCTCTCAAAAACTGTTGTTCGGAACTGGCATTAAAATTGTAGGTCCCGGTACGACCTACGTGCACATCACAGGCATATGTATGAGAGGTATCGGACAACGATGAAAGACGGTTATAAAATCGAAAAAAAAAAATTATATATATATATATAATACGAAAATTATTATCGTTTAACGATTTTTTATTGTTCTGTCGTCTCTTCAATAAATTCAACTTTTATATTGAGAGATTTCTTTGAACAATTAGCGCACTCTGAACAGCGCCTATTCCCGCGAGCCCTTTTATTTTTTATCATTACTTTTAAAGTAGAAAATCGTGATATTCAAATTTTATAAAAAAAAATTATACAATACGTTTTTTATCCCAGTATATCAGAAATGTATGAGATTGTGATGCACTTATGTGTTAACGAACAATTTGGGGAGAAAAAAGACTTTTACCAATGAAAAAGGCTAGGTAATCAGAGACACCCAGATTGGTCGTGTTGTAAGATAACCCGTTGTATACCACCGCGTTCGCCACCCAATCGAAAGCGAGAATGAAGAACTTTTTCCTGATGTTTGGGTTTGTGATCAAGTCCATGGGTGTCGCAGATGACGGCGTTGCTCTCTTTTCACCTTCCAAGTCGATGTCGTTGGAATTTCTGCCGTTACATGATATCCCTTGCCTCTTTAATATTTCTACCTGTAAATAATGTTGCTAATTCATATAATCCTCATACATTTATCCTAAAATTAGCGAAATTCTGTGACAAGAAAGTTTTCGAAAGATTAAGTGAAAAAAGTTATTTGTAAATTTTTATTTTAAACAATAACTTCTGAGATATAAGAATTTAAATGTGGCCAATTATAGATATTTAAATGATCACCTGTGAATATTAATAACGCGCTAAAGTTTACGCTTATTAGCTCTCACTAAATTACAGCACACGAGATTTATATGGACATATGGCTAAACATAATCTGTAATTGGCTACATAATTTTTATTATTTCAAAAATTACTGCTTAAAATAAAATTTTATAAATAACTTTTTTATTTAATTTTTCGAGAACTATCTTGCTACAGTATTTTGAGTCGCAAATTTTATATGTGACATCCTATATATTACTCTTTTACTTCAAAAGTAACAACTCAAAAATGTGATTTTCCAATTATCATAAATGAATAAAATAAACATTACCCATTAATCATCAAAAGTGAACTTAACTTCATAAAAAATTGTTAAAATATTCATAACTCAAAAAGCATAGTTTTTTAAAGGTTGTGATATAAAAATGATAAAAATGACATTTTGAGAATATCTTTTTTTTCTATTATTATTTAATTAGTCAATTTTCTGTCAAACAAAAAAATAAATTTACAGCTTAATTCTTTGGGTCACTTTTGAAGTAAAAGAGTGATATATTAACAGAATAATAACAAAATTAAAATATTTTATTCATATTTTATGAATATGAATAAGATATTTTATTAGAATGTAAAGGCTATGATTGCTACACAAATTAAACAAAGTCGTGGCTTATTTCGAGCTAATAAAAGATATTTTATTATTATAATAATTAAATTATTATATAAGCGAAAGAAATTGATAATTAAATATTAAGTTACCTCCATCTTTCTAAGAAAATTCGTAGGCACTGTTTTGCCATTGACTTTTGCCATTTGTTGGACGATCGCTTCCGCCTCGTCTATTCTATTCTTACTGAGAAGCCACCGCGGCGACTCGGGGATGATCCAGTAGTAACTGAAGAGAAGAATGAAAGGCACCGATGTGGCTAACGACAGGGTATACCAGTGTCTTAACAAGTAACCCTAATAAGAAAAATGGAAGAGAACGAAAGCATGTAATCAACAAAACAATGACAAATTATGTTAAAATAGTTTTTGTCTTTTTCATACAAATTTCTTGCCAAAACTTAAAATTTGAAGGATTATATTTGCCTCTATGCGGGCACGCGCGTTGATTCAGAGACATCTAAATGTAGAATGTTCCTATTATATTAGCATGCAGCGATCGAACACTCGTATTTGCATACGCTCGCACCGTATGATGCACGCTGATAGATCGCTTGCAAAATGATTCACGTTGCACCCTCGCGTTAAATCTATTGCGAGATCCGCAAGCTGTCTTTCGCGGTAACTCGTGGAGTACATGCGAGGCTTTCGCAATATTGGCTGCATTCAGCAGAAAAAGCAGCTTTAGAATTATTGTAAAATTCTTGAATATGATTGGTTTACATTTAGACCCAGTGAGGAACTAAGGGCGAGAGAGAGAGAGAGAGAGAGAGAGAGAGAGAGAGAGAGAGAGAGAAATCATACTAATGAATAAAAATAAATGAATTTTGCAACAATTGCAAAACTTTTTCTGCTGAATGCAGCTAATGCAAGTTTTAAGATTAATCTACAATGCTCTTTGCTTTCTGTCTCTTACGTTTTATCTTTTGCTTTTTTCCTTTTTGCAACTATTTTGGTTGTGTTTGGATATACATTGTCAGTATTGAAAATTCAAGTTACGTATATTATAAATTTTTAATACCTGCATATATATTCGAATACGGCCTTTATCGACAATCGTGTTTCTTGTCTCTTTCGAAGTTCGTCAATTTTTATCTCGAGCAACAGAAAACGAAGAAACAAGAGACAAAAAGGTAAAAGATAAAAAGTAATAGAAAGAAACAGAAAGAAATTATAGATTAGCCTCTAAAGTATTCGTGATTTTCTTCAAAACGATTGTATTTTTTACCCCTTTGTATTTTTTAAAGATGCGTTACTCTCTAAAATTTTTGGAGTGAAATCTATAATTCTAAGAGTGACAAAGAATGACAACTGAGCTAGTATTAAAAAAGAATGGCTTAATTTCTAAAAGTAAAATTTCACTTTTTTGAGTTAGATTATATTTAAAAAATTTTAAACAGTACTTACCAGCAACGCCAAGAGAGACATCGCCGTGGCGAAAAACATGCAAATCACCATCCCGGCGAATGTTCGATATCTTGGCCCCATTAGCTCAAGAGCTGCAATAAAATTTATCGTGCAAAAATATTTTGCATTTCACACGAGCTGATGTTTTTACTTCTAATCGTGTTTATGCAATAATGGTGACAAGAAAATGTGTTTTGATCTTTCTCCTTCATTAAATTGTTCTTAAAGTTTTTTTGTTTTGTATTATTGCCAAAAATTAAATAGCCTGCGATTTATGTGTGCTGAACATACCAAGTATGAAAGGTATCTGATAAATGGCAGGAAAAAAGAGACCATTCACGGTTCTCAGCGCTGTGTAGATCACGTAGTTCGGACTGAAGCTCGTGGCGATAGAGAATATCACTTCGAGAAACAGGATGGCGAAAAAGGCCGTCCTTCTGCCCCATTTGTCAGCGATCCAACCGAACACGACGTTGCCGAAGAGACTACCCACGTAGAAGAAAGTCGTCGACGTGGAAGGCCACCAGCTGTTGTCACATACCAGGTCTAGCTATGTGGATGTAGAACGCCATTAAACGTCTACTTCGCCGGCGCCAAATTGTATATCGGTAAAAGTAATTCAATGATTAACAATAAAATAAACTAGAAAAACTATAAAATAAAAAATAATAAATATGTTCGCGCGCGCATACGAAAATGCCAACGCATAAAGATTTATAATTTTTGTTATTTCTTTAAAAGTTATCAAAATTATTAATAAAAATCGTAATTTAATTAATTACGTTATACAATAAAATATTAATAAAATATATTATATAAATTAGACAATAAAATAAAATTTTTTTGTGAAAAATATATGTGTCTTGCTAATTAATAATAGTTGCTTGAGAAGAATTAAACGCGTATATGTTTCAAATTAAACTAAAATAAACTCTAAATTAAAACTTTTAAAGTTTTTGTTTGCGTTTGCTTATTAATCGAGAGATGCAAAACATACTAAATTGTTAAGAATAAAAGCTGGAATAATATTACTATATATAGACATGATGAACAACTATCGTAATCGACAAAAAACACAAATCTCGATGTGGCGACTTTAAGGAATGAATAATTTTAAAGAAATAATTAACCCGAAGAAAGATTGTAACGATCAAATCATTTTTTTCTGCGTTTGTGTTTGTAAAAAGCACAATATATGCAATTGCGGTCATCGCGATTCTGATGAATGTAATCTTCAAGATCTTACGAGAACTTGACATGTTTCGTAAGCTTTGCATCATGGTATAAGAATACAAGATGCTGTAATCCCAGAATGCATGAACTTTCGGTCAAATTAATGAAAATTCTTAGATTCGCTCCAAATGTGAGAATGAATTCAATGCGACGATTTTTTTTTAATAGATAAAGTTTCAGATGTGCAAATACAGCACATTGAAAAATAATAAAAGTATTTAGCATTTATAAAATTTCATCAAGCTAAAACTTTAAAAATTCTCGATTGGTTTCAAGTTAAAAGATCAATTTCGAGTTAAAAGAATGATTAAATTTCGATTAAAAAGATCGACTAGAAACTTATTGTCGTAAGTAAGCCTAAGAATTAATCAATTGATTGATTAATCAATAAGAAATTGACTAGTCGAATATTCTTCTCACAATCGATTGTGATTAATCAATTTGCACCTTTGAATAAGTGGCAGATTTTCACTCTTTTTTGTGAGGTTAAAGTGAAATTTCTTTCCTTTGGAATAAATCTCAATCAAAATCTGCCACTTTTGTTTAACCTTCATTACACACAGCTCTGGCAGTCCGTATCTACCACATCCGGATATTTGTAACCCAGAGTTTTCTTTTGCTTGTATCTCAGATTGTGGTCCATCGATTTTAACAAATTTTTTTTTAATTTATCGTTTGAAGACTGAAAAAAAAAAAAGAATTTTTGAGTTAGAAAGTCTAAAATGTCGTAGCACAAACGATATTTTGCAATAAGTGAAAAGGGATCGAAAAAAAACGTGAACCATGAAAATCGGGTGGGGTTACGTTAAACCCCATTGTGTGTATTAAGGATTAAGAGTGCAAATTTTTTCTTTTTCAATAATGGCAATATTTTAACTCTTTTAGAGTGAGATTTCACTCCAAGAAATTTAAAGAGAAAGACTTAAATCTTAGATGATATAGCTTATTATTGTAGAAAGTTCGTTATAGAAAATGTATGTGGCAGCCCTAAACGCTTCAGTTCGGATTTGCAATAAATGTTATAACTTGTTTCTCTATGAGAGTCTCGAAAAATGGAATCTCGAAAAATCAATCAAAATCATTTAAATTTAGCACGTTATACAAACCAATGATTCTGATTGATCATATGATATATTTATAATAGATTTTTAAACCTTAAGTTTTAAATCTTAAGGAATAGACGAATTACAATCACTTATTCTCCTCGTATTCGGCTGTAGTTGGTCAATTTCTTACGGCTTAAGACTTAAGGTCCAGTTGCACAACTTAAATTTATCTTTAGATGCTTAATGACCAATGAAATAATTCATAGAGCATCTGAAGATAAATTTAAGGAAGCCTTACCTCGGATCTCAATAGATTTTTAAGCCTTAAGCCATAAAGAATGAACGAATCACAATCAATTATTCTCCTCGCATTCAACTGTAGTTGGTCAATTTTTTAAGACTTAAAACCCATCGTAGATCCCCGGACTTAAATATAAGGCTTGACTATGAATATGGAGATTATTATAGATCCGGGCTAAAGCACCCTGTGTATTCGTACTGTATGTACGCCGATATTAGTAGCGAATCGGAGTCGGAGTGCGTGCTCATACACGTGTGAAACACACGCGTTACTCGGCCGATCGTCATTTGTTCGTCGGTCCAGCATCGGTACTCACGCACGCGGGAACACGCGCGACAAAGAATGGAATCGGTGGAGGGAAGTTGTGGAAGAAGGAGGGATGCCGCTGGACCACTAGCGGCACGATAGAGGGGGCGTTTCATCTCGTTGCGTTTACGCAGGAGACTACCGACGTAAACGCGCTCGTGTTTATCACGAGTGGGGGGGCACGTACGTGTGCGATCTTTTAGTATGGAAATCGCATAAGCTTGTAGCTCATACACGACGAAACGCACGTATGCGTGTGCGTCCGAAGGACGTTAAGGTGTATCGGTGAGCTTCCCACAGTGAGAGGTGTCCATCACCCTCGTTTGACAGGAGGAACATAATCCCCACTCCCGCCCTTTAAAGTCCAGTCTCTCTCTCTCTAACTCTTTCATTCTTCTCTGTTACAATCTCGCGTGGCAAATCAGACATGAACGACTCAGGCTCGGTTCCACAAAAAAATAATGTAAAAATATGTAATACATACAGTATGTAAAAATAAAAATATGTAACAACATGTAAAAATACATACTGTATTGAAACATATGCTAATGATAATTACTCATTTCAAATATTTCAAAATTCATAAATCTATCATAAGTTCATAATACAGCATTAAATTTATTCAAAATATATTCTGAAGCTTAGTAAGTTTAATACTTTAATCAAGATATTAAATTCGATTTGCTTATTATATAAAGTAATTTCTTCGATCAATTTTATAAAAAAATATTCTACAAAGTAGTTTTTAAATAATAGTTCTTAAACAATGATAAAAAATATTCTTTAAAAAGAAATAAATTTTTACTTTGAGTGCATAATGTTTTTTTAAAATTTGTAATAAGTATATTTTAAGATTATTATCAACAAAATATTCTTTAACAAAGAAAAGAGTATTTTGTTGATAATCTTAAAATATATTATACTTATTACAAATTTTAAAAAAACATTATGTATTCAAAGCAAGAATTTATTTTTTTTTATAGAATATTTTTATATTTTAAAGAATATTATTTAAAAACTATTACTTAAAAGAAAGAAAGTAAATTAAGTAATCACTGTTCTTCAATCGAATAATATCCTTCTGTCTGTAAGATTAATTTTAATCGCGATTTAACTTGCTCATCTTTTTTTCTAATCAAAAAAGATTAAATTGAACTTAATTAAAGTTAAATTAAAGTTAATCTTACATTGATGAAATCAAATCCTTAATGTATTTTCTATTCATCCTATGTAGATGCAAATGGTGACAGTGAATGAATATTTATATAATTGGATTTATAATAATACTATAATTAAAGAATTAAAATTCGAATTATAATTAGAATTATATGCGCACACATATATTTTAAAAATTCTCTCTAAAATATTATAAAATGCTTACGATTTTTAGTCTATTTTGCAAAAATGGGCCTTATCGGTATCCATATTCGCGCGACATTGCAAAATAGTGTTGGGCAATGAAAAAATTTTGCATCTTCTTTTAGAGATCTTTCTCCTAAGTATAATAAAAACGCGATTTCATCTATGTCAAGACTTTTGAGAAATACATCTTTAAAGACATTGACTTCTCATACTTGGAACTGTATGAGTTTAAGAATTTGCATTAATTCAAAGATGATTAATTCCATTAGTAGCAAGCAATGTCAGGGAGTGCTGTTCCGAGTTAATAAGCGTGTTCGAAATCTCAATCGAGTACCTATTAGCCTCGACAAATAAAATCTACCGGTGGGTGTTAATAGTTTTGACACGAAGTTTGATTTAAGCAAATTGCCACTCACGGACTTTCGAGGTCTGCGCGAAACGCGCAAAAGATAAATTGCGCGGAAAGACAGGAGAGTGTGCCCGCTGATGATGATGTTGTCGAGTTATTGTCAAGGGCAGTGCACGCGCCCATAAGGACGTTAATAACACGTATGTTTTGTCACCCTGACACACTTCGAAATCAATATTAATATGACCGCAGTACTGTTCATTACTGCGATTGTTTGCACTGCTTGTTACATCGATTCGACATCGAAATTAATTAAATTCCATCACATTACGATAGCAACGTTCCGTTACTTCAAAAATATTTTTTGTCGTTTTTGTAAATAACAAAATCAAGTTTTATTTTTGGTAATAATAAAAAAGAATAAAAAGGAAGGAGTAAAAAAAAATAACAAAGAGAATCTTCTATAAAGAATATTTAGAATTAAGTTAAGATAGTTTGATAATCAAAGTTTGAAGAAGAAATTAGATATAAACTGATGATATTTCGAATTATGTCACTTTTGATGAATTGCTCCGTATTTCTTTTTTTTAATAATTTATTATAATTTTATAGGATATCAAGCAGATATTTTTATCATAATTTCTAAGAATATATTTTTTTCCGATATTAATTAATCAGTCAATTATTTTCTGTGTTAAATTAAAAATAATTCTTTTCCTTCTCTGAAAAATTATATTTTTCTAGTTTTTATTTTTGAAATAAGGGAATGACAATACTAATGAAACAAGGCATTGAAGGAAATGTTAGGTGAGGAAGAAATTCAACGAAACGATACTAAAACTTTACATTAGTCGTAAAACTTCCCCAGAATTAATGGTTAATCAGGTTCAATGTTAATTGAACAATTTGTAACTTAATAATCTATTTTTTTGAATTAACATCGAAAATTGACACTTAAAAATTTCTGTTCGCCATACGATATTCATTTAGGACTGTGCCAGTTTTATCTATTCGCTTGGGTACGCGTATTTACACGCTCCGGATTTACGCAGACACATGACGCAAAGAGCCATCGAGGCAAATCCTGTCCTTCCGTTTTCCGTTCTTAATCGCTATCACTTTCTACCATGTGGAGCCGTACGCTAACGCGCTTCAGTCACCCCTTTTATCATTTATACATCGCTCGTTTCGTCACAAAAAATGTCAGGCTGCGCCTGTCACAATGCGAATTAAAACATACTGCTGATACGCATGTATAGATTTTACCACAAATCGACTAGTCAAGCAAATTCATTGCGCAAGATATTTTTAATTAAATTGCTATCATTTAAGTTATTCTCACTATTGATTTAAGATAGATGCTTTACGACCTTCATGTCCTCCAGACAATTAATACAAAAAAAAGACTCGGAGTTTTTATTTAGTTTGATTTGAATATCAATCTAAAGTCAACGATTTTCAAGCATTCTCGCGTTCATACATATTCATATATTCATTAAGCTGTTCGTTGATCCGCGTGATGTTCAGAATAATGATATCCCAAGGAGCCTACGAACAAGGAATCGATGGAACAAGCAAGAAGTAATCACTTTACTTCTATATATTTATTCTGTGTAGCCCCGCATATTGCAATAACAAGTCAACTAAAGCCGTTTTCCAAGAATTATAAGAGAATGCAATTTATGGAATGTTTGCAAAAGTTTATGGAATTATCGTTAGATGCTATTAAAATTTATTGTCAAATTTTTTAATTATACATTATTATAATGTTACTTTGAATTATACTAATTATATCCCTTGGCGCTATCAAAAATATAATAACTAACAGATGCTAATTAAATTCAATACTATTATAACAGGCTGTCTTAAACCATTGAAACTATTTATGACGTACAACCTTTTAAAAACAACACATTTGACATTAGTAAATACGTCTAATCCTTATGGCTTTCACACTTGCCTTCTAATTATAAATAACAAACAATGGCGAATACATTATGAGACTCCAGAATAAAAAATTAAATTCATGAGCTAAGTAATAGATTTGATGCAGGAAGTTATATAAATTGTAGCTTAATAATAATATATGTAACTAAAAAATTTTACAATGAATTTTAATATTAATAAATCCACGAACTTTTGTAAATATTTAATAGTTATAAAACTTATTTTGTATATTAACAATAATTTTAATTTCCACAACTTTCTCGCCTGAATGGTTTCGTTAAGTAATAATTTAATTGCAATCATATGAGTGTTGTACATTATTCGATACATATATCGGACTTCAGATATAGATTATGTATTTTAAATATACGAAAACGGAATATAAATTATCTTTGCCTGCGAGAGAGTCTTAGATTCGGCAGAAAGTAGAGGATGTACAATGTATTCATCTTCAGCACAGCTGTTTGTCACATGTCAATACGGAAAAGACAATGACCTGTTCCATGGTCTCGCTCAACGTGATCATTAAAGCGAAGCTCCTAAATCAAGCGATAAATCATCGGATCGGTCGGAAGTAAAGTGAAGTATGAACATGACTGCCCACGCTCTTTGTCACTCGTGTCTCTTCCTCGTCAACGTACGTTCGCGAAAAAAAAAAACACTTCTCTAGGTCGACTAAGCGTTCCAAAAGAATAATTTCATTGTTTCGTAATAAAAACATCTAGTATTAATTAAGCAAGTTATGTAATATTTACATAACTTGCTTAATAAAATATTTCAATATAAATTAATACTTGAGAACTAAAATGCACAAAAGTATCATTGTAGATGTATTGTGTCATTTCAGCTATGAAATTGAAAATTACGTTACAGAAATGTTTCGGAGACACGTTAAGAGACACGATCGATCGATAAACAAAGTTTATGTAAGAACGCGAGAGATGCGGAAATGAGCACCTTATGCGAAGACGTGAAGAGAAAGAGGGACAGGCAAGAAAAAGAGAAACGGAAGTTGGTCGCGTTGAATCCGGCAGCAACTAAGTACGTAGGAATATATACCCTCTGCATGAAGAGAGCTGGCAGTTTGTGCGAGGCGTTTGATGTGACATATCACATGACCGGATGCGGGGGTAGGTAAATTGGTCGGCAATTGCTGACGCCACCAGAGTTGCAACCTATCGGCCAGTCACTCGGTCGCTCATCAACCTTGTTCACCTGTTGACGATTCTTATTGCTGGAATTCTCGCCTATCTCGACCGAAATCTTAGAAATCGTCCGCGTCAACGTAAAACGCGCTACGTCACCTTCCGCAATTTCAGGGAACGCATGATGAATCGTTCATTGTGATGTTGATGAATCGACCTATCATCGCAGTCACAGATCTCTGTCCAAGATTATATAAATTTTTAACGCTGTCTGAGTGTAATTAATTTATACGATTATTCGTTATGCAATAATTTCGAAAAAAAAAAATCAGAGGCACATTAATTCCAGTAATAATTTAATTTGCTAACTCAATAATGGTGTAGCGAAACGTGACATGCATACAAATCAACGAGATTTATTTCCCACGTTTATCGCATTAAATTAAATCCCCGTGGAAAAGGGAGCTAAATTCGACTGTTGTATTTCACGTCAATTAAATAAATTTTGCGGATGATTAATTGAAAGAATGGAAATGTAATGGCTGTAATTCATGTAGCCGTAGATTGCACTAAATAAAAACGTGCAAATATGGAGGAGGGCGGATAGAACGAACAAATATATTGTACAATGAACGTAAACGCGATACCGTGTGAAGCACTGATAAGTCTAATATCGCGCTATCAGATATTTTGAGAAATGTGCGAGTAATATGTCATAATTTTGATTTATCAGATGTAACCGTTATAAACGAATCGTAGAAAATATTCATAACTAGATATGCTAAATAAATATTCGCTCGATCCACAATTTTGGCATATAAGCGTACTTTTTTCTGTTAAGAAACGAATCGCTTTTCGAGATTTCGATGGTATTTACGTTATCGCAGAGCTAAGAAAAAAATTTATGGTAGCTGTGATTACACGATATTGTAATTATCTTTTTTACTGCTATTAATAACTGTTAATAATAATAATTATATGTACAGTTATATCAAAATAATTATCTTTATAATTATATTATTACCATAAAAATGATAGCAATTATAATAATTTTGTAGTAATTTTCAGTACCAACTACATATAATTTTTTATAGAACTATACACACACATATATAGTAATTATTATTACTAACATTATAGCAGTAATAATCATGATTATAGTATGTTGTAATCACGAATATCGAAAATTTGGTTTTTAGTGCAAATTGTTACACACAACATACAATCTGCGAGATTATTTTATAGTTTTTTATGATTTATCGCGTATGTCAATTAATTGTCACGATGTCTGCTATGAGATTACGGTCCACTCAGCGCAGCAAAGTCAGTGGAATCGAATAGAAGAATAAATGAAGAAAAAACACGCTTAGATCTTCGACCCCATGCATCACGATTCCTATTACGCCAGCAGCTCACCGCGTTGTCTAATTGTGGCAATTTAATAATGTCTTAATGAACACTTACGACTGCTGCCATGTGATCGCGGGTTTACCCGCCGGCCCAGTTGTTTTCTTCAGTATTCAAATACCGAAGGAAAATTGTCTCTACTTCTTTCGGAAATGTGATACGCAGTTTGTTTACACGCGAACACATGAACAAATATAGCCTTTTTGAGAAGCTTTGCAATAAAAGTATAAAATCGTAAGCAGAATGTCAACAGTAATATTAGAAGTAAAAAATAAGCCAGCTTCATTTATATTTAATACCTCTATATATGGAAAATAATTTTTTAATTCGAGTTAAAGAAAAGTTCAGAAAAGTTTACATTATCAAAAATTATTTCGTATTACATGAATTACATCGGAAACTTAATCTCTATAAAATTAGCCATGCAAGTAACTTGTCAATCAAGCAGAAATCATATTAATAAAAATCATATTTTAAACATATTTTAAACTTTTTTTTTATAATGTTGTTTAAAGCATATATGAAGCGTTTAAAAAAATGTAAAAAAATGTTCTATTCTAACAATGTTCTATTCTTGTAAAAGATAATGTTTTTTTAAACCTTCTGCCTGTGTATAACCTTTGGAAACCATTCGATGACTTTTCATTTACGTTTTTATCAGCTTAGGGTGTTTGCACTTCTACATGTGGACAAAAGGTTAAAAAAAAAACTTATCTTTTGCTAACTCTGTTGTTAAGCATATTTGTGCCAATTTGTTGAAATGTGTGTGCGCGTTAATTTACGATAACTGGGTAGTTTTGTCATATATCTACATGCTCCAACTTGTACGTGCATACTTGACAAATTTACTTAAACATGTGTGCTCGGTCTAATAAGAATTCACGAATGATAAAAAAAATTGGAGAAGTAATAGGTAACAGGTAGAAGATCTAATCATCTAATTGTAAGATAGATAGATATTTGAAAATGTTAATTTCACCCCTTCTTGAGTTCATATACTGAGAAAAAAAATTATTAACTTGATTAAATGTGTTTAGTTCGTAGTGATTATTTAGTTCAAGTATTATATTTATATATTTAAGTTAAATATACGTGAATCAATAAAACCTTATAATTTTAAACATGTTATTTGTTTGAATTAACAATTTATTTGCTTGGCAGTCCGTAACTGCTGCGTTTAATTGAATGAACTAATATTTTTTTGAAACAACAATTTTTTTCCTCAGTATATTATTAAGAAAATTATTCTGTCTACTTATTCTTTTTTAATAACTTCAGTGATTAAATTACTTCCTTTTAATTTCCTCCATTTCTTTTATCTTTAGTAAAACAATTAATTTTTAAACAATAAATTCTTTCTCTCTATCTCTCTCATTATTTTTTTCTCGCATTTACTTGTATATTTTAGAACAATTCTACTCACTTCAAACTTAATTTTTTTTTATCTCACATTTTTATATTCTTTCGCTTTGGCACTTTGGACCATTTTGTAACCTTACGCACCTTTCTTTTTATTTATTTTAATTATGTATTTATTTTTATCAAAGCGTTTGATGGGACTTTCCTAAAGCACTCAATGGTAATTTCCCTCTTCTCTCTCTCTCTCTCTCTCTCTCTCTCTCTCTCTCTCTCTCTTTCCCTTTCTTTCTTTCTTTCTTGGTACGTTGCAAGAAAATCCCATTTATTTCCTTCAAAGTTCTTTTTATTGTAAAGTTATCAATGATAATTTGAGTACTTCACAATAGCGAAATTGTATCACGATCTGATAAACGCAGGAACTTTGTGTCTCAACATTTGGCCACTTTGTTCTACGATATCGTGCTTAATCGAAACTAATCGCACGTAATCCGCGCTGCACGATTTAATCCGTTCGCGCCAATCATCCTCGTCATCGCCGGCAAATACTTCACGGAAAGCGAAATCGTCCATACGAGAAAATTACAAAGACACGTAACTTCATTCCACGAACGGGACTGCAGAAGACTCGTAATGTATCGCTGGACAAACATCCGAGACACTACGAAGCCAAAGGCCAAGGCAATGTGGGTGAAATCCGATGCTATGCGAGGAAGAAATTTGCTGACGACGATTAACGCGTGGGAATATTAAATAAATCGTCAAAGCTTGTTATTGAAGAATAAGGAAACAGATATACATTTATATTCAGATAACTCTTACCTTTTTGGCATTTTTATAATGAATCCGTAACTAACAGCCACATCATCTATCCTATGAAACATATTATTTCATTTAATTAAAAAATACAAAACAATAATTGAACCAAACCAAATCGACAGTATTTCTTTATGATTGGTCCGTTAAATTTTCTATATGTTCGACATCTTTTCTGATAAAAACATGAATTTTTATTTCACTAATAAAATAGTACAGTTGCTGACTTTATAGTCATCCATTTGTAAGTAAAAATGTTTTTTTCTTCTTTCGCGAATTCACGAACATACACTGTAAAAAATAAAACGTTAATTTTAACTTAAAGACGTTTAGTAGATTATCAGTTTGAGACATACAAAAATGTTAAAATTAACACAAGAATGTTAATTTTAACATTTTTGACGAATCTCATTACATGTCTCAGAAAATCCACTATACGTCTTCAAATTAAAATTAACATTTTATTTTTTACAATGCAATAACTATAATTTTGAAAAACAGATAATATGAGAGATCTGTATCAATGATTAATAAATTTGTTAGTACAGATTTATTTATTATGAATTTAATTTTATTATTTATTAGATATAAATAAATATAATTGCAGATGAAATATATAATTTTAATTTTACGAACGTCCCCTTCCTTTCTGTAATATAATTGTCTGACAATAGGATGGTTATATTTTATTTTGTAGATGTTTTATGATTAGAAAAATACGTACATTAAGTGGTTACTCGACCCATAAAGTCGAAATAACACTATCTAAATTCACATTCTTTTACGTTATATTACATTGCGTAATATATAGAGACATTATGTGATTAAATACGCAAAATATCGAAAAAAAAAAACATAAAGTGCAAAGAAACCTTCAATCGCCTTTTTTTAATGGAGACATTTTATTTTAAAAATTAATAATTTTGTATATAATAATTAATTTCTAAAATAAACTATTTCAATTAAAAAATGACTTGATATACAAAAATCCAAGTTCTGTTTTCCATTGAAAAACAAGTGATTTTACAACAAACAATAATAATTATTACATTTGTCGTAAAATAATCACTTATTTTTTAATGGAAATAATGACAAATAGAACTTGGATTTCTCTACATCAAAGTCGCCCAAACAATCCACTAGATCATTCGCAATCAGTGCGAAACCTGAGTACCTCAAGTATCTTTATACACGACGATCGTTTCGGCATGCCGGCGAACGGCACGAGGTCTTTTTCGGTGAAAGAGAGAAAGTCAAGTTTACCTCTGTCACGAGGGTGCTGTCGTAGTCCCTGGTGTCGTAGTTCCATCCGTATCGGCATTTGACGACCGGCCAGTCGGAGTTACTGATCGGTGGCGATGGCAATCGGGTTGACGGTAAGTCAAACGACGGAGATGTGATCAGTGACGGGCTATCAGTGGTGTTGGACAGATTGGCGCCTTCGAGCCACAAATCTATTATCTCCGTGTAGTTCACGTCATACATATGACACTTGGAATAAACCCTCCTGCCATCGGACTTGACCGTGTAGGGTAATGAGAGTGCCTTCCTCTCCTCTAACGACATCAGATTCGTCATGTTTTCCAGTTCCGGTATCCTGCACCAGTGCTCTGGCGAGGCGCTCACGAACACCTATCTCGAAATCGCGAGTCTTAATTAAGATTAATTATTCGGACCTGCGCGTCATTTTTGCATCTGCCCTTTACCGCTTGTAGTTATTGCTAATTTAACTTTAAATTCGATTTTTATTACTACAAGTTCGGCTTTTTAATAGACTGTGTAAGAATCAACATATTTAATTTTTTCCATGTTTTGTAAATTTTAATGTTGAATGGACACATTTTTTAAATTCATTATTTTGATTCATTATTTAAATTCATCATTTCTCTACGCTCAAACAACAGCAGGAAACTCATCAGATAAATTTTATTTATCTGCGAGAATACTGTTATACATAATTTAATTAATACTGCATGTATTAATGTTTATTATTGTGTGTGTGTGTGTGTGTGTGTGTGTGTGTGTGTGTAATCAATATATTTTAATTTATCAAAAGTATCCATATATTTACGTTATTTATTATAAATATGCGGTATTTTTTAAAGATAAAAATATCTTTAAAATTTGTATAAATTAAGAACAAAATTTATTTCGCGTCGTAAATTTTTTTACAAAATGTTACTATTGTTCTTGATGTTTTCTAAAAATAAATTTAAAAAAGAAAGCGGGTCAGAAAGGATAAAAATAACAAATAAATAGTTGTAAAAGGTTGCAATACTCCTTTCTGGTCGCTTTCTTTTTTAAATTTGTTTTGTAAAAAAGAAACCGCGCGCGATATATATTTTTAAATTATACTTTCTAAAACTTTTAAAGTGAATCTCACTTTACTCTGAAGAATGAAATTTTACTCTTAAAGATTGAAAATCGAGCCCCTCTTTTTCAAGAATTGCTCAACTTTCGTTCTTCAGGTGAGATTTCTTTCCTGTAAAGAATTTAGAGAGTACTCAAGGCACTGCAACCTTTAATCTCAATAATAATCTCCAAAACTGAGGGCACATTTCTGAAGCGACATCAGACAACATGCTTACTTGTGAGAACGCCAAGAAGGCGGCTGGCAGGGTGGCGGGTATGCATAGCAAGTAGTACATGATGTTCTGGTATCGGCCCTTCTCTCCCACGTGTAGCAGCACCTCATCAAAGTCGATCGAGCTCATCTTTCCGGCGATACCACGACTCTGCCGTATCTCAACAGTTTGACCACGACAGTGTGAACGATCACCACGGCGACGGCGGCGACGACGACGACGATCGTGCACGATGCGACGGTGGTGTGGTACACCTTCGAATTACACGGCATGACCGCCGTCGCTCATCCTCGAAGGCAGCCACGCCGAATTACAAACGCACGTTTCTCGCCTCCTTCGTCCGAGATCACGCGCCGAGGAATCCTCCTCCTTGGTACTGTCTACCTTCCCTCGTCTCCACCACCCCCCGCCTCCTCCTCCTCCACCTCCTCCTTTTTCTCCTCGTCCTCCTCGTCTGTCCCCTCGTCTTCCTGTCGTCCCACTGCCTTCCTCCGAAGTATCCCCGAGCCTGTTGAATCGGACTGTTTCGAGAACGATTTCCACGATTCAGACGCGTGCTACAACTCTTCAGGTACACTGAGCTCAAGGTACCACCAAGATCACTATTACTATTGAACTTAACGAGTCGCGGTTGATCGGGTCCGAGATGTCGATCTGCATCTGGCTGCAATAACCACGTTGCACTTCATGTCTCATGTCGCACAAATTTCGTTAAGTTTGACTCAACACCGCAACGAAGCTCATCTTCGAGAACTTCAAGTCGAAAGCGTCAAGTCGATCGTGATCAGTTTGGTCCTCAACTGCGAGGACTCGACGAAAGGAAGGAAATTGATAAGAAGGAGAGCGATAGCCGCTCAACTATCAAGTGGTCTGATCCCAGTCGATCCTTTTCACTTGCGGTGAACCCCCTCACTCGCGCTCTCAACCGTTGTCTCGAGAGGATTGAGTTAGTCTCTTGCTTTTCAACAACCCTCCTGCGAAAATCGCTTTGCGACTGTTCACCACGTCTTCTCGCGGTAATAAGGGGATTATCTTGAACGATCACCCCGAGTAGTCTCAAGTGTCATCGAAAGCGCACCCGCGGTTTAAAGTCCTGTAATCGATCACGCAAATAACTTCTGGAGATCCGATTCACTTGATCGCGGCGCTCGTTGCGGCGCTCATTCACTCCTGACTGTTTACGGAAGTGTCCGATTGACTCGCCGTTTTTCTCCCTCTCTCTCCTTCTTTCTCTCTCTCTTTGTTAACGTGCATGCACGTTTATTAACGAACGCGCGCGTACTCCTGCACTCGCCGCAGCTCGCCGCAATTGAACACTTCTCGACACCGCTCGCGGCTCACTCGCGACAACGCAGCGGCTCCTCGTTTCGCGGTTCGAGGGACCGTCCCTTCATTCTCGTTCACGCACCGCGTCCGCCCACCACGTCACGATCGCGATCACGAGCGCGTAGATCCCGCGTGGATCCAGCCGCTGCGGACAGCAGCAGCGTTAACGTCGTCGTCCTCGCGATAGAGCGGCTCATACGCCGCGGGCATCGCGGCTACGACGATCAGCCATTGCCGGAGAAGATCTCTCTTCTGACTCTACCGAACATCATCTTCGTCGGAGTCTCTCCACCTCCTCTCTCGGCTGATCGAGAGCCGCCGCCGTCGCCGCAGTCTCCGAACGCTCGTCCGCCTCGCCGCTTCTCCGTCCTTCTCTCTTTCTCTCTTCCTTTTTCTGCAAACGAAATTCCCTTCGTAGTATGCTATTGTCTATCGCAAGTACTCCGCTGCTCGTTAGCTTCCGTGTGCAACGCGCGAGATCACGAGCGATCTCAGACATAGCGCTGATGGATTTAATATAAGGATCGCGTCTTCCCCAGAAAATATGTTATGTTCCAGAAAATTGATATTGCTTAAATAAATAAATGTTATAAATATCGAACGACAGTGAGATTATTTCTTGGAGACCAGAATTTCCTTTCTATTTTCCTTCTAGAAGATAATAAAATCTTTCATTGATAAGCTTGTATAGGTTTCGAAGATATTCACGATTTGCCTTTTCTCTGCTCGGCTAATGATTCTTATTATTTAAAACTTTTGGAGTAAATTTTACTCCGAGGAGTAAAATCACACTCTTAAAAATTGAAAATTGAATCACTCTTTTTAAAGGCTGGCTCAATTTCCACTCTTTAGAGTGAGACTTCATTTCTAAGAATTTCAAGAGCATTAGGTTATCGTAAAAAAGTTTATCATTTTCATTTACTTCAAACTTTGTTATTGAACGACACAATTGACTGCAGTAATATAGAGAAGTCATTATATCATATCTCTATAAATATTTCTTCATATCTCTATAAAAACTTCATGATGCCACGTTCCCTAAGTTTTTATCGGCAAAATATGGTTGAGCTTATTTTATTCACGTCGTTCACGCTAAATTTTTTATCACGAAGAAAATATTTTAAAGGACAATAATAATCAGAGGGAACGAAATCTCCAAAGAATAAGAAGAATAAGATAAAAAAATCCTATCAAACGCCAGCAATTTCGAACTGCCAAAGAAACGTCGAAGTCTCTTCAATTTCGGTAAATTGTGTCCTTCACGAAATAAAAAGAAACGAAAAGAACTTTTGGGACAACCTAATACAACGCTGGAATTTCGTAGAATTTATTCATGATATTAATGCTTGTTAATCACGCCTTCTATTCTCTATTCTAATTGTTCTTTTTCTACTACTAATCAAATATTCTTACTTTTGTCAGCGTTTTAAATTCATGTAATCACTTCCTCAAAGTTTCAATCTTCATGTATGCACAGATGCAGGGTGTCTTGAAATTCACGAATCAAAATATCAATATAGTAAAAAGGTTCTCGAAAATATTAAATTAAAAAATATTTTTCGTTCCGAACAGTACTTTTTGAGAGATAAATATGCAAAACTGGTCAATTACAGATTATAGTTAAACGGCGACCTGTCCATGAGTTGCTACACACAATGACTAACTATCGATGCATGACTATGAGTTATACATTGATAGTTAATGATCGCACGTGGCGACCCACATCATTGGTGGCAAAAACGCCTTCCAACAAAGATAGGTGCGTATCTCCTATTATGTTCGCAACATGTTGTGCTATTGTACTATTTTCAGCATTGAGATATGCGAATGCAAATCTCGCTTGCTCGACGCGAGAATAATTGCGCATTCTTATTTTCTCTTCAAATCCTTCTTCCCTAGAAAAGTGTTTTTTGTCTTTTTCGCAAACTCCTCTTTGAAAAAAATAAAAAACATTATTATTACTATTATTATTATTATTGTTATTATTATCATTATTACTATTAAATAGAAATCGAAGTCCGAGTCGAAAATTAATCATCGAAATGAATTTAAAAAACTGCAATATGGAATGTCGAATAATATCTACAAAGATATACGTCGTTTCTTTATAATCATTAATTAAAATTAATTGAGATTTGATTAAATCTCTGTTTAATTAACTCGAATTAAAATGGTTGTGGAAATGATTTAGCAGGAATTATTTTAATACGCATGCAAATATATTCCTCTGGAAGGTGAAATGTCAAACATATTGAGTACACATGACGATAACCAGAATAAGGAAGCGCTTATTGCAACTAATTCTGCAAAAAGCAGCTTCTATCGAGCGAGAATAACAAGTAATGTTTGAAATTTACGTCATCTGATGTAGGCTACGATAAATAGAGGAGTAAGTATAAATGTATTTCCTTGTTTGTTTCCAGTACGTTTATAAATTATGATCATCCGGTGCGATTGCGACGAATTGTCTGTTATACGATTTTCTATTTTCTCACACAAAAATTTTCATAAGCGCGACATTATATTATTTGTGTACTTAAAATGATTGCCCAGCTAATAATGATATAAAAAAGTTGTGTATGTCACGATTTAGCATTGTACTTCGCACCTTATAATCTCTATTGTATCTATTCTTTTCAATATTAAAATATAAGATAATATATATACAACTAAAAAATTTCCGACAATGCAAGATATAGAATATTTTCACTAAAAATGCAAATATTTTAATAGTTCTCGATGTAATTATACAAAATAATACAAGATGTCCTAAAACTGATAATAAATATTTTAAAGACAGATTCTTTGTAACATTTTAAGATGAAAAGTCTAATACAAAAGTGTTGAAGCTAAAATAGTTTTCAAATGGAAAGAATTTAAAAATTACGAATGACAGAAGGGCTAGAATTTTGTGAGGTCAGCGATGGCAAGATGATTAGTGTAAAAGTGCTTCCTCGAATACCATTTTCTATATGAATACTTGAATATACCTATAATAAGCTTTCTTTTGTCTAAGAATTCTTTTGACTTACAATTAGAGACAGTAGATATTTAAGGCAGCGAAACATAACAAAATGAATAAAATGACCGCACATGCAGTGTTATGGCTAGATAAGGCCGTTAATGGCATGCCCCCACGTGCTTGCTGATAAATTAATATCGTCACGAAATCGTCGATAATCGAGCTTGCAGCACATGCCTGTCTTCTTCTCAAAGAAGTCTTTTCTTAACAAACGATGATAAGAACTCGCACAGACTTAAAATCTTGCCAAGATTTTATTTACTGTCGCATGGAAACGACCTATCCGATTTTGTTAAAGTGTGGCGTGATCATGCGTAAGCAATGGGGAAGTTTTGATGATACGAAATGTTAATATTTGTTATTTTGTCTGAAGGAATCAACAGTAGTCAAACTGATAATGCATTTTTCCTGTAAAATAATACCTTCGTATTTGTGGAATTTGCGTAGCTGATATTGCTTTGATAATGATACTAAAATGACTGATCAGTTTATATTGTCATTATCATAATATTTACTGTATCACAAATGTTATGTTTTAACGTAAACGATGTTATGTTTTGGAATTAAAATGGCAAATAAATCTCTCCTCTTTAACAATAAAGTATATTTAGTTAGCTTTAAACGAAAAGAAATCTCTTAGAATTTGGATCAAGTCCCTAGTTCTTATGCAAAATTTTTATTTTGATTTTATTTTGATATAATTTTAACAAAATAATTTATTGTCAATACAATAATCAATATTAATAATTCAATAATTTAATCGACAACTTCTATAAACTTTTTAAAATAATATTATAAATATTATTTAAAATAAAATTTATTTTTAAACATATATTTTTAAACATATTAACAACATTTTAAGCACGACTATATATGTGAATACATTAAATATGGTAATAAGAGAAAGCCAAGATCAGTCAAAAATTTTGAATGTCACAAATAATACATTATATATTCTATTATTAATTTTTCTATTATAAATCAATTTATTCCAGATATAATTAAGAAAACTGCTTATTTTGAAAAAGGAGAAAATAAAAAATGACAAAATTAATTAATAATTTCACTGTACTAAAAATGTACTAAATTTTAGAAATTAATTGGATGAATTATTAATTAGATGTAAGTATTTTTTTATTAAGTACATATTTATTTACATAAATAAATAATTAGTTAGTATCATTGAAAAAACATGTATATATAAGATTTAGTAACTTTTTTTCTCAATGTATCTACGCTCCTATTCAAATTTTAATTGGCCGTCGATTTCTCTAATCTGCAATTGTAAGATTTACAGGGCTACATACGACACTTTTCTATTTAGAAAAGGCCTAGCAATCAGCCTGCCACTGACGTCAGGTAACCCTAGACCTCGGGACACATGCGGCTCACCAGCGTACAGTCATGCCTCTCTCATTGTTCGTTACAATTACGAGTGACGTCACGGGTGCAAACAATGTCATTCCGCTTCGCACGCCTTCGTATTCTGCCCATCCTTCTCTTTCTTCCCTGAGCGCGATCTCCCGCTTGTTCTCCCCGCCGTTTCTATCATCTACGCGTTCGCGGTGCACGCGAATCCGCGCGCCTACGCGACTCTTCTTAGATTCGTGTCATTCCTGATGTAGGACATTTGCAATTTTAATTTTTTTTGCAATTTTATGCAAATCATGCGTTCCCTGTTTTTCTTGCCGATTTCTCTTTTCAGTAAAAATATTGTATCGTAACCAACCGTCTTTACATAATTTTTTTTTAATCGCTTAAATATGATTTTATTTACAAGTTTAACTTTCAAGAAATATTATTACAAAAAAATAATATCCTGTTGTAATTTATAAAAAGTAGATAAATTTTTAATACTACTATATATTGTGATATCCAATAAAATCAATAACGACAGTTATTAAAGATCAAACTTTTATCTAAAGATAGACAAAATGACATTGTTCAATTTCGTAAAATTTTCGCAAAATGTCCTTTTCGATGCTTTGCTCGAAGCTATTAAACTTTCACATCGACCTGATACATACATAAATAATGCATCTTATTATTTATTATGTTTTAATAAAACGTATAAAATGCGTAAAATAAATAAAGAAATAAATTACATAATACATATTTTGGCATTCACAAATATTTTGCGACAGATAGATTTGACAAATCCATTCTCATATTTTTCTGAACATTATAGAAATAACTATTGTATAATAAGTCAATGAATTTTCAATATTATCACTGCGTCGTAAGAAATCTAATAAAAGTTTCTATCTCTTGATATCAATGTTATCCCTTTAATCCAATTTAATACTGGCCAATTTAATTAAGTAAAATTAATGAAAGGTTACTGAAAGTGATTAATTATTTATTTTGAGTATTAGAAGCACTATTACAACACTACTTTGAATACTTAAAATAGATAATTAATTATTTTTTTGCATATAATTATATAAAAAATTGACATATTTTATATACAATTATATATAATTATATATAAAATATGTTCATTTATATAACATTTTTTCCCAAGTATCTTTCAGTATTAAATTTCTATAACGGAATATTACGAAGTCTCGATAATTATGCATCGATCTTTAATATCAATTTTAAGAAAAACCTGTATTTATATACTTTTGCAACTAATTAAGGACGTAGTAATTTCTATCTCCCCCCCCCCCCCAACGATAGTATAATAGCTGCGCCTGATAAGAGAAATGATGGCGGATGACGTATCTCACTGTGACGTGGATTCTCTGACGTGGTCGACTATTCAGACATATCGCAAAATAGAGATACAAGTCAATTAATCGAACACGTCACAAAATGCAGATCATATCATGAAGAGAAAATCTAATAATTCCTCTAATTTAAGCATTCCCTGATAAAGATAATGTACAGTGTCTTAAAACGCTGCATGACAGTTTCATACAATTTGCAAACGTCGATTAGAACATAACTGGATTTGTCTATCAATCTTTATCTTAATAAGGACAATTTGTATGTACCTACACAAGACTCATCAATTGTATTATTAGTTCCAATTCTCAAAAGATGGTTTAATAAATTAATATTACAATTTATTTAGATATTCCAAATTCTGAAGTAATCAACTTTGATTTAACATAACAGTTTCTTTCTTTGTCTCCATAATAATCAGAATTAAATTACATTTAAGTTAATTTGCATTAAAATAAGCGTTCTAATTTTAAATTTTCATAAAATATGACTTTGCAAAGAGACAACTATAAACTTCCTGGCGCCTTTCGTCAATGATCGATCCCTCGTTCGATCTTACCGATGCCGATTTCACGCCCAGCGGCCTGCCGCGAAGAATCGAAGAAAGCTCGATGAAGCGTCCGGCCGCCGCTTCCTCTACGCTGCGCTGATTGAAATGCGGCAGCGCGTAGATGGGGGCTGATGACGAGGATGATGACGATGCTCTCACTTGGGTGGACCACCTTGACGATCAGCCGGGTTTCGCCTTCCTTTGCGAACCCGCGAACACAAGAACGCCCAAGGCGTCACTGTATAAGCCCCCGATCAGCGCTTGCTCGCTCGCAAGCACGCACGTATGTACGTACGTTCACGCAACGAGAGACACAAATGCACGCACGCACGCACGCACGCATGCACGCACCCACGCACGCACACGTACAGTCACTTAACGCGACACTCGGAAGTTCAGTGGAAGCCACGAACACTCTTCAGCGAATCAATCGAATCACTGCACCGCCCAGCATCCGGTCACCTCCGTTCTGCCATGATGACATGTACGTGTGTATTGCGCGGGTTTCGCTACGAAATAACGTGATTTCACGATGTTTGTCTTGGACGACTGCTACCGCAAGTCGTCATCCCTCACGCGAATTACCGAGGGAGAGGCAGGAAAACGTACCCCGAAGTGTAGAACAAATCGAAGGTACTCGATGCTTCTTCGAGTCTAGAATGTCGTTCATTCAAGGCTTGCAACCCTTTGGATCTTTTACCTCTTTACTTAATGATTTTTTTACGGATCATCTTCTTTCGTTACCCCTCTTGAGTTCTCCATTTTCTTCCTAGCAATGTCTTCTTCGACTCTCTCGGTTCTCTCTCCCTCTCCTCTCTCTCTCTCTCTCTCTCTCTCTCTCTCTCTCTTTCTTTTCCTTGCTAGCTACTATTTCTTTCTTTACATCGCTCACCCTTCCCCTTCGATTTGTACCTTTTTTTTCTCTCACCCTATCCTCCTCTTTATCGAGCACGCTCTGTTTGTCTCACACCCTGTTAAGGAATACACAACTACCTAGTACCAGAAGGAGCAAGTAGCTTCCATCGCGAACTGAAACTGAAGCTACCATGTAGAGATACAAGGGGTCCGTGCGTTATACCGTCCTCGTACCTATCATTTCGAGGCTCCCCTCGAGGTCTCCCCTCTGTCCATCCCGCAGATCTGATCGCTCGATCTCCCTCGATCGATCATATGAACCTCTCGAGTCCTCTCGCTCCCTCGTGACCGATTCCCCCTTCCCGACCTCTTCCACTTCCCAACAACAATCCTCGGAGACCGCTCTCCCCTGGCTCCCGCCATCCTAACCGAGGTGGCCCTCTCGGTAACGTGACACACAGGCGGCTATCTCGACTATTAATATATAAAATGGGGTTCCTCGACTCTCGCCGCCCGGTAATTGTGCCCGCGCGATCAACACAGCGCGGTACTCTCTCGCCGATTTAAATTTGCACACCGGTCTAAACCCTTTCTCGCGATCTCTTTCTCTCTCCCCCTCTCTCTCTCTCTCTCTTTCTCTTTCTCTCTGTTCTTCTTACTGACTTCCCAACTGTTTATTTCTGTAAAAACAATAAAATTTATATTCCCCCCCTTCTCTCTCTCTCTCTCTCCCTCCCTCTCTCTCTCTCTCTCTCTCTCTCTCTCTCTCTCTCTCGCTCTCTGTTCTTCTTACTGACTTCCCAACTGTCTATTTCTGCAAAAACAATAAAATTCATATGCTATAATTTTATAAATAAATCTACTAGTAATGTATTGTTCAGTTTTAACAAAGAGAGAGAAGAGCTCAAGGAAAAGACTACCAAAACATCAAATGGAACAATTTATTACTTGAATAAGTTGGTGGTCATTCGCACAATAAGAAAAAAATGTACTCAATTTTAATAAATATTTATTTAAGTAATATCAACTAAAATTTATTTATGATAAATAAATATATTTCCTCATTAAAAAAATGCTAGTAAAATTAATGATTTTTGTATTAAATAAATATATCTTTATATTCAGTAAATATTTATAGTTGGTACTATTCAAACAAATGATTGATTAAAAAGTAATTTTTTAAAATAAATTTTACAAGATATCTTCTTCAGGATAAGCAAACTATTATCCTTTTTTTCTTGATATTACTTATAGAGAAAAACCTGGTTCTTTCAATTTCTCATCAGTTTCTTGCAATTAATATTTTTAAACAGCACATATTTTGACATATTGAATATTTAAAAGTCATGTTTGCGCTCTCAGTTGTCATGTAAGTACGTTACTACAAAGAGAAATGATTTACTACGAATTTTCATATCACTTTAAATTTAAAACTGACGGAATAGCCCTGCACGACCCTTTTAATATAATACTAGCACTAGCCAATTATAATCATTTATCTTATGTATTAAAAATATTATTATTAATAGTACTTTTGCATTCATTATAACGGAAGAAAAAGATTTTATTAATTCCTAGATAGTTTTCTGCCTGAAAGCGTTTATCAAAGATAATACTATGAGAGCGTGAGGGTTCAATCACGGTCGAACGAGATTGGAAGGAACCTTGTCGTTCCATTTGAATAAGAGCACTCGGTATCGGGGTAAGATAGTCGTCCAAGTATCACATCCGCATGCTCAAATCAGGGCTCAAATCAGCGGATGCTATATTGAGGCAGGTTCGCGGAGCACAGGATATTATCACACTAAATCTCGCATTTGTATGTTTAAGCACGTCGTCAAAGTGGGAAGGTGAAGAACGAAATATAAAACTGTCATACGCAATGTACATTATATAGAATGCTTTAAATAACGTTGATAAATTTGATATACACATCTTTTGATTAATTCCGTATTATCCGACTTGTAGAGAAAATTAACGTCTTCTCTAATACTATTCGTTATAAGCTTTATATAGTATTAAATAATGATTAAAATATTAAGGACACTTTGAGATCATTTTTCATTATTTAAATTAATGCAAAATATTTTTTATCTTTAGGTTCGTTTAAGTCTCGTTCCTAATATATAAAATTTTGCGATATTAGAAATCGAAAATATTATAAAATATATATGCAAAAATAAATTATAAAAAAGTAAACTATTTTTCAATTACTATCTCTATCTATTTATTTTTATATGCAGAATAATTAGAGGAATCATGTTACATAAAAAAATTATATAATTTCATTTTAAAAAAATATTCATCATGAAATAGTGATCATGAAAAAAATCGATTAAAAAAAAATTTATTTTATCTCATTATTTGTGTTCTCAAAAAATGTTCTTTGTGAATCGAAGAAAATCGACTACGATTAATCGATGTTTCTTGTTTTCTTTTTTTGCAAGACTTAATTTATTCCTTTGTGTGAAAATTTTGAACAAAAAATAAAGAACACTGGCTTGAATATCTTGAAATAAGGTGAAAAGTGGGCAAATTTTTTGCAAACTATATAATTCATTAGATGTTAACCAATAAAATTATAAATATTCTAGTAATTCACTTACTTTATAATTTTCACCTCATTTCGAGATATACGATCGACCTTCTGGGCTATATTCAGATTCCCATCCGAGGCCACCTAGGTCGTTGGCTGATATCCAATTTTGTAACTACTATAAAACTTTTTAATATGATTTATCTTGCCTTTAGTTATTCTCACAGAATCTCACTCTAAATTTTATATTTAAACCGTAATCTTAAAAAATTCGTATCACAGAAACTATTTTTTTCTGTTAAACGCAGCAATTTTATCTTTGTATTGTCCATCGAACATTAAACAATAACAAAATGATATATACTCTCTAAAATTTTTAGAGTGAATCTCACTCTTAAAGATTGAAAATTTATGCCCATTTCCATTAATGTAGATTAACTTTAATTTCGGTTCAATTTATTCTTCGTCTTTTTCTAATCTTTAGAACTAGAAAAAGTTGAGACGAGAGTAAATTGATGTAGATTAAAGTTAATCTACATTGGTGGAAACGGGTAATAAGCCATTCTTTTTTAATTGGTTCAATTTTCGCTCTTTAGAGATTTCACTTCAAAGAATTTAGAAAGTAGGAGAGACGCTATTAGCACTATTTACCATTCTATCTTCATCGTTTATTAAACGTAAAATAACAAATACATAATGCTCATAGTATCTCTCCGAACGCATCCCTATAATCTAAATTCTATATGTACAGAAAGCACGTGAGTGGAAATGATTACTTTCTATTTAATGACATAAGTCGACACAAATGGTATTCTATGTTTTTTGGCGCTCCATAAATAATAAAAACAGAATGATATTATATCAATTTGCGCCACCAAATGAAAAGTACCCAAAAAAAATCTGAACATGCCTCAGGGTGCAACGGTTTCAAGATATGGACTGGTTGTCACGGTAACACGTGACATGGCGGCGTCCAGCGTACACATGACTCCAATTTCCGATGCTGCGATATACGCGACTGTGCAATTTCACGCCAGCAGGTTATACAAAATAATCAGATCTATTTGATTTATTCGCTATGTCGAATTATAACGAAATAGGCTGCAGTCATTCTGGCGCAAGTGCATTAATGTGTAATGTTAAGCCGAGGCATGTAAGATCTTTAAATTTTGGACAATCTATTCTCGAACTCAAGCCCATTGATCAGTGCTGCGTATCGAATAGCGTCGTCATTGATGACAATGTGGTTCATATACCATATACCGAGAAGAAAGATTACGTACGTAAGTGGCTCGAGACTCTCGAGAATAGCAGATGCGATTCCCAAGCGTCCACCGTTTTAGAAACATCGACGACTACGACCTTCCAGACATCACCGATACTCGGTAATGGCAGGAAACGACTTAGCAAAAAGATCTGTGTAAATAGAAATGCTTCAGAGAGAAAGCAGGGCAATATGGATTATCAGGGAAGTGCAGGGCACTCTGCAAATTATACAATGCAGTCTAATAAGCCAAATCATGGATGTAAAAAGAAGAGTAAGGAGAATAAATCTATGAATAAGACACAGCTCATACCATCTGGTATGAAAAAAATAGCTGTTCACGAGACGTCTCCTGTCCTAGGTACGCATCGTACTTTGAAGAAAAAAAGAAGAAAGAAACTATATTATAAAGCAGAGAATAGTGCTTCACCAGAATCTTCAAAGTTACATGATCATAAAATTTCAAGTTTAAATGTAAAGTCAATAATGGAATCTGATACTGTAATAAGTTACTGTAATAATCTCAGAGAGATACCTGTTGACCAGAATAAGTTAGAAAATAATTTGGATACTAAAACTAAAACTAAAACATTTATTTGGACTGAAGAAAGGGAAAGTCCAGAGAAATATCAGAGATATATAGAAACATTGTCACCGTCGACACAAGAGAGATTGAGTTTTGCTGATAGCTCAAGTAATAAGACTAATAAAAATGATTCAAAAATAGAAATAGGTACAAACAGTGATAGCGAAGGTGAAGAATACAATAAACTAACAAACACATCTAGCAGTAACAATGATCTGAGCCATTTCATAGAGGACGTCGAGACGCAAGAAACTGCAAAAACATCTCAGTTTTCAATAGTAGATAAATATTCGATTCCTTCAAGACAATCATTTGACTTGGATGAAACTTATTCGAAAACAGAAACGATGCTGAATCAAAGTATACCTCTCTCCACTAAAATCTCTGAGATACAATCTTTAAATAAAACCACACAGAAGACAGGCAAATCGACCCAAACTGCTATTATTAGCACGATAACAACGCCATCGAGAAAGTCTCCCGACAGGAATATGTTCACACATCTTCTTGACTCTGGAAAGAAACGTCGGAAACCTAAAAAGTAAGTATTAATCTATATATACATAAAGTAATACACAGAAGTATTACTTCAACAAATTCCAACAATATTGCAGTAATATTGGAATTTGTTGAAATGTTGCTGAAATGTTGCTGAAATGATCTGTGTTATATGAACAATAACGTCTCGTAAACATGATTTCTGATGTTGTATTTTCGTTTCAGAGGAAGCATGGCTGCGAGACTGCATTCTTTGATTAATGCGCAAGTGTCCAGTATTCGTATATGGCATTATCGATTGAATAAAGAACAGGACATTACATCAGCACAGTACATCAGTGTACTTGTACACGAATGTACAAAGCAATTCAAAAACCAATTTCTAGAAGGTATCCTAATCGAGGATCGCTTTAACCTTCTGCAAAGCGACATACAGATCGAACAGGCAGAAGCACATAATACTCAGGTTCAATTAAAGGAAGTCTTATACAAGAATATAACAATTATGTTGGTCTGTGATATAGTTGGTACATTGAAAATGATATCTAAAGTTGTGATAAACGTTTATCCACCTTGGAATATTTTAGATAAAGATGATCTTATCTTGGAAGCAATGTATATAAATATAAATAATAATTGTGAAATACCTAATATTGAAAACGCGGGGAAATCGCATAAATGTATAAAACAAATTCTCAAAGAATTTAACTGTCCTTGTATAGAAGAACAGAGAGCATTGCCGTTCTGTGCAAGAAAGTCTAGCAGTGATAAACCCGATGTGATGCAACAGATATTTAATTTCTAATTCAATTTACACTTTTATATATTTAGCAATAAGATAATATATGTTGCATATAATATATTTGCAGGTTGCACTTATGAAAGCATTTTATATAATCTTTTTGTTCAAGCTGCTGACTATAATTTGAATTAGTTACATACAATTGTGATAATTTTGTTATAAAATCTAATTAATTAAGTGATACAGTATAAAAGTGTGCAATCTGTATATATGTAGAGTCAATCATTTTTTAATCAAATACGTTATACATCGTGCGATATTTTTTATAATATATTAGATTAACAAGAAATTGTTTAATATTGTATTTGTAATATCGATATATAATATTTGTTATACGTAATAAATTAATATATATATTTTTGTAATCAACAGTAATTATTTGTATTAAAATGTATCCCTCTAATTGCGAAAGACTGCAGTATATTTATAAATAGAAAATTCTAAGTTAATAAAAAAAGTAAAATTCTAAATTAACTTGCAATAGATAAAGTCGATCACTGCTGTCTTCCAGAGTTTTATTGCTATTATGAATTCACAACAGATGGCTCTGTATTTCATGATTTGCCAACGTTCTCTCTGTTGTGAAGAATGTCAAGTGTTGTTCGTGTTGTTTAGTGTAATAAGCTGTTTAGCTGCCTATTGTGCTTTAATTTTATTATTCTTGATGTTCTAATATAATCCGTAATAATTATTATTATAAAAAGAAAATTAACGATATTCGCTACATAAAGGTATGTAAAAATTCTTAGATAGTTTCATGTTATTGAATTAAACTGCTCAACATTAGATATCTCATCGAGTCTACAATCTAATTTAATAAAGTTCAAGATCATTCCATGAGTGTCAGATGGACATGACACTTGCTTTGCTAAAGTAAATCTCTGAAATCTATGAACAATAGGCAAATGCTTCATTTCTTACTGCGTGTACCTAACCTAAAAAGAATTTTTCAGTATCATTGAGATATCATGAGATACCGGTTTTATTTACAGTTTTAGAATAATGTCGATTACTCAAGATCGTCCCGAGTTATATGAAGAAGTTAAGCTGTATAAAAACGCCCGGGAAAGAGAGAAACACGACAATCAGGCGGATCTGTACGCCGTAGTAAATACATTGCAACATTTAGAAAAGGCTTATATCAGAGACTGCGTTACGCCAAAGGAATACACAGCAGCATGCAGCAAACTATTAGTGCAATACAGAGCAGCTTTTAAGCAGGTAAACTTTCAGAGCTTAAAACAAGATCTGAATGTGTCTCTTTGTATATATGATATTTAGAAATAAATGTAATTCTTCATCTATAATCTAAGCCTCCTTTTTTCACAACATTCATTCTTAAATTTCACTGAAATAACGAAGTTTGGTTCCTCTTTCTAAAATAATTGAAAAAAACTCTTTTATGAGATGTAGAAAAGTAAAAGACATACAGAAAAGTAATCATGAATTTTTCCACATTTTTGAAAGCCTACAACAATAAAAAAAACAGACAGAAAAGAATTAGATTATAGAAAGAAGTTAAAATATGATTGCAGAAAGAATATAAACTCTTTAATTATTTACGTCTCGTTATAGGTACAGAGTGATCAGTTTCCAACAATTGACTCCTTTACTAGAGCATTCCGTTTAGATTGTCCTGCTGCTCTTGAAAGAATCAAGGAGGACAGGCCGATCACGATTAAAGATGACAAAGGCAACACTTCTAAATGCATTGCCGACATTGTTTCGTTGTTTATTACACTCATGGATAAATTACGACTGGAAATCAAAGCCATGGATCAACTGCATCCGGATCTGAGAGATCTTATGGACACCATGAATCGTCTCAGTATACTACCCAGTGACTTTGATGGCAAAGAGAAAGTCTCAGAGTGGTTACAAACTCTCGACAATATGTCTGCCTCAGACGAATTATCGGATACTCAAGTCAGACAATTAATATTTGATTTAGAGACATCCTACAATGCTTTTAATAAAATACTTCATAATTCTTAATTCTTCTTTTCTGTTAAATTGAATTAATCTAATATTATCTATAATATGCAAGCCTTGATGTAAATATCAGTTATAAAGCTGTTTAAATGAAATTATGATTAATAGATAAAATATAAAATAATTATTTGTACAAATTATTACTATTAATTAATTTTATCGTAAAATGTGGATTGAAGAATGCTCGAGGTTTTTTCCTATTATAAATAGTATTAGTTGATTCAGTTGTAATATTTGTAGTATTTGCAATTACATTTTCTTTTAAGCAATAATTTACTGTTTTATGTCATTTTGCATTGTTCCTTGAGTCATGTGTAAGATTCATAGTATTTAAGATTCTTGCATATATTTTACTGCTAAGGCCTGGTTCTACTAATGTAAGATTAACTTTAATCAGTTTAATTTAGTTTCACTTATTCTTAAAATTAAAAAAGGTAAAAGTAAATTGAACTGAGGTTGAAGTTAATCTTACAATGGTGAAACCGAGTCGAATGAAACTATAGGCTTGTTCTTTTTAGCTGAATTGTTCTTTTTTTCTTTTTTCTCTAACGAAAGAAAAATAAGAAAGTTGAACTGTGCAAGAACTTCAGTTAAAAAGGACAAGCCTTTTATTGAATATACATATATGTATACATACGAATATAATATTATATATACATAAAATTGCGCAGAATAAATTATTTTATATGTAATTCTTTGTAAACGCCAACCAGATGAATTGCTAAGCGACGCTTGTATATTATCGTGTTATGTAATATATTATCAATTAAGCGAATAAAAAGGCATTTTAATAGCTGGAAGTATCAAATACTTGCAAACATATACACATCCTACTACAGGCGACTATCTAAATTAAATTCATTCTATTTAATCGGGAATGTTAATTGTCCTTTGTGTCAAGAGATTCACGAAACTTTCCAACGGCCGCGACAACAGGCGCACTTTATCACCGCGCGGCAAGGCGCTCTCGCCTCTCCCGGCCGCGGCGGCGCGTTCAATGCGCAACAATGACGCTGCCGTTCAAAGCCGATATTTCGCCGGTTCTGTTTGCGGGCGGGATGGTAACGCACGGGTTAATTCGCGCCACGTCCCTTTGATGTGCCAGGAGCAGACTTTTCCCGAGTCGAGTATTTACGCGGGCACACCCGGTATGCAAATGAAGAGGGTGGTCCTTCGGCGCTCGCTGCCACGTCGGGATACAATAACGGCTGAACTATTGACTAAACTAAACTAAACTAAATTAAACTGAGCTAAACTAACAGCCAGGTTGTATCTGCCAGTCGTGCCAGTGCGCCGCATTCGATGTCCGTATGCATGGGGGGTGCACCTACCCCCGTCGTCACCTTGCACATACTCGGGAAATTTACATGCAATAGGAATGCCATTATTCGCAAGTCAAGAGCCAGAGAGTTTCGACAGCTGAAGAAACGCGTCTTGAAATTAGTTTCGCTCTTGTGTAATCATCTGAGTAGAATATGAAAAGTGCAGATATATTGTATTATTTTCTGTTACAAACTATCTAATATGTATAAATAAATTAATAAATTAAGATTCGAGTTGGACTTCCGGCTGAGGCAACATTTTTCGCAATAAAATATGATGTCAATTGAACATTAAATTATTAAATTGCTTGTTAATTTAGTTTGTGATATTACTGTAGTTGCGTTTCTACGGATGGTATTCATAGTCAGATCTTATTCAAGACCGTCTTAAGTACACCCGGGAAAAAATGTTTTATATATTATTATATAAAATTGTGTGTGTATAAAAATATATATAATTTTATATAATTGTATATAAATGAACATAATTTATTTAAAATTCAGAGTTAAATCTTTTTATATATATATAATATATAAAGATGAAGCTTGGAATCGAATTACTCTGTGTATACGCACACGGTTGTGTATTTTATTTTCTTATACTCTCTTGTGTATTTTATCTTCTGGGCTGGAGAATCCAGTCGTGATTCCGCCAGATCTTTGAAATAAATCGGAATCTCGTATCTCTAAGTACATATGTCACTTTAGATCCACTTTAAATCCGTTTTCAGTCCGGGCTCGATTGCGTCTTATCAATGCCAGGAACTATAAGATCTCGGGTCATCTTCCAGGAGAGAAGCATGTGCCGAAGATGAGATTTTCATTCAACTTTCAAATAAGGATGATCCTCTCAAGGCAATCCTGGAGCTATTTCAGCGAGCTCGAACATTGCCAAGCTACTCTTACGCTGGGATATAGCCTTCGTATACATCTCTCAAGGATGAAATATATATATACATACACACATATACACACATACACCACATACGCCAAAATACGCACGAACACATACTCGCCGGCTTATCCGTCAATCTGTTCGTTTACCTGACGGTGTTATTTCAATATAAATCACTCTGGCCCCGCTAGAACGAATATGCTTGCCTTTGACAGGGTGATTTTACCCTCTTTCACTTTTGCCTTCGTATAAAAATTCAGATTTCGCGGGGCGATTCGGCAGCCGCGGAAAATCAAAGACTTTGATGTATGTACGGGGTTTCCTTCGGCATTGCAACGCGCGTCTAGATCCACATGCATAGTCGCGAGAATGGATTTATCACCATCGTCCGTTATTGCAGCTGTACCGAAAAAAAAAAAAATCACCGCGTCCGATTATCGCTCGAGTATGACGAAGCCGTTCGTATCGCCGCGAGTTTTCTGGCGAAAAAAATCACAGTCGTTTGCATTTATATTAAAACTGTTTTTTGCACAGTGGCAGTTATAAGTAACTGTTACATAGAATTATTATCTCACAATTTAATCATCCATTCATTATTGCAAAATGCGATCACAATTCTCGTATCCCGTTAGATCGAAACGCTAAAAGCGCCGAATCACACGAAGCCTATTCTACAATGTGCTTTTTGTTTTCTGTTTTTTACTATTTTTTACATCTTGTCTTTTTGCTTCTTATCCGGTTTTTTGTTTTATGTCGCCTGAGATAAAAGTTTAACGAATTTCGGAAGAAACAGGAAATACATAGCAAGAAATGCAATTCTATAAAACGATTGCAAAAGAGGAGAAAGCAAGAAGTAAAAAACAAGAAACAGGAAAGAAACAAAGAGCAGAGTAAAACATCTTAATTCAGAGTAAAACAAAAGTCGTTATGCTATAATAATAATAAAAAAAAAGTTTGACTAATATACGGTAACAACAGAAAATTTTTTCATATAAATAGTCTATGATATGATATTCATAGTCGGTTCTTATTTCAAGTCCGTCTTAAGTAATGTCTTAAAATGATAAGACTGCCGTCTGATTGGTTCGTGATACCTCAGGACTGAACTTATAAATAATCTTGAATATAAGAACTAACTATGAATAACGGCCTATGACTACGTTTACACAGCTCGATTTACGCCGAAGTTGTAACATTGATGTTATGAAACTTGCTATAATCACAATCATTGCATTCTTCAGAGGAATAGCTATATGATTGGCTAGTTTCACAACACTGATATTATAACCGACGTAAATCGAGCCGTGAAAATTTATTAGTTAAAATCTTAATATTTATTCTTATTCCTAATATTTCCTCCATTGTACGTAGAGTCTTATTCTACTTGATTCAAGTCTCTCTTTCCTGGAAACTGGATTCAGTCCATTCACGTCTTCAACGCTTCAATTGTTGAACTTATCTTGAAGAAACATGAATGTGATCCCAGATACACAAAATAAATATAACACGATCTCGCGTGTAAAGACACAAAAGTACTCGAGACAAGTAAATCTTCAATACACTTTCATGCTTTTCGAATGACGGGGAGAACGGGATTATCTGCAGGCGTCGGTATTATCTGTAGAAAGCAGTACGTCTGCTTTCTGTTGAACGACAATAATCTTGACAAAAGAACGTACCGAGGAAAGCTTTTAGCTTATGTGCACTCGCTATAACTTAAAGGGATTATAATGCCGCTTGAATCATACGATGTAATCTTAGAACACTATTGATGTTGAGTGATATGTATTGTTATTGTATTTCCTTGTATGTAAATTGACCTATTTCCTTATAAATTTCACATACAAGAAAATAGGTCACTCTTAATTAATGTAAAAAAAATTTATACACATTTTTAATGACAAAATATTTATAAATCACTTAAATACAAGGAGCGTAAATTATGGCCAAAGTTAAATGTTTAACTAACACATATATATTTTGAATAAATTTTTTATCTTAGAAATATATAATAATTACACGCCGATTACTATTATTTATTTGTGTTTATAAAAGAGATCTAGATTAAAAAAATATTTATAAAATATAAGCTTGTCCGCAAGATAAAATTCTCTTCAATCGTGCGCGTAGCGTTTCAAGCCCTTGATATTTTTACTAAGAAAAAGTCTCAGCTCCATATTTTTGCTTAGAAAATCTGCATAAAAAGTGACTTTGTAGATCTCTTTCTGTCTCCCGTTTTCTCTCTCTCTCTCGTTCTCTATGGTGAGATATCTCGTGTATACATTAATATATAGCATCGGCTGAGCGCATAGATACGCGCATACAGCGTACTCGCGTGTCTCCCTTGACTTCGTGTCGCTTGAGAGCCATATCACACATTGAGAGGACGTGAGTCGCTTTGAAAAATCGTACCCGATATGCTGGCGGAACGAAGAAAAAGGGACGGTACGTGAGCACCGGGAAGGAAGGTAATGCTCCGGGTTTCCTCGCGCGCGCATACCGCCGCCAATCGTCCCCGATGGCGATGGTGCACCTGGGCTCTCGAATATGCGGCTAGCAGCATGTGCGACTCGTGTATGCACCCGTTTCCCCGAAAATTTTACGCGACCCCGGATAAGCGAAGATCGACGGCGTAAGTGAAATTCTCGCTCTTTCCGGGACCTCGACCGGAATCTCAAAATCTTCGACTCCGTCCAGCGACATCAAAGGGAGTCGCTGGACGGGCTTTGAGAAAGGAGGGCTCCCGAACCCTTTACAGATTTTACACGAGACGACGCTGCTATCGATTCTCTTTTTTTTTTCTTCCACTGTGCACCTGCACGGAATGCAGATACATGATTGGCTCGTTCCTCGAAAATCTTACATCGTTCGAATATGCAACGGATCGGAACGACGTAAATGAAATTCTCTCGCCTTTAGTCTGTGACTAAATCGAAGTTTAGGAGAAATAAAGGAAAGAGAAGTTTGTACTTTAACTTCAAAGAAAATTATCGAAGCGCAAATAAATGTGTATACAGGGCTAGGCACGTTTTGAAATACTCTTACTTGAAAAACAATATTTGTAAGACAATTGTATTTTGTATTTCGGCAGAGTGTATGAAAATATATTGTATTTTATATATTTCATTATTTGTATTTTTATTTCATATTTTGCATTTCAATATTATCTATAATAACGAAGATTGAAAGTATTTTATATTTCAAATATTAAGATTGACATCCAAACTTATTTGAATTACAAAATGCAAAAAACTTTCATTCTTTCAATTTTAAATATAAAATAATATTTTTATGTGCTCTGCTGAAATACAAAATACAAAATACACTTGAGTTGCAAGTACTGTGAAATAAAAGTATTTCAAATGGTCAACCTGCGTGAGAGAGAGAGAGAGAGAGAGAGAGAGAGAGAGAGAGAGAGAGAGAGAGAGAGAGTGTGTGTGTTTTGTACATCGGCTGAGTGTATACAATACATACAATAAGAAACGTTTTATATATGTATTATTAAAATCAGTCCATCATACATTAAGTCCTTGTTAAAATTTCATGTAGAATTTTTAATATATCCGATTGTTAATTTAACATAACATGTTACTTGAATATTTTGTGTTGAATTGATATTTAACATTTTAATAAATTTTATGAGTAAATAAAACAAATAATATAAAAAATAGTGTAATTTAAATTGTAAATTCTAAGATAAATGAATATAATAGAAGAAAGGCCCCTATTATGAGATATCGAATTCATTTTGGGTAAATAGTAGAAATCTGTGGGCAGAATTAAAAAAAATAATAGATCATTTTGAAGGAAATTTAATAAGCTTTAAGATAATGTTATATAAAATTTAATTCTAATTCCATTTTTTTTTTAATTAAAGAAATGTAAAAAATGAGCAAATCGCTAAGTCAAAAAATTGTGCTTCTAATATGAGATGCCCTGAGAAATCGATAGTAAAACGCAAAATATAGTATTGCAATTAAAAACTGTATTTAATTGTATTTTCTAAAATACAAATAAACAGCCAGTGTGCACGAAAAATGAATACGAGATTATTCCAGAACTCATCTTCAGATAGTGGAATCAAGCATCGTAGAAATAGATACTCGACGTTCATTCCGGTTGTCCTTTTTCATTATTGTACAATAACATTTATACTTTAACAATAATTTTCATTGACATAGGATGGATTATTTCATATTAGAAATACCCTGGATATCTCATATTAGGATTTTCATGCCTTACGATTTTACGATCATCAAATCTAACTTCTGTAATTAAGCAATTCAACGTATCCCACATTTTCCTATTAGTACGACTTTGCTCTATCACTACATGAAGAATTTATTGCCAAATATTTATTTATTAAATAATAAACAAGGTTTGATCATCTCAATAAAATTTGAAGACATCCAAATTTTAAAATCTTTTACAATGATTACAGGCATGATCTAATAATGAATTTTCTTTATTAAATAGTTTTCAATCCAGTAGCAATAAATTCGTGGTAGAGCCAATAGATAGCGTTTATTAGTTTAGCAGAAACGCCGTTATCTTATATTAAATGCCTATCTCATAATAGAGGGTTTTACTCTACGTGTTAATTGAACATATCATAAATGTTAATTTGACTAAAAAAAAATATGTTTTCATAGTTTGCTTATACAAATTGTGTCAGTATTACACTTTTGTATTAATTTTTTTACTTAGTACTTATAACACTTTTTAATAAATTTAGCTTGTATTAAATAAACACAAAAATTTAAAAGGACTATTTGGGACGTTTTGCTATAGGAATAATATTTTATTTCGCTGTATTTAAATAAATATTTATTTCAGTGAATGAATATATTTTTCAGAAATAAATTTTTAAAGTCTGTTTCTCAGTGTATACATATATGTATATGTAGATGTCGAAATTTCGTTGCTATCTAGGATAATTCTGCATAATGACTCGATGATAAAGAAATAAAGAGTATCTTGGACCAAATACAATAACCAAACTGTCACGTAGATAAGATCCAAATGTGAAATAAAAGAGTGCGTATGCACAAAGTGCGCTTTCGCGCCACTACAATATCGGACAACGCAACGCTTTAATGAGCCCTCGAGGGACACATTCGCGTGCTGTAGATGCACTCTTGGAACGCCACACCCAACATGAAGAACCAAGTGAACCAATATCGAGGAAAAATTGTGTACAGAGTATACGTTGCCTCCGCGCGTATCGGCCCCTTTGTATACGCGTGTGTAATGCACCATGGCAATTACCAAAATTAGGTACGCTACTTTTCGCTTGCAGGCACGCCAGAGGCGAAACGAAAGGCGATATTTACCTTTCTTGGAAGATGCATTTGAGGCATTATTAGCTTCTCACATGATACGTATCCATGTATAGCGATAAAAGAAATATTTACTATTAAAGGAATAAAGCTTTAGCAAAATTAAAAATCTAATACAAAGATACATGTGGGATATATATTCTCTAATAATAATCTCAAGTAATTTCCATTACAATGAGTTGATACTTTAATCCTTCAATGCCATTCTTCGTATGATATACGGGACTTTTTCCAAATATGGTTATTTTCGAAACTTCTGTTTACTATATTATAATTGTTTTATTAATAAAAATACACACATTTGCTTGGTATTGTTATATTCTTTAATGTTTGGTGTTTGTGATTTAAAAAAATTGTTATACGATATTTTTCACAGTGTCCAGTGACTTGTGACAAAACATACAATCGAAGGATTAAGTACAATAATTGTCAAATAAGGAAAAAACGTTGTGTATATTTTCATGGAGAAATTTTCATTTTTTATCCATTAGAATCAATAAATTTTATCCATTAAAACTTATAATATCTTCTAAATTTTGACAAGGAAAAATAATAAATTAAATTATAAAAATTATTTGATGATAAAAAGTTAAACGCTCATGCATATGCCAATTCGTGGTTCTCGCGTTGAAAAATGCATAAGAAAAATTGCTGAAGATCCTCAAAGGCTAATTTCTCTTACAAAAAATCTAATACCAGTCAATACTGAAAATAATTAATAAATTATTTTAAGTATTAAAAGCACTATTATTCAGTACTTTTAGTATTTCAAGCAAATAATTAATTATTGTCTTTTAGTAACAAATTAACCAGTATTAAATCGGTTAATATTATATTTCTGTAAAAATTTAATATTTAATAAATTTTAATAAGTTTCGCGTGAAAATAAATTTTTATTTCGCTTCTCCCCCCCTCCCCCTCCTCTCTAATTAAAATCTAAATACCTTCAAGTGTGTTTCTAATACCTTCCCGACAGAAATCTTGGATGCGCAATTGTATTTCTACCACCATACTTCTTTAGAGATCGTATAAAAAATAACAAACAAACGCGATGCTACTCGTCTGATTAATTTTCCGTGTATTCCTAGAAACACTAACTTGACACGCTTCCTGTTCATCAAGTCGAATGAATGTAATCGCATAGAGGAAGAAGTGCAATTTCGTAAGGTCTACCCCTAAATGACGAAATTACGCGCGGAGTCGAATCCCGCTCGCCCATGGGGGTTTCCACGCAATCTCACTTCCTAGGGAATGAATACAGTTCTACGGGGCCACTAGGGAGCTATTCATGTGCCGCGGGGTCCATCGCCGATCGTCGCAACACATTGCCGTTGGCTTTTAATGTCCAGCTAGGAGATTATTCGTCCCTCGAGGCTGGACAAAAATCGAGATCAAAACTGCGTTTCTGTTCGGCGCGATAGTTACTAATGAACATCGGCGGGCGTGATATCGATTATTATGTGAATGAAAAACTCTTAACAATTAATTGTTACGATGGGCAGATAGGTCGACGTAATGTACCATATCACTCATCTACAACACATAAAAAATATTTCGCTGTTCAGTTAGAATTATCGCTGTTTTTTGTATCTGATAGAAAATTATGAATCTACGCGTAGAATTTATAATATAATATTCTAACAATATATGCAAGAAAATTTAAGTGTCATAATTAAATATGAATCACTGTTAAATATCACAATCAATTATCTGATTGAACGTTACAGAAAGACTTTCCAAAGTAGAACATAGAAGTCATAATAATATCACGAGGACATCATCATGACCTTCATTCGTCACTTATAAATTAATTTTTAAATATCAAATAATGTCATGATGACGTTTTTCTGCGATATCATTAGGGAGTTTTTGCAATATTGTTTATCCAAATATGGTGAATGCTAAAGTCAGGTTATCTTCTTCTTAACAATTACTTAAAGAGAGGATAACGTGACTTTAGCGTTCACTGTATCTGGATTCATATTATTGCAAAAACTCTCTATTAGGATTTAATTATGACTTCGTGATTTACATAGATTTTTGATCAAAGAATTTGATCAAAGAATTTGACAAATAATTCAGATATAAATTGTTTCTGTTATCTATTCTGATTAGATATAAAACATATGTAATAATCCAGTGCTTGCTAGTTATTTATCCGGTTTAACTATTAGGTGTTGGAATTAATTCGTAGCGTTTTTTAATGAAAGAATGTTATTTATTTCACATGAGCATTAAAAAATACATTAATGAAAGTACTTCCCATCACTTGTAAAACGCTACGAATTAATTCCAACACCTAATAATTTTTCGTATCTAGATAATTTTTCGTTATAACTGCAAGATCATTTTTTACAGCAAAATTTACCACGAAATGCGTATAGCGAATTAGTGTTTCGTAATGTTAGCGAACTGCAACACAAATCGTTACAGCTAATGTACTTTTTAATTTTTTATCAGATTTTGTATTAAATGAATAGTATTGAACATATGGATATCGGAAATTTTAGTTCTCCAAAATATATGAGCATGATAAAATTTTCTTCATTTTTAATTTAATAAATTTTTAAGTATTCAAAACGTAGATTTTTTAAAATTGATATGAATATCGATCAATTTTATTGCCTTAAGTTTTTTATTTTATCTGCGTAGTTGAAAAATTTAAATTTAATATACACCGTATGCCTTCTAACTTTTAGATTCCGAAATTTTTGTATTAATTTAAATAAAATGTTAAAAAATGACACAAATATTATGTAAATAATTAACACAACAAATATAATGTTGATACAATTTGTAACAAATTGTGGAAGCATTCTTCAGTTAACATTTATAATATATGAAACACATTTTATTCATTTTTATCTCAGAATTTATATTTTCTAATATATTGTAATTATTTTCAAGTTACTTGTTCACTTATTCATAAATTGTGTTATTTTTACACAATTAAATACATAACATAAAATATTAAAAATATTAAAAATAACAAAATTACATACTCGGTATGTTAAAAATGTAACAAAAATTTGAAAGACCAGTTTTAACACAAATACAAAATGTTTTTTATTGTGTGCATCTGAGAGACGTATATATAAAGTTGTGAATTTGATGAGATACGAGAGAAACATTTTCGTAAATCATAGGACTATTATGTTCACGTTACTTATAAACTATTAAGTGCTGCGACATACAATTGCGCAGAATGTTGCTGAACAATGCACCGCGGCAAAAGCCGCAGTACCGTTCTCCACCTGCGCTGCTCCTTCATGCGGCAATCGAATTTCTGGATGCGCCCGTGAACTTCGCCCTCGGGAATGCGGCGCAGTTCGGCCAGAGAAATCCAATTGTTCGCCGTTGATTCCTTTGTAATCGGCTGAGTACAGATATCTGCCGCCGCCGCCGGGCAGGTAACGTTTTAAAGCGAAAAATTTTATTCCGGTCGCGCCAGGCGCGATGCGTTCTGCAGGCGCGATTGGAGAAACGTAAGCACGGCGCGATGCGATGCGGCGGAACAAAGGGCTCGGATTTAATAATGCGTTCTCTGCGCAGAGATACGATGCCGTACCGAACGATGATGCACGCACGAGACGTACGCGAGGGAGATCGATAGCGAATGCTGGCCCGTACGCTCCGCTCGGTTCAATAAAACTTTGCGCCCTGCCCCGGGCTATGTTGTCGTACTTCTGATGTCGGGGAGATACAAAGCCGGGCGCGAGAATTAATCCAATAGTACGCGAGGAGAAACAGGTGAGCACAAAGGTGGAAGAACAGAGGAGGATGCAAGAAAGTGCATCGCGTTTGTCCTGCGGCGGATGTCTCTATGGGATAATTAACTTGCACACGTACGTGTTTTCACTGAAAGACAAAAGGTCGAGGAACAGTTTATTATGTCGAAATAGAAATGTGTGAGTATAATTACATAATAAACTTTCTTCTACTGAAACATCATTTTTTTTAAATAGCGATGATGACTCCAAATTTAGCCCATTTTGTGGCCCTCGAATTTCGAATCAAACTGTATGCCAAACAATGTTATATAATGGGACATTAGTTTCTGAAAAAATTTAAATTGAGCATAGTAGTTTTGGAGAGAAGTCAAAATAGTCAAATTCTCGATATTTCCAATATCGTTCAAGCACTATAAATACAAAAAAAAAGTTAATACTTCTTTGCAGAAAAAATAATATCTTCTTAGAGAAAAGCTAACAGGAAAAGCAAAGTTATCGTTACCTTTCTTACATAAATTTGTTCATCGATTTTGCGATTATCAATCTTGGTTTAATAAAAAATGAAATTTTCTATCAACAAAATACGTATACGAGCCAGTAACAGTATCGCTGCAATCTATTTCGCGCCTGATCGGCGGGGGCAAAGTTATGAGCATCATCTCGTAAAAAGTTACGAAATACGATTTGCGTGAAATTATTCAAAATAGCCAGCGTGACGACAGAACTTTCTAGCTTGAAAAATGTTTCCGCACATTTCGTGTCGCTGCTTAAAAAACTTCAAAGTTTTTGCGCCGCCAGACTGTAATGCCGCTGCAGCTCTTCGTGTTGTAATAACGAGATATGTCAAAGATGCATCGAGCATTGCAGCTTATCGTAACGACGGAAAGTAACTTCACCGAGATGTTGTTGAGAATACAGAAATATATGATCACAAAATTGCTCGTTCTCTGATGTAACGATAACGCTCGCAATCAGAATGGCTCCGAATGTCTGCGAAAGCCGCGAGACATCTATATCTCGTGTTCGCTATCGATAAGTCATAAATTTGTTCGCGCTTATACCGAAATATTCTCGGGAAAATTCTCCGCGTCACATAAAACTTAGAAAAATCATATCAGCTGGAAAATGATCATTTATCAAATCGCGGGTTCTGTACATTTTTTTTTATATCTTTGTATAATACATTGTACGTTGCGTTCGATTTAATTTCAAGATCTAAAGAAAAAGGATTAAGATCTTGTCTGATAACGCATGTAACTTTGAAAAAGCAAATTGCTACTGTAATTTATGAGATTATTGAAGTTATACACACACACACACACACACACACACACACACACACACACGCGCGCATGCACACGTGAAAAGAAAACACATAGTTGTTATTTTAAAAATTTCCATTTTGCATACATATTTTTTTAAAGCAACGATATGTGATAAACGATGTTTTCTTTATACTAACTGATTATTTTGTTCGTAAAAGTATTAAGATATAATTATCAAAAAGTTAATAGTTTACGAGTTATTTAACATTTTATGTCAATATGTGCCAGAATAAAATGTAAAATATCTCGTCAACTATTGGTTTTTTTTGATATTATTGCCTTAATACTTGTATATGCAGAATAATTAGAGAAATCATATTATGTAAAAAAAAATCATACAATTTCATTTAAAAAAGTGGAGATAACTTCATATCTTTTTGACGTCCCCATCTAAAAAAAAACCAACATGATCAAAATGTGTCCCCCTCGAAATCTTTCCACTTTCATTTGAAACATTTTTTATATCATCAAAAATAAGCGAAATATTTCAGATGGTCGATTTAAAGATCACTCTGTATATAAAATTTTGTATAATTTATTACTTTCAACTTTGGTCTTTTATCGAATTCTATTTATATCTTCACTGAATATTTCTCAACGAATCACGTTCATACATAATAAATATATTAAAACGGGGAACATGATACGATGGGAAATGAAACATGGTCAAAATATTATATGATTCGCAGTAAGTGTAATCAAATGTATTATAGATGTATTATAAATGTATTATTATAAATCAAATAGGACTTAATCTTGAAAATTAGAAAGCATTCGATATTATATTTGATTTGATATTTACACACACACACACACACACACACACACACACACACACACACACACACACACATATATATATATATATGTATACATCCTATGTGTATTGCAATGTTATGTATAAGATGTGACATAATATTTTACGTGTAGAATAAGTAAAGAAATTGTCCTCTCAATTTAATTTTATTTAGGCAACAATATACTTAGCAATGTTATGATAACGTGTTAAATTGAAGTGTATTTGTTACGAATTATTTGATTGATGAAAAACTTAACCCAAAATAAGTTTTCGCTTGTTAAAAAAGGACGGAACATTCGTTGTTAAAATACTAATGATTAATAGTACGATGCGTCGTAATATTAAAAATAAAATTTTTCGAGAGAAAAAATTTACAATTTCTAAAAATAATAAAAATATAAAAAAGATAAAGATATGAAAAAAAAAGAAATAGAATTGGTATGTACGAAGAATTTACTTTGATCAGAAATTGAAAAAAATGAAGAAGGTTTCTTAGAAAATTTTAAGAATATTGGTGTGTGTGTGTGTGTGTGTGTGTGTGTGTGTGTGTGTGTGTGTGTGTGTGTGTGTGTGTGTGATAATTTACAATAGTATACTATAAGAAAACATGACTTTTTCTTATCTAAATAAATTCTATCTAACACTTGCTCTATGTTTATCTTTTCTTAGAATTCTCAATATTTTTTTTCGAAGAATCAGACTAATCACATTTTTGATATTAGAATGCATTATACCATTGGTTGTCAACATTCTGATAATTTTAATTAATAATCACTTTCTTGTGATATATATACTCCACAGTTTCTTCAAGGCATAGTTGTGCTTTGATAAGAATCCGATACGAATCTAATAGCATTTGTATACGCGATCATTACGTTAATAATGAAAGACATAAAGGTACTTCTGTTTGTTTTCGGAGTGATCTTATTCCTGGAAATTATTATCCCTACTGAAAGTGCATCTCAAGATGAAAAATACTCGTACGCAGATTTTCTTAAAAATATAACTGACTTGGGGACTAAAGAAATAGGTAAAATATTTACTAAAACATTTGAACTAAACCACATATATAAGTTAACTGAATAAAATTATATAAATTATTATAAATTCTTCTTTATATATTAGATTTTTTATTAAATGAGAAAAAAGGCATTAATCGATCTTCAATTAGTCGCAATTTTGATTAAAATGTATATTAATAATAATATCTTGCGAATGCTAGTATATTATTACATTAAAAATATTTATCTCTCTCAATGCATATCCATCTAAATTCATTTCAAATAAAAAAAAATTATCATTTTTTATAAATGTTTTAGACAATCTAATGATGGTTCAAAAGGAAGCCAAAATGTCTTTCGGTAATTATTATATTTTTTGATAATAATTTTTATTTTCGCACTTTTAACTGAATATAACTCTCATTAGTCTTTCATTGTTTTTATATTTACTTTCGAGAGTTTTTATTTTTTTATTTGCTTTATAAATGTTTACTACAAATGTCTCATGTTTTTTCTTAAACTTTAGATAAATTTTATCATACTTATTTTTGTTTTAATTTTATTTTACTTTTTCAGAAAAAGTAAAAAAAATATTAGAAACAACCTTTCAGGAGAAATGACACAAGGGGAACAAAATTGCGAAGACGTAATCATTGTGTGATGAGAAATTTCATCGATTTATCAAATCTTAATTTAATTATAATTCGAAAATTCGAGTATATACTTTTTTATATGTAAAAATATAATATATGTTGTCTCCTATTAAAATATTGGGAAAGAGAAAAATCTATATAAATCAAACGAAATAAACAGCATTAGAAAAAAAAGTATATTTGTATATTTATAAATTATAATTAGCAACTCGCATAAATATATAGATACACAACATGCATCTAAATATACATAGACTTCGAGTTATTACCTGAAATTTTACAAAAATAATATTTTTATGAAAATAATGATAATTACAATATTTAACTTTTCTATTAATTTGCGATAGCAAATAAAACTTTTCATATGTAACAATTTTTTAATACAAGTTGTTTTAATTTTTTTCCTTTATGTCTCAAAATTAATTTTGGAGTATTCTAGACTTTTAGTTGATAGCAGACTATTTTAATTCATTTACTTTGGAAGAATAAAATTCAGCACAAAAAGAATTTAATTTTACTTTGCGTAATATAAAACTTTAAGTTCGAAGCGCAACATATAATGTCATTACTATGTTCTTCTTTTATTATAAAAATCTAATCTACGTATAAAGTAAATGTAATTTATGTGAAGATATTATTGAAATATATACATATGTGTGTAATGTAGGGTAAGGTACTAAAAAACTAGAAAAAAAAAGAATATTTAAATCTTCTTTTTCTTACAAATATTAAATTATTATATTAAATTTAAATTTTGTTAAAATCATGTTTTCTAAAATATTTTCGTATTTTTTAACTTAAAAATTGATTAATTACATTTTTATTATTACATTTTTTTAATATTAATTAAAAGAAAATACAATAAATTTAAAAGATCAAATATCATAAAAAATCGTACTATATATTACAGTACAATAAATTTTCATATGTAAAAAACAATAATTTTATTTAATATTAAAGTTCTGATAGTGCAAGGAGTATCTCATAAATATGCAATTCCGACGATGACTCCAGCGATAACTTTTAGAGTTCAAGATCACGCCAAGTAATAAAAATATCTTCCTATTTACCGGTTATTAACATCGTAATCATTAACGTTGTAAGCAAACGATATCTACACTACATCCGGATTCGTTTCAAAATCGTAACTAAAAGCGGAATATAAATAGCATAGAAAGTAAATCATCAGTTAAAATGTTATCACAAATTTTAATTATAAATAAATAAATTCCTGAGAAAGTTACTTACAACTTCATATAAAATTATCTTCAGCAAATCATTGTTTTTTTAAATTATTTGTTTATCATAGTTTCTGAGCATTTCAATAAAAAAATTTAATGGAATGTTAATTCTTATTGTGATGTATATATACAAGGTTGTTCGATTTAGTCTATTCATGTCGGATTAAAGTTGTTAGGGATAAACAAATTTAAAAAACTTCTCTTCAATAGGATTACTTTAAGATGTGATTTTTAATATAGTAAAACTGTATTGATCTCTTATGAAAAAAAAAAACATATACACATAAAACTTGATAAGAGATCAATATTGAGTTCAAAGATCTTAAATAAATACAAATATTAATTATTTATACAAAGTTTTTTATTAGATGTTTTATATATATATTGAATTGAAAATAATAAATCATACAAAATTTTGTATATATATATATATATATATATATATATATACAAAACTTTGATTTATTATTTTCAATTTTGACATTGGCCTCTTATCGAATTCTAGTTATGTCCACTGAAAATCATTTCTCAACGTATCACGTTCCATTTTAATATATTTATTATGTAAATACAATGAAACATGGTCAAAATATCATATAATTCGCAGTAAGTGTAATTAAATGTAGTGTAAATCAAATTAGGACTTAATCTCGAAAACTAGGAAGCATTCAACATTATATTTGATTTTATATCTACATATATATATATATATATATATATATATATATATATATATATAATGATAGTAATCAATAGTACATTGTAATTATGTAGTAATTAATAGATATGTAATATTAAAAATGATATTTTGCGAGAAAAGAAATTTAAAACTTCTAAAAATGATAAAAATATGAAAAAGATACAGATATGAAAAAAGATAAAAATAAGAAATAGAATTGGTATATACGAAGAAATTACTTTGATCAGAAACTGAAAAAAATGAGAAAAGTTCTTAGAAAATTTTAAGAATATTGGTCATTTACAATACTATACTATAAGGAAACATGACTTTCTCTTATCTAAATGAATTTCATCTAACCTTTGCTCTATGTTTATCTTTTCTTAGAATACCAGATATCTTTTTTCGAAGACGAATCACATTTTTGATATTAGAATGCGTTATACCATTGGTTGTCAACATTCTGATAATTTTAATTAATAATCACTTTCTGTGATATATATACTCCACAGTTTCTTCAAGCCACAGTTGTGCTTTGACAAGAATCCGATACGAATCTAATAATAGCATTTGTATGCAATCGTTAAATTAATAATGAAAGACATGAAGATACTTCTGTTTGTTTTCGGAGTGATCTTATTCCTGGGAATTATTATGCCTACTGAAAGTGCACCTCAAAATGAAAATTACTCGTACGCAGATTTTCTTAAAAATATAACTGACTGGGGGGCTAAAGAAATAGGTAAAATATTTACTAAAACATTTGGACTAAAACTACATATATAAGCTAAACAAAATTATTATTAATTCTCTTTTATTATTTTTTATTAAATGAAAAAAAGCATTGATCAGTCTTCAATTAGTCGCAATTTTTATCAAAATGTATATTAATAATAATAATAATATCTGCAAATATTATATTATTACATTAGAAATATTTATCTCTTTAAATGCACATCCATCTAAAATCGTTTCAATGTTAAATAAATTAAATTATCGCCCTTTATAAATGTTTTAAATGCTTATTATATTCTATAATATGTCTCGTGTTTTTTTTTTAATTTTAGATAAATTTTATCTTGCTTGTTTTTGTTTTAATTTTGTTTTATTTTTTGTGTTCAGATAAATTAAGAGATACAGTAAAACAGCTCATGGCGAGTGACAACACAAAGACAACATAATTACGAAGATGCAATCATTGTGTGATGAGAATTTCATCGATTTTATCAAATCTTAATTATAAAATGATAACAATTCAAATATATACTTTCTTATATAGACTATAATATATGTTGTCTCCTATGCAAATGTCTTGTCCGTAATAAAATATTGGGAAAGAGAAAAATCTATGTAAATCAAATGAAATAAACAGCAATAGAAAAAGAAATACGTTGATATATTTTTAAATTATAATTAGCAACTCGTAAAATAAATATACAGATACATATATATACAACATGCATATAAATATATCATACATAGACTTCAAATTATTTTATCTGGAATTTTACAAAAATAATATTTTGTGAAAATAATGATAATTAAAATATTTAACTTTTTTATTTTTACTTTAACTTTTTTATCAATTTATAGTAGCAATTTGATTTAAAAAAATAAAACTTTTCTATAAAAATTTTTAAATACAAGTTATTTTAATTCTTTTCCTTTATGTCTCAAAATTAATTTTGGAGTATTTTAGACTTTTTGTGATACTAGTTGATAGCAAACTCTTTTGATTCATTTGTTACTTCGGAAGAATAAAATTCAACACAAAAGGAATTGAATTTTACTTTGCGTAATATAATGCTTCAAGTTCGGAGAGCAACATATAATGTGCCATTACTATGTTCTTCTTTTATTATAAAAAATCTATGTATAAAGTATGTGACAAATATTAAAGAAAATTATTGTTACGTTTTTATACGTAAGAATTGTTAATAACAATTTACAAATTATTAAAAAGAATTAATTTTTTCATCAAGTTACAAATCGCATCAAGTTACTACTCTCTATTTACATCTTTAACGATCAAACGATTGTTTGATTGCAAAGTAGAATTTAAAAAGCTCAGATGTCACGCGCAGCTCTAAAGAACTTTAAATGACAAGATCGACAATTGATTAATCTCGATGCTTGACGTCTTGTACTTGGACTGTTTTATTATTAAAGCTTAGTACGACAACGAAGGCACACTGGCGGTGCTCAGCTTTCTAGCAGCACCGTACGTCTTGGAATTGGTAACATTTGTCGGTGATTGGAAGAATTTACGAGGTTCTCTCCCGTCTGGAACCCCGTTCCTCTTCCGCCTATACCTCACTGGCTCTTCCTCTCGCCGTAGCTACCGATAAATCACTTTCCCGACTCCGCGAGATTTAATATAACGTCAATATTCCCGGTAGCGAATAAAAAAGACGGGAAGGGATATTCACGACGAGTCCTCGCTACGCATCATGGCCCTCGCATGGCATTCGTGCATGACACGGGATAAAACCGTTTTAAAATTGCAAATATGTCATATGTTAAGAATTTCAGCTTCTCTCCAAAATGCGATCACGGTCGAGAATTATAACAAATTCTTCTATTTATATTATTTTACTCTTTTAAATTTATCGTACTGATTGCGAATGGAATAACTAAACTACATGGAATAATGCAGTAAACTTCTTTATGAATATTCTTCTGCAATAATAACATTTATATTAACTATTATTTATTTTTTTAAAGAAACCGTGTATTTTCTAAATGTCATAAAGTCTTCTTTTTTAATTCTATCAATTTATAGAATAATATAATTTTTTCAAGCTTTTTTTTTTGATACATTCAATTGATTTTGCATTGATCGCAGATAAACGTTTCTAACAGTTACCTCGGAGATGTGATTTAATTCACGTTACGATTCAGTCTTCAGATACATCAGATCTGTAACATAATTTTATTCAATATTCTCGGCAGGAAACGCAAAGAAAGAAAAAGGATATCTATGAAAGTAAAGACTCGCGACTGTTCGGCATCCACGTGTCGTGGATGCTGCGCTTTTCTACGTGCATGCGGTGAATAACGAATGCATCATCTATTTTGCAATACTTGTTTTATATATACTTGACTGTGTCGAAGAAATTGCGACATTAATAAAAGCAAATAGAGAAAAATATGATAAAAATAAAAATTAAGATAAGATTAAATAATACAAACATATGTTTTTAAAGCTTCTTACACAATAAAATGCAGATTTCTTATTTGTTTCTATCATTTTAAGAGATTTGATATATGCCATAATAATAATAATAAACAACTATTATAATGATTTTGAATATTATTAAGAAATAAACGTAATTCCTCGTGGAAGATAATTTGATATTTACAAATTACATCGTAATTAGTTTTAATTTATCATGACTATTTTACTCTGCATAAAAGGTTCTAAAATAATCGATTTCCATTGATTCCATAAGTTTTAGTACAACTTCGGGAAGATGATTTTCCTGAGAACAGAAGGATTCGTAACGTTGCACGTCTCTCACCTGACAGATTTTGCAATTTTGTACGTGCTAGCGTACGTAGGTACCACGACGAATTCTGATTGTGATGTTCGCACCCTGAAACGGTTTCGCCCTTGCGAAGAATAAGCGCGATCAAACTTCTTCGATTCCGAGGAACGGTTGAACGAAGCGGAATATGAAAGTCCCTCCTTCATCAATTCGGGATTTCAGGATTGAAAGAATATTTTCCGAGAATTATTCTCGCTATCTGTCGTTATCCTCGCCATTTTGAAATATATAACCGCTGATGGAAGTACGAGAAACACACACAATTTCGGAAAATCCTTCTCTTTCACTGTTAAATTCATATCAAATTATATTCAATTTGAATTATTTTTAATCATTTTTATAGTTCGCTACTGCTCCTCAATATGTCGTTTAATTAAAACAATAAAGTTAAACAATTTAATTCAAGAAAATGCATCAAAGACTCAAATTTAGTTTATTATTTATTGAGTGCATTAATATGGACATTATTTATTTATTTACTTCAAAACTGACCACAGATGAAGATTGATTTACATTTTAACATACATGGAAGTTAAAAATAATAAAATGTTATTTAACTCAAGAGATTGGCTTATCACTACTCTTTTAGTATCTAACAGTATTCCAAAAGAAAAAATAATTTCAAGAAGGTAACGTTTCGGAAGCGTTTTTTCAAAGTCGCGATTTTCCTTTCGAAGTTATAATCTCGCGGATTTCACGACTGTCTGGAATTTTCGAGTAACTCCAAAATCGCGGCCAACAAAATGGATTAATGCGATGAAGGGAATTTTCCCATCGTACTCCGTTGGAATTTTTAGCACGTTCGGCGTTACAGGATGAAATCGGCCGAAAATTCGTGCATGAGGTACCCACCGGGAGGACGGGGGAGAACCGGGGGATCTCCCGAAACATGCTCTTCGTGCGACGTACTCTCTCTTCTTCTACACCCGCAAATAAACGGCGCATGAGGAACGGAGGGAAAAGCGACGCTTTAACGCTCGCGTACCGGCGTGGCACGTGTGAAGTCGAACCAGACGGGCGCGGAAATTAATTCCCGCGGTTGGAAAATTGCCATGCCTGTGCCGCAACATTGTGAGACGCCGCAACCAATCGCCGGGGGAAGATCCCGATGTAGGAAAACCGATTGCGGCGATAATTGTTCGTTCATAATGATTTCCTCCTCGCCGCCGCGTCGTAGCGGTCGGAGACGCGAACGGCGCTAATTTATGACGCGTATTTAACATCTTAATCACGGCGTCTGGTACTACTTTACCTGCGAGATCTGCTCGTTATCAGCTCCCGGAGTCGAGCGATAATGTACGGCGCACGGAAGAGTTTCCGACTGCAATTCTCGAGCTTGCAAATGTATCGCAGTTACTCACGTTTTCGCGTTTTCGCGCTAAACACACCGAACGGAAATCGTCGAAGGAAACTTCCGCAACTACTGGTATTCTTTATACGAAAATATTTATCGAGTTCTTCGCAGTATTTTAAGATGCTTATCAGAATCATTATTAAAACTGACGTAATTTGTGATGTTATTTTCAACTTCAGTTTATGATTGTGTTTTAAATCCGACAAACCGAATCGGCGCATAATTTATGAAACTGAAAAAACGTATTTGCAAATTTGTGTTGACACAACTATTATAAAAAGTATGATTTTCGAATTATTACTGTGAATGAGTTAAGTAAAGATTACTCTGTCAATCATCAAAAATAAACTAACTTCACAGTCCGTTTGCCAAATAATAACACAAGTGTTGTTTTTAAGGTTAACCTGTGGACTGTGAAGTTAGTTTATTTTTGATGATATATATATATATATATATATATATATATATATAATTTGATAATCGTAATACCTTCTATAAAAGTGATATTTTGAATTATGTCATTTTTGTAAATAGAAAAGAAAGTTTCTATAGAAAACATTTAGAATTATTATAAAGATAATATGTTGAAACTGTTAATAAATTTATTGCGAAAAATTATTAGTTTCAACATATTAACATCTTTATAACATGATGCTTGATGGTAGCATCAAATTATTAAAATTGCTTGTCAATTTATTTCGATTATTAGAGTAGCTTTAATTGCGTTAAGCCCATCAAAACAATTCAGCGCGCAATTCGAAAAGACTACAATATGGTATATATGCAAGTACATATATAGTGTATATTAGTAATTCAAGATTGAATTATTTAAAGCAATAAAGATCCAGTTTCGACCGCAATAGGCATTTTAAATTTCTAATATTGATTATTTTTATGTGAATGGTTATACACATCAAACAGCACGAAATCTCTTTCAATCTTTAAATGAAATTAAATGAACTGAACCAGAGTAGTAACATCACTTATTAAATTGCCTGTCAATTTAATCATTTAAAATAACAAGCAATTAATTATTTTCGATGCTAATAAGCGTCTTTATATAAATATTAATAATCTGACGTTAATGAGAATGCTAAATCTATGAATAATAATTTATTACGAAACTCAGTTGGGATTCTTATTCATACTGCCTCAGCTGGGATTCTTATTTAATTAGTCATTTTAGCTGATCAAGATAAATATATGTAATCTGTGATATTTCCAATTAAGTCACTTTTAATCAATCATTCCGAATTTGTTATAATTTTGTCGGATATCAAAATTATTATAATTAAAAAAGAATAATATTTTAGTTGTGAAACGAAAATGACAAAAATGACATTTAATCATATTTCTAAGAATATATTCTTTTCGCCGATATTATTTAATTAGTTAATGATTTTCTATTAAATTAAAAAAAAATCTTTCCTCTTTTCTGAAAACTATAATTTTTTAAATTGTGTCACTTTTGAGAGAAATAAGGGAACGATATAAATCTCTTATTAATCAAGATTTGCTTCGAAAATAAGATTCTTTCTTTTATACATATAATTTATCAATTTTTATTTGGAATTAAAGATATTTACAACAAAGATCATCAATTATATCTCCATTAGCTGTCTAATTAATTTTCGTCGTGAAAATAGCATTGTAATATTCTCTCTTATCAGATTTTTTATTTCTTATCGAATCTGGCTACGGCCAGGTATATATTTTTGTATGTCGCACCTTACGTATCATTTTTAGAAGATTAAAAAACGCGGGACCAATCCGATCACGTATATGTACGTCAGCCACGCATATGACACCCCGTGCTTGGCTACGCTTTGATGCGTCGCGTCACATCGCTCGCGAATGATATCCGGTATCAAAGCACGCGCCGTGGTAACCGCTTATGCGCGTCCATACATATCGAAGCTCATTGTACATGGACGAACAATTTTTCGTTCTATCGCGCAGCAGACGGCCGACAGACGGTGGCTCGCCACCATTCCGTAGTATCCTATCGAGGGAGGAAAAAGAGGAGAACGGGGTAGAGGAGGAGGATCGAGCGGCTGCGCCGCGATTTCTACCTCTCACCCCTATCCCCTCACCCTGCCCCTTGTACCCTCTTTCCCCGTCAAATGATTTCCGCATTGTGCCGGCTGTAAGGACGGACAGACCGGCGGAATTTTAACGAGTTTTGTGCAACTTGATATAACGGGGTTGGAGGAGAGTGGCGAGAGGGTGGATGGGGGTGGGCGCCGTGCCGTCGCTCCGGTTCTTTCCGTAAAATGCTTCTTATACGTTTCTTGCACGAAGGGAGCGTACGAAAGCGTACGAAGTTAAGGCGTATCCCCTACCATCCCCCTACCGTCCCTTGCTACGCTCGTTGGCGCGTATCGGAACGGAATTGAGGGTGTAAAGATACCTTACGTTTTTTCCCCGCAGGGCATTGCTAAGCTACCCCTCTGCCCTTCGTTCGTTGCTGCTGCTTGACATAAAGGTTTCTTCGTAGAAGTCATGGAAGATATCCACGACGATACGCCGCGTATGTAGCGTTTATCTGCGATACCTGGCACTTTTGGAGATATAATAAGGATATGAACATGTCTCCCTATTTGATCGTGAAGCGATCAGATTTTATCTGATACAGCGTATCTTAAGACAAAAAAGATAAATGGGAGTGACACGTTCGATTAAGCGGACAATTACGAAAGAAAAAAGTTTTTAGACGTCGCTGTTGGCGTAGACGGATGATTTTACACAATTTAAAATAGAATGTGAATTAATTATCATAAAATACTAATTTAAAATCTTACTTATTATATAAAAAAATTCTCATTTTAGATACAAAATCATAATATTTATAATATATAATATTTAAAAAATATATCATATTTATAAAATAAGTTAAATATATAATATTTATTAATATAAATTTTATAGTTTATTCCATAACAATTTTTTTTTGCAAAAACTATTGGAAAACACACATTTTCTTAAAAGTCGGAATCTTTGCCAATCAGTTATTTTATGTCAATATCATGATTATGAATAATTAGCGATATTATATTCTTTTTAAAGCGATAAATTCGCTATTACATTAATTTATGTAGAAAGAATACTTCTGCTTTAATTTCAGAAACGAAGAATATATTAAAGAAGAGTAGAAGAACTACGAATATCTAAAGGAAAAGTTCAATAAAACCAACGATTTATTTATCAATTAATAAAAGTTTTCATTCAAAAAGATATTTCAATTATTTAGTTTCAAACTATAATTTTAAACAAGACCCTTCGGAATTATTCGCCGCCAACAAGACAATGCCGAAGCGGATTTTTTAAATAAAAATTATAGTTTGTATTAATATTATATAAATGTTAATTATTTGAGTTTAAAGCCATATCCTTTGAATAAAGACTAATTAATAAATAATCACCGGCTTTATTTAATTTTTCCCTCAAGTATTCGTAAATTCCCTCATTTTCCTCTAGTCTTGACTGAAAACATGTAATCGTCTTTACCTTATTAAACAGCGTTCTATGATCACGTGTTATAGTGTGACACTGAGAGCGTATCAAACTATCACTGAACGTGAGAAATGAGAGATTATCACTTCTCCAACAGGTATACCTACTGCAATACTATCGTTCGCATTTACTACGTGTTCGCAATTCCCATACCCTCTTCTATCATCATCGATGTTTCGCATCTGCTGTTTCGCCCCAGTAAATTTTCGACGGACAATATTCGATTTTGCGTGCATTGGAATGCGGATCCCCCTTCACTGCAGATATTGTATTAGGTAACGCATAAGTCGCATGCACACGCGTCATTGCACTTATACGTTCCAAGGCTTATCACTACGACATTATTGGCGAACGAAAGCATCCGGAAGAGCGCCATTCCATAGTCCGCGGAATTTCCAATAGCTATAACTGCGTTCGATCGAAGTTTTTATACGCGAACCAGAGAAAATGATCGTTAGAGGAAATAATGTTCTGATAAAGTGTCGATCTACGATTCTACATCGATACATAGAACGTTTCAGAACCTGTAAGATAAACTTTAGAGGTTAAACTGATAAGATTCACTAAAAGAATCAATTTTCATTAAAAAAAAAAAAATCCGTGTGCTCCTCCCTCTGAAGATAAATTTGCAACATTCACTTTAAAATTAAATCTATTAACTATCTTAACTATCAAGAGTTAAGGAGCTTTATTCGGAGCGCCTGTAAAGTAATAAATCAATTTATGTGGCAACATTGCGCATGACGTTTAATAATACATGTTATTTAATTTAATTTCTACTTTTTGTTTTTTTAAATAAAAATTAAAGAACGTGGACAATATTCTTATTACAGATATTAATATTAATGTATTAATATTGTTAATACAGATTATACACACAATATTGTGATTGCATATCTCATAGGCGATTCATACAAAGATGCAGAAGAATACAAGTTCCTTGAGAAAAATTGATTCTCTTATGCTAGATTTCACTAATGTAGATTAACTTTAACCTTTTTCAACTTATTCTTCATCTTTTTCTAATCTTTAGAACTAAAAAAAGATGAAGAGTAAATTGAACTAATATTAAAGTTAATTCATATTGATGGAAATGGGCATTAGTTAGTCCTGAATTATTATATTAATCTACCACTAAAGTTTGTCCTATAAGTTCTGAATACTCTGTATAATGACGAGTTAATTCTAATAATTACTTTTCTCCATATTGTTTCTTACTAAATATATATTCTCATAAAAATAGTTTAAAAAATTGTTTCGGATGTAATAAAACTTGATTAAAAATAAAATCTCCTAGTAAAGCTGGTTAGATTTTTTAGAAACTCAGGACAATTAACTCAGAACTCCATATATCGAAAATAAACTTTTTGTCACCTGACATTCAGTTTCCGCGATTGTTTCCCCACATCCTTTTTGCAATATGTGACCTCATTGTTTGACGAGTCAGCTTTTATTGCAACTGTATTGTGCATCACTGATCCGCCCTGTCTCTTCCGTGGTATTTTTCTACGTGCCAGGTCATACGAAATTTCCGACGGCCATTGTATCCAAATATCGATGGCCCGCAAAGTGGAAACTCTGCGCTCAATGCCACGCAAATCGCCGACATTTGTGAACGTGACAGGCAACCACTTCTTCAAGTTATCCCATTTCATACCCGCGCTATTTTTGATTTCTCGAAAATATCCGCTTATACATATACATATTATTCGTTATAAAAATGATAGCTATGATTTATACAATAGATTTACACAAGTCAATTTGAAATATTAATATTATCCCTGGTATTAATATCTTGTTGTATCAATATTATTTATCTATAATTATTATATTAATCTACCGCTGTTCGCGAAAATTATTGCTACTGGTTTTTGATACGTAAACATGCTTTGTATAATTAAATGTCTTTTGCATGCGTAAGAGAGACAAAGCGCTATATTTAATTGCAATAAATTAATTATTTTTAGAAATTTTCTTATTTCAACAGAGAGAGAGAGAGGGGGGGGGAAGAGATAGAAGGGAAAAGGACAGGAGAAATGCTTTTTCTCACATAAAGCTTATTCATCGTTAACGAAATACGTTACAACAAACTTTTTATACTAATAATTCTTCCCATTATCTCTGTCTCCGATACTTCGACTCGTTCTTAATGATTCCCCGAAGCGAGAAGTGTAGCCACGATAATATTAACATTCCACAGGGTTCGCTTTTCTCGGTGAACGGAAAATTTCTATCAAAGGCTTTTTAATCATTTTTGATAAGCTTTCTGATACAGGAATCTAAGCGGCAGATAACCGGGCGTGCCACGTTCAATCGCTACTATAAATCCGGGAGCAGCTATGGCGTTCGTTTCATCGTACCGCGGCACGATGCTCATTATATCAGTATTGTGGCCGCCATTATTCCATATTCTCGGCATTAAGTCGTATAGAATTTCCAATGGCAATTGAATTGGGATATGAGCCAGATTCGCGAATAATTCTCGCTTCATAGCCGGCGCGCACGCTTCAAACAATAAAACGTAACGGATTTGTATCTCAAGCCAAAGTTGACAGATTTTGCTCATGTATTTAGCTTAAATGTCTATAAATATGTGTGAACCATTTCCAATTCGTATCCACGTTTAATCAATCAAATATTGAAGTGAGTCAATGCCCTCGTTAATAAGTAATAGACGATAGAGTAATTCGAACTAAATGACTGCCAATTATATCTCGCCGATCACACCAACTCTGCGCTTTGTATGCAGTTTGCAATCTGTCAATTTATAAAATCAAATTCGCAAACGGAAATAGTAGAATTTATATTTTCCGCGAGATACGTATTAATAGACGCATCGCGTGCGACGTAAATTCGATTGGGGCAGTTTTGTGCAAAATTTATCAATGCTTTATTGTTCTTCGACGGTCGTAAAATGCAGTGGCAATGATCAATTTCAATATAACGCTGATTTTCGATAATCAATCATAATACAAATTTTCAGGTCGCGCATCATGACGTTTTAGTTTTATTCTCACCGGCCGATATTTTTTCACCAATTTTCCGTAAATTGACAAGAGAAGCGTGTAATCGCACAAATTGAACAGATCGGGTTGATAACTCAGAGCGCGCGCGTAATGAAAATTTTACTTATGAAATTCCGCGAAATTTTATCTTGTTTTGCTTTCAACGAACTTCCTCGCCAAAACTCTTACATGGTCAATATGAATTTTAAATTTCAGCCTGAAACTCTTTCGGTCTCACGCTCGCTCGTCGAAAATTAGCCGGAATGTGCGGAGTCTGCAGCATGATTTTTACCGTGGAATCGCTTCCATGTCATTGCGTTTATACACCCGTCCTTGATTACAGTTCCTCGCGAATAAAACGTTACATTTGCATTTGTGAACCTTCGTAAAAATATGATCAACCTTTATGTGGACATGGTATCATTAAAGATACAATATTAAAGTACAAGTATGCAAAATGCAACTATAATATAAATGCAGTCGTCTTTCTCTCTCTCTCTCTCTCTCTCTCTCTCTCTCTCTCTCTCTCTCTCTCTCTTTCTCCCCTTTTCTCTCTCTTTTTGCCTGACATTTGTGTTTTGAAATTTAACGTAAGTTTTCTCCTATACTTTACAATAAACTTAACTATAAGCGTTATATTACTCAACTTGTATCAGAGTACAGCATTATACTGTTTTTCTCTTAAAATGCTGCATAGAATTTTTGAAACGTTCAAAAAGATGCACTGCATTAAATTTCTAGAACGGTATCTTATTTGATATTCGGAATGCATACCTCATTTGATATTCGGAATGCTATCTCCATTATTGATTTCAAGACTAAACCGTACAACTACCTGTATAATTAGTTTCGTGCTCAGATTTTGACTTGTAAATAGTTTCATTTTCTTTATTTGTTACATATATATATATATATATATATATGATCTTCAATATTTTTTCTTATTTTCTGTATTATTTCAGTATTAATACTATCGTATATAGTGCTTGAGAAGTTTTTTTTTTAAAACTGCACTCTACAAATAAAGATATCTCTCTCTCTTATATTATAAAACCTAATTTTTTATTATAATCATCATAAAAATATACGACAAAAATGAGCTCGAAGTTCTCCGACTTTTTTAAATTTGTCAAGTGGAACCTGTATCGCGCATGCAACTTGGAAAATGGATTGTAAGAGCAGCAGCGTGTTGTCGATATGCATTCGCTTGATAAAATTCTACGAGCAACGTAAACCTGCACTTTGTCGAACGTGGACGGGATCCCGGGCTCGATCCAGGGGAAAATGATAAGAAACTCGAGAGATATCAGGCGCGAGAAGAGTCTCGCCGTTGTTTCAGATGGAAGATACAGCGTGGCGTGTCTCGATTGTCTATCGAAGTTTTCAAATATCTTGGAGGAGCTGCTAGGACGACAGTGAATTTATGTACCTAGCACCTGGAAGAAGCTGTGCCACTTTTACCGTCTCGTGTGCATATAACATTTTGTATAAAGGAATGGAGGCAACGTCGTGCCTGCTTCGTCAAAGAAAGCTAGATATCGAGGCGAGAAGCCCTCGATTCGATCGGAAAAATGAGGTTTAGAAGCCGAAACGGCGTCGAGAAACGCAATTTTGTGCGCCGAGGGACTCGTTCAAGGATGCTCGTATCTTTTTTATATAGCGGACTTGGACGATATCCAGCGACAGGATCCGTTTGCTACTAAATTTATCGAATACCTTCTGGGTCACATAAAAATCGATTGTTCCGCAACTTTTCTCCCCTAAATTTTCGTGATACATTCCTTCGATTATTTCGCACGTATGTAAAGCTTTATCACTCGGTAAAGAAAAAGAGTACAAAATAAGATAAGAATTTTACAGTTCAAATTATGACTTAACTTTTTGATAAAGAGATCGCTACCCTATTTCGTAAATGTTTACGTGAGAGATTTTTACAAAAGTGAAATTGTGTGCGAAACAAAATATCATAGGATAGATCGAAGATATGTAAACAATTTCGAGAGTGTGAGCTGATGCTTTTTTAATCGGAAATTAAATCCGCCGTCGTCAAGACGAACTCCGGTGGCAATTTTTCTCGCTGACTTCCGTGATCTCGCGGCTTCGACTTTACCCGCTAACGCAATTCACTGAGCAGCATTTAATCCGTTTCTTGTTGCAAATCGCCGGTCGCATGGACACGATAAGTTGTTGCTAATACCGGAGGCGAAGAACCGAGCAAGATTAACTCGCTCTCGGGTATTATTCGTCCTCACGGTAAAGCCGTGAAACGCAGCGCAATAAAAAGACAAATATTTGCACTAATTTGCGGTAGCAGACACTGTCATTGGATTACGGGGTGAAATGCGAGCGAACTTTACCGCAGGGACATATTATACGACAAGAAAACCTGACGGGATATTTTTATCTTGTTAAGGTGCATAAGAGAGAATATTCCGTCGCGGGTTTTTCTTTAGTCAAGAAACCGTGCGACGGGAAAATTAGTAAAATGGTGGATAAGATTGAGTTTCATCCGGGACATTAATATTCATAAAAACAGTAGGTAGTAATGCTATAACGCAGAAAGATATTAATGTAATTAAAATATAAGTATTGTAATAATTATTTGTCATATTTAGTCATTCAAGTAACAGCTTGAGCAAAGTGAACTATATTAAATACTAAACGGCAAAAAAAAAAAATAAATTACTCTTTTGTGACGTTAATATTTCTGTCTAAAAAAATTATAAAAAGAAAAAGTTTTTATTATTAACCCATCTTGCTTTGCCTCAATTTATTTAAGTACTTAGCTATTTTTGATCAATGGAAAATCACTCGCTGCGACTAATACGCTCTACTTTAAAACCGATTCATCGTCCAATTCCATTCGCCCTGTTACTTTGATGCCGTTCATGGTTCCCGTTTATCGCGCGCTATCGCTCGTCTGCACGACGGTCGTCAGTGTATAACGCGCACGAGTTATCGATCCACGGAGCGACCGGGTTGAGAAGCCGTCAGACAGCTCGGAGATCCGTGTTCGACGTGGGCCATAACACAATTACGTTAATTGGCCGATGCTTACATTAGTATTAAGTGGAAGTCTGACGAGAGGAGCTGAGCCGTAGCACATAGCTCGTAGCTGTTTCGGAGCTCCTTCGATAGCTTATACGTTCGCACCGGAGAATGAAGCTCGCTGCTTTGGTATGTGTATGCTTATATGCCTTGTGGCGAAATCCAGCAGGAAATCAAGGAAGCGGAATGAAGCGAGGAACAAGGAAGACGTTCATGCAATTTTGGACTAAACATTTGATGAGAAACTCGTAAAGATATTAGAGATGAAAAGGTAAAAATATGATAAAGGAAAAAGCAAGAAATGCCGACATATTGAATTAATTAATATCGAAATAGAGGGAAGAATCGTAAAAATGCGACAATATTCGAACCAAAAAATGGTAGGTAAGCAAGATGAAGAGAATAGGATGAACGAAAACCGGAAGGAGAGTAGAAACGACGCAAAAAGGCTAGCAAGAAATAACGGGTGAAGGAAATGTGTTGCGGACTTTGGCTCGGAAAAAGGGATGAGGTAGTAGAAGGATCAAGAAAGATTGCAGATAAAGGGATGCAGATAAAAGCAGGGGTGAAAACATGGAGGAAGATATCGCGCAGGAAGGAAATGCAAATAAAGGAAAAGCCTTGCGATAGTGCTTGAGGAAACAAGAATATATATATATATATATAAAGAAAGAGAGAGAAAAGCAGAAATGGAGAGAATAGTGACAGAAAGTGGATGCAAAGGCATCGAGAGAAGATGAGAAAGAGAGTATGCGGTAGGACAAGAGGGTACGGTTGAAGGAAGGGTGGTCTACGAGAATGGTTTCGAGGCGAAGTTTGGCGGTTTGGCATCCCTACAGCGCAAACTATCACTACACGCCCTCATCGGGTTGTGCACGAGGTTACCCTCTCCCGAATCACCGGCGCTGATTTCACAGCACCATTCGTAGGATAAGCGGAAGACTGTCTCCATAGTGCCAGCCGTCGTGATCCTCTCGTCGCGACCCCAAGCACAAACTTTCGAATCCCAAAATTCTCCAGGATGTTCCCGAAGGAAAAAGAAACGCGCGTCACTGTGAAAATCTCCCTAGCATCAGAAAAAAAGGAACAACGCCATGGAACAACGTCCTCCAAATATGTGTACTTTTTTAAACTTTCAGAATTTTTCGATTATCAATATAATTTTAAGTGCAGTGTCGTGATTACTTCGTCCATGATCAACGAACTGATAAATTTTGTATCGGCAGTAGTTTGATGGAGGTAAGACACTACTTATTTCTAACGAATATACTTAGAATTTATTAATAAACTTTGTGAATTAATTGTAGGCGTTCTTAATCACGGTTGCACTATCCAACTAGTCAACTGGTTGCGTTTTCTCCAAGAAATGAAGATTGACCACCTCACATAGGAACATTGCGAATACTAAAATAATGAAAAAGATGCAAGTAGTCTAATCTTATATATCTCATCGCTTACTTTATCACATGGATTCATCTGTACTGATACAATTCAATAATATTGAAATTAATCGCGTACGTATTACAGCGCTAATTCCTTATTAATCGAAATTATTATTATTATATTTTTTGATAAATTTTAATTCATTTATAATTCATTATTCCATTGTTTTGTTCATACAATGAACATAGGCAGAAATATAATGTATATGATTCTATTTTTGCAACTTCCGATTTACAAAGAAAAAGACAAGATACAGATTTGATTATTATAGACGACAACAAAATATGTATATATAAATATCTAAACAAAAAAAGAAACCAAGGAAAAAAGAAATCTATAGAAGCTTTAAGTCAATTAATAAAACTTCATAAATTAACACAATATACATCGGTTTGCCAAGAAGATTAATGATTCAGATTAATTATGTCTCAATTGTGCCGTAATTAACAGAAATCTAATGGCCGACGGAACTCGATCAAACCGGTACGAGACCGTGATGTGGGCTAAAAAAATGAATGAATAAATCCGTGCAATCTTTTGCGTTTCCGCAGTGTTCGCGTGAAATTCGCGCCAATCGCGTCGTCGCGTTTAATCAAACACGCAGAGAATTCAGTCGTCCGGATATTCGAATATTCACGCATGTAGGTTCGATAATTCCGGTCAGAATCGACGACAGACGCTCGCCGTTAATCCAACGGCTCGGAAAAGGAATGGCGCGGAAGCGAACGAATCTGATTCGACGTTGTAATCATCGGCAGTGATTAGAGACACGTATTGTCGACGCTTTGACAGCATCGATATCGCTTCAAGCATCAATTGCGGATGCTTTTGCCATCGATACTAATCTGCTGATAGGTGATGTCAATACCTTTTCTACGATATTGGGCGGTGACACTGGTCGACAGAAGCGCGACATTTGTATAAAACGATTCGTGATGCTTCATATCGAGCGAAATTTGCACTCGATTTATTTTGATTAATTCATGGAAAGAATGGTTTTTTAAAAATATTTGCATAATTATTTTGTTGATCATCAAAATAATTATGCAAAATGCTTGGTAACAATGATGGTAAAAAAAGTTTCAACGTTCTAGCAACGAGCTTGAACGTTCTGCATAATTATTTTCATAGTTCAGCAAAATTTATTTTTAAATCTGTCTTTACGTGGAAAGATTTAATTTTACTGAAGAATCTAAAAAGTTTAGTTAGATACAGATCTGAAAATAATTCTGTTGGATCATCAAAATAATTTTGTAGGAATCTTAAGCATGATGAGCAATGCTGCAAAAGATTTTGATATTCTAGCAATCAATTTTGTCGTCCTATCTAATTATTTTAATCTAGTAAAATTATTTTCAGATTTGTATCTAGCTAAATTTTTATATTCTTCAGCAAAATTGCTCTTTTCATATAACTAAATTTTCAGATACTTTAGACAAATCATTCTTTCCAAACCTCGAGTAATATTCTATTTAAATTTAGAGTTATCGCAAAATTCTGCGCGCAGATTAGATAAACGTGAAATTTTATGCATTCGCACATCCAATAAACAATCAGATTTTCGGTGATAAATAACAATTAAACTTGTTTTAGGAAAATATTGAGAGAGCGGAAGTATCTAAAAGTGTTTTATCGAACATACTGCGGTTTCATTGAATCGGCGATCCGCTATGCAATCGTCGCAAAATCAAACACGAGAGTGCCATTTCTCGCACGTGTCAATGTTCGAAACCAACGAATCGGATTTCATTGATACATCCCCGCAATCCCCTAATTTCCCGACTAACTCTCTCATTTATTCGAAATCCGATATGTTATCTCGTAATAGCGACAGCGAGCTTACCGCTAATGTCGGGTCCGATCGACAGCGCAATTTCAGGTACATCCCAACTTTTTGTCACGTGCAATGATAAATGATGCCTCGAGAATCCTCATAAAATTATATATTTCCGTCATAATGTCAGATATTTTGCCGTAAAACGATATAGCAACCGAGTTGAAATAGCGAGGATTATAAAACATACGCACTCTTTTATCTCGTTGCGCTCGCGAAATATTTGCGCAGACGGTACAAACGCGGATGACCGAATCAAATTCCAACAGTGGAAAATGATTTTCGTGATATTGCGAAACATTCATCTCGCTTAGAATTTTTTCCCGTGATTGAAGAGAAATCAATTGACGATGGGTGTCCTTTGCGAGGTGTGTGATTCGTGCTCGTTGTATGTTCGTCCATGTTCATGAATTAAGCTTCTGATTTCGTAAACTAAAAAAAAACCACAGATATAACTTTTATTGTCGCTGCACATTGAACCAACGTCGTTTTTTCGCGAGAACTATTTTTCGCAACATAGTCATGAGGGAATTATCCTGACTGTAGTATTTTATCCGTATCATCGCACATATCAGATGAACAATTTTTTTTTATTATTCCTATTTATTTAACTTGCTATATTTAAATAATTATTAATAATTATTATGCGATTATGGTCTGATATTTTGTAGTATAATAATTAATCAACAGGAAAAAGGGAAGATATTAAAAAGAGAAACGATATCCAGGGTACATCATAATAAAACCACTCGGCCGATTTCTAAAGTCACTACGAAGACGAGCTTTACTTCCTGCCGACGTGGTTTTGCGGTGAAAGATGAAACGCCGCGGCGAGTCTACTGTTGCACCACTTTCCTGGCTTCTATGCTGCATCAAAGGAGTAAATAACGGGAGGCCTACTCTCTCGTCACGCTCGTGTCACGCTTAGAATGACGCGATTTCATCACCTGCCTTCTTCTCGTATTTCTTTTTATTTTTAGCAAGTCATATTATCCCTTTAATCTGGCATTTTTTAATAATTTAAGGAAATTATAATCCTGCAAAATCACTATTAGTTTATCTTTCATACTTTCTCTATTACATATACTTTTCATTATATCTTTACAGTCTGACAAACGCAGAGAAATCCGTATTTAATAAGATCTTAAAAATGGTTAATCTTTAAGTAAGTAAATAACCACAGCATCTCACGTATAGTTATCTTAAACCCTTATTCTGTAAAATGAAAATAAAAAGTATTGACTAGAAATAAGTCTTAAATAAAATTCATTATTTTTACGTTTCACTATCTTATAAATATATATGTAAATTAATTTCAATACAGAGATATTATTAGAAAATAGTATAAAAATATGATTTTTTTTTTGGAGTGTTCTTATACGTACTTAAAGATTAATGAAAGGCAGTAATAATTAAATTTTTATATCCACGAACTCTCCTCTAAACTTATAACGCATACAAATTTTACTGATAACGAGACAGGTTGTTACGTTACTCGCATTCTGCACTACATTAATATTTATGTGACACAGGAGTGCTTACGAGGCATTGCAAAGAGCTGGGCTCATCAACCCAGACTGGCTTCTATACTTAATGCTCGCATATGCTTCGAGGGTTTTTATAAGAGAGAAGAGGGAAAACCAACCTGTGTATATCCGTCCACCGTCTATCATCACTCGCGCACGTGCACGAGGCTTACGCGGCTTCGCGGGTAGCAACGGTGTGAAAAATTCACGACCGTTGAAGCAAAAAGCCGACGGTAAGGTGACAGCGTGAATTTTTCTACCGACCATGAAAGGCCCGCATTCATCAGTCTGATAGCCTCTACTTAATGCCCGCATACAGTGGCTAGGATATCAACCGCGTACATTTCCGAGAAAAGCTGTGCACATTTTATTTAACGTGTAAGCTGTAACGAAGGAGAGCGAAAGAAAGCTTGTGCACGCAAAATTACAGACTTTGACAGATTTGTATTGCCAATTAAATACATATGTAATCTTTGTCATTTCTAGATAGCGACTAAACCCAGTTAGAGAACTCACAAGCTTGTCAAAAATTAATAATGGAAAGTAGGGTTAAAAAGTAACGATTATCGTTATCTTTTTCTGTAACGATAACGGTAACGATAACGTCGATATAATTTTACAGTAATGATAATAGTCTTTATCATTATTTTAGTGTATGTTTCCTATTGTCTTTATATCTATTCAATGGATTGCATTATTTTTTGTTGAAATATTTTCTTTAAACATTTATTATAGCTAGAAATATGAAAGTTTTTCTGTGTAGAGCTTTCACTAAATATCGATAACAAAAACTCGTTGCAATTCTATATATTATGTATAACCTTCTAAAGTATAAAAAAAACTGTACATGTCAAAGATTTCCATATTTTACACGTAAAAATGATAAAGAAGTTTTATTTTTCAATTAAATTTGCTAATCAACGCTTCATCTTTCAAAGCTAAATGCATCTCCAATTTTGAAAATGATTTATGTGATACATGCGAACAATGTAAGGAAGGAATTGGAATCGGTCGACCACAGCCATAAACGTCGCATTCTTGATGTATACCCAAGCTTAATTAAGTGTAAATGCCAAGCATGAGTGGACTGATCCTCATCAGCCTGATGGGCTTTTACTTAACGTACGTGTTGTATTGTAACAACATACGACGCTCAATGAGACATGTAGTTACGTATACGAATTACATGAGTGTGGAAAGAGAATGGTCTGACAATGTGTATTTTCGTGTAATAAATTAGCAGAGTTAATGAAAAAAAATGACTAACAAGAACTAGAGAATAGTGCGAAAAGATCGTAAGAGAATATAATCTATTTTATATCTACTATATGTAGTATATCAATTATAATAAATAAATTATATAAAATCTGTAAAATGGAATAAAAGTTATATATGTACCCCAACATCACAAAACTTGCAGCAATATTGCTGTAAGTGCTGTATATTATAATATATTAATAATAATTATAATATATTAATAATATTTTTTCAAAGATTTAAAATATTAAATTTAAAATAACTATCACTGCATACATATTCAAGCTTCTAATCACAAATTATAAATGTGAAAATAAAGTGAATTTAGAAAAAATCCTGATGCGGATCACATCTTCAAAATATCCAATTGCTTTAGTATGGTGAATAACGTTTTTGCCGAAAGATACGGTGCGAATAAATCACGATTTAAAACTATCCTCCAATCGCTTCTCTCGTATCGCCGAAAATTCACGGTCCAGCAGTATTGGATTTTGTACGGCCAGACAATGCTGATTTCAGGCTTAATAGACCCTTGGATGAATGGATCTTGTAATAAAAATTGAATAAAACAGTCGATAGAAATTATTGATTGTTCTCCTGACGTCGTATTTTTTTTTTTTTTTTTTTTTTTTTGGAAAAATACAATATTACATTTCCGCAAAAGCTATTGCAGAAGGTCGTATAACATTTCCTATTAGAGAAATTTATATGAAAAATGATGTCGATACGTTGTAACTTGTCCAGTATATTTTGGCTTAATTTTGCGATTAAATTTTACGACTGCTAATATTTTTATCATTCAGCAACACCAGTTATAGAATCATTAACACGTACATTTCCATTCGTAACTTTTATTTAATTTTTATGGAAACTAATATTATCCCTCAGTAACGCTGTCACAGTTCATTCAATATTCTATTGTTCAAATGCGGAGTTACATCCTGTGACTGCCAATATTTTCATCGTCCGACGACAGGTATTGTACAATATCAGGAGTAACTCCTGCCGAAACTTCGATCAATATCTACCACATGGAGAATAATATCCTTGATAACAGGGTCCTGCAATCTGTCGACTACTTGTTAATATTACACAGTCTACAGCTGCCAATATTTTCATCACTCGGGAAACAGGGTATTGTATGGTGTTACGGGTCGTTTCCGTTTCGGCGAAACTTCGTTCGGTAACTATCGCGCGGAAAATAATAACCTGATAACAGTGATAACAAACACTTGTCAATATTGCATTCTACGGTCGCGAATATTCTCATCATACGCGGAGACAGGTATTGCGTGCGGAATCATCACAGGTAATTTCGGTTTCGAAAGTTTCATTAGCGAAAATTGAACGGGTGCGATAACATCGTCGATACTTGTCGAGTACTTGCTAAAATGTCGCGTTACACGCTGTGATTGCAAATATTTTGATCACCCGGGGACAGGTATTGTATAGAATCGTAGAGATAATTTTGGCCGTTATACAGCCGTTGTACGATCAATATGCTAAACTGTATGACGCGCGGTATTACATATTGTCCTGTACGTTGGTACGCGATCCACATATGTGCATACCACGGCGTGGCGAGGTCCGTGGCAAACAATGATGGAGCTCAGCAGCCCGAAGCGATATTTCCAATTTCAAATTCGAATGTATGAAGATCCGGCGATAATAGATGTCTGATAAAATGGAATAAAACAGAATGGAATCTTTAGAAAAAAAAATTCTAAATGCTTTTGTGACACACGGACCCATTTTGTTGAAATATTAAAAAATTTTTAGCTAGATACACCCTTGAGAAAGTTTACTTTAGAAAACCTTAAAACAAACTTAAGACTTACTGTAGAGAGAACTTAAGACTTACTGTAGACAGAACTTAAGGAAAACCTAAGAAATATGAAAGATAAATTTGAACATTTAAAACTCTTGTTTGAAATAATCTTAAAATTTACTTAAGAAAAAAACTAAAAGAAATCAAAGAAATTTATAACAAAACTTATAGAACTTATATAAATTGTAAAAAATAGATAACAACAATTTTAAAGCTTTTTTTTTAAGAAAATAATTACAAGAATATGAATTTATTTAAATTTTAAGGTAAGTCGCCTTTATTTATAAGGAAGCTCGACAAAAAATTATTTTATTAGAACACGAATGAAAATTTCATAACGTTCTGCTTTTTATTCTATCCTGGAACTTACTTACGAGAAAATGCAGCACCGCCACGTCCACCTGGTGGCGGTATCGTGTACTGTTCGCGAAAGAACTTTAAAGTTCTTAGATTATTTGGATTAATCCTTTACACATTTTAAATTACCTCAAAATATTTTTAAGTAAATCCTTAATTACTTTTAAAAATCTTAACTTCATTTAAAGTAAATTTTCCCAAGAGTGACTCTGAGAATAATTTCGTTGGACCAGCAAAATAATTATATAAAATATTTAATCATGATAAGCAATACTCCAAAAAAACTTGTATATTCTAGTGATCACCATGCGAGTTTTAAATCTCCGACAGTTTAATTCACGAAATAAAAATGTAGAACAAAATATCCCCTATTAAAAGAATATTACGTCGGATGAAACAAATCTATTTTTATTTCGTCCCCAAAGCAATCATTTTGTATCATAAATTATTTAATTTCTTATCATAATATACATATTTATTTATCATTTTAATTTTAATATTGCATGACATTTAAATTTTCCAAAGTAGATTATACCTCAGACTGGCGATCTTACGAGATATTCCTCTTTTATCTACGCGAGAATGTTCGTTTATGCGGAATTCCGGCACGAGCTCTAGCAGCCGAAACACGCAAGAAATGCCAGTTCGTTAGTAACGATCACGTAAGTTTCGCACGTGTGAGTGAACGATACGGATCATATTCCGGTTTGCGGAAACGGAGAGGAGTGAAGCGAGAAGGGGACGGCATGCATACATGACCCTGTATGCATTCGCCGGCGTCGGGCACGTCCCGGCGGGAACTTGATCGCAAGTGATAATGCTCCTTAGTGATCAACCCTAGGTGCTCGAGATTCCAAACGCGTCTCCTAATAGTCCCTTATCGGCACCTACTCTACTGGAGAAGTGACGCACCATGACGCCGAAGTCTCGATATAATATCCGTGATATTCATCATGATCAATGTCATCGCCGAAATGACTGTCGTAATAATTAAATGACTATTCACTTTTGCAATATAATCGCGTGATTCTTGTAAGAAAAGCACACAGACAGAATAATTTTGCTGAAGTATTTAAAAATACAGATCTAAAAATAATTTTATTAGCCAATAAAAAATCATATATGTAAGATGCTAAAATTGGTTACCAAAATGTCAAATTTTTTTACAATATTGCTCATCAGACGTGAACATTCTACATAATTATTTTTATAGTTCAAAATCAAATTATTAGTTTAAAGTAAAATATTACTTTAAACCGGACTAGGTGTTTTTTTAATAGATTTTTGGAAAGCTGAAAATGCCGCAAAATTCGAAAAATTTCAGCATGTCGGGTTTCCAAGATTAAAGTTTGATATCCAAAATGACTTTTTTAACGATATTTGATTTTTTTTTCTCGTAAAGAAGGTTAATGTTATCTTGAAATTTCGATTAAAAATCATGAATTGTTAATTCTCTATAAAATATATTTTTTTTATTTCGATGTCTTACTTTTTAATTATGTTATGAAGGATTTCTAAAAAGTAAGATATCGAAATAAAAAAAATACAATTTATAGGGGAAAAACAATATATTCATGATCAGAATTTCAAAATAATGTTAACTTTTTTTACAAAAAAATGTCAAATATTGCAAAAAAGCTATTAAACTTCAATTATTTCAAAAACCTGACGTGCTAGTGAAAATTTGTGACATTGTTTTCAATATCTAAAAATTTATAAGCAACATCTTGATTGGTTCAAAGTAACTAAAAAAAAACATTTTTTTCGTAAACTAGTGTTATTTTAAAATACGTATACCTAGCCAAATTTTTAAATACTCCAACAAAACCATTCTTTCAATGCACCTCGTTTTATCTAAATTCCCCGCCTTAAAAATCAATCCGTCGATCGGAATAACGTAGCCCGGACGTGACGATGAATTTCGCGCGATTCTTTCACGACTGCGATGATAATAATGACGATGATAAAATTATGTCCCTTGCTACGTGCGCAAATATCCTGCTGTTTATTAATTCACAACTAATATCGGATTCACCATATTATTATAAATTTACGTCAACGCCCACATTGTTTAGAAGAACAATATGATCATTGATTACGAAATAATCTAATAACGTTTGACCTAATAATCTCCATGATCAAAAATGGAAACTAATTGCAGCCGCAGTCACAACTATTACATATCATATTATTATATATCCCGAGATCGTAAATTCGCCATTGTACAACCTAGAGTAGAAAGTCCCGAATTTTATGAGGCACAGTCACCATAATACCGGTCGTCGCACTATTTAGACAGAATTCTACGATACCCGCGTCGCGTGATTCGATCGATCGTAAATATCCGGTCAGTCTGTCCGCCGGCAAATTTGCCCGTTATGGTCGCTCTCCCGTTAATTGGCATGCATGTCGAATCGCGCGGTGAAGCGCGCGCCGTTTCCGTTGCAAAATTCATTTCGAGGTAAACGGTAATGCCGCATACCGAAAGATGCTCGGCCGAGCGCATCAGAGCTGTGGTCTTTCCCTTTTTCCCCGAGGAAAAATTTAAAGCCTTGCCAACTTTATTCAAGGGCGTACCGTAACACGAGATCCTACTTTGATTTATACACGTTTCCCAACGTATATATTCACATTTGTCTTGCTTGTCTTTCGACGAATTTCATTTGAACAGACACGTCCTAATTAAAAGCATTTTTTAATCCAATTAATTTTGATAGTTTTATTTTAATTAATTTTAATTTCTCGTAGAAACGTTATGAGTTATATGTACCTAATAATTACGGGTAGTAATAATACGATATATCATTTGAAAAGACAAACATAATCTCTGACGGAATTAAAAAGAGCGAGAGTTTGCTGCTCTACGAAAGGAGATAATACACGCTGATGGTGCGACGTTGAGCTCTCACCCAATATAAAGCGAACATCCGCAAGAGAAGACCCATTTCCATAAACTGTCCTCTCTCTCTCTCTCTCTCTCTCTCTCTCTCTCTCTCTCTCTTTCTTCCCGACCATGATGATAAATCAGATTACGCGAACATTTCGCACGCCGTACACCACCGTGAAATTCGCACTATGGCTCGCGAGAAAGCAAATGATTGTCAGTGGCAAAAAAAAAGGCCATGAGAAGTGGAAGCAAGATTGTGAGAGTTATTCCGGTGGCACGAGCTATCGTTAAACGACGAAAACAAATTTCTGCCGCGTATTAACGTGCAGACGACCGTTCCCACGTAATTCGAATATGTTACAATAGGAATAATAATTATCACATGTATAATGTATAGGAAGTGTGAAATTCAATAGTGCACAGTAAATAGATGTACGAAATACTCGATAAATTTACATGAGATGTGTGCAAATGATGTACATTTTTAATGTATTATGTAACAAACAATAAGAAATATTATTTTGATATATTTGATTAATTTGCTGTTAATACTGAATAATGTTACTTTTGATTGCGATGTTATTTTCTATTGTTATCAATAGTCACTGGGAGATATTGTAAGAAAAGATGAAGTCGATTTTATTGAAGTATCTAAAAATTTAGATACAAATTTGAAAATAATTTTATTGAATTATCAAATTAATACTCCAGCTGACTGACTAAATGTCAAAACTTTTTATAATATTGCTCGTCATGTTTAAGTATTCTACATAATTTTTATAGCTGTCAGATATCAAAGGAACAATGGCAATTCAATCTCTCAAGTTAAATAAGATTCTTGTTATTTTTAACTTCCATATATATGTCAAAATGTAAATCAATCCATTTCTGTGATTAGTTTCAAAATAAACAATATCCATATTAATGTATGCACTTATTGTTAGTAAGTTGATAAACTAATTTTTTTAGTAAAACTTAATAGATTTTCTAGTTAAATTGATTAACTCCATTGTTTTAGTTAAATTACCGACATATATTGAGTAGAAGCAGACCTATAGAAATGATTAAAAATAACTGAAATTGAGTATAATTTGACATTAACAGTGAATTTAATACTGAACAAAATTATTTGTAGATCTGTATTTAATTAAAATTTTAATTACTTTAGCAAAAGTTTTTTTTTCGCGTACACAGGAAGAACAATTCTGTTGAAATATCTAAAAACTTAACTAAATATAAATTTAAAAATAATTTGAGCAATCAAAATAATTACGTAGGAATTTCAAGCATGGCGAGCAATCTTATATAGCCTAAACTTGCAAAGAACATTCAGAGAACGTCGTACCATCCTGAGAACGTCCTAAAGATATCTTAAAGTTTCCTGTATGTAATGCTGCAAAAACATTCCAGCAACCTAGTTTAATTATCCTACATAATTATTTTAATGATCCAACAAAATAAAATTATTTTCAGATTTGTATTCAGCTAAATTTTTAACAAAATCGTTCTTTCCGCGTATCAGACATTTCCGATTATGACGCAAAGATTTTAACTATCAGCATCCACGTTAGTATCGACGGATTTCGAGAAATCATATATGCGAATTTTTCAACGGAATTGGGAGATAGTAATATTAACTGAATCAATCTGCATGCCGTATAGGAAGTATTCGAGCGCGTCCAGTTTTATAAACTGTTCCGCCGTCCGTAACGATAAATCAGATTACGGGGACGTTTTGCACGGATACGAACCCGTGAAACGACGATGCATCCGTGGACTGTGACAGCAAATGATCGCGGAATAACGAAAAACGAGCAAAGAGCGAATTGCTGAAAATCGAGAGAGTCGGCGCGGCACGCAATTAATCAGGCTCGTTGCCAGCAGTTATTATCGCCATTATTGTGCAAATTATGCAGAATACTTTCCATAATTTCCGAGTTATTTACAATCGGTTACACGACCGAATCAACTGTGCGAGAGCGCAAGCTCGCCGTTCCGCATTCATATTCATATTTTATTCATCGTGTTACTATCACGATACTTCCGAAGCAATCTAGCGGCAAAACGTTTTAAATGTGTAATATACTGTCAATCGCTTTACAAGTGAATTACACAAGTTTTAATCAAGTTTAACAATTTATTCACTTTTTACGCTTTGAAAACATCGGCCACTGTTTATCGATCTAGCATTTCATGTTATTGTGTGCATTCCCAATGGAACGTAGGTAGTGTAGAGAAGTCAAAAGTGACGACGGGACGTATTATCTAACCGGAGTATTGCGCGCGAGTTACATACAGTTTCATAAACTGCATGGCCGGTCGCGATCATAAATCAGACAGCCCGAATGCAGCGAAATATGCTGCTGCTGGTAAACTCTCTCGCGAAATACACAGACATAACGTATCGCGAGAATAGATGATAATAACTGCTAGAAAGAAAGAAATAAAAGAAATGGAGCAGCGTTGCTCGAAGAGTACAACGCAACACGCTGCTAAATAACAACCTAATATATAAATTATAAAATTGAATTATTAATATCTTAAATATCTTTAAAAAAATTAATAATTTTAAAATAATTAAAAAGTTTAAATATTTCTTAAATTTTTATCACGAGTGAAATTGAACTATAAAACGTCCTGTATTCGTGACAAAGCATTATTACACAGTGATAATTAGGTACGATATGACAGAACATCAGAATAAATTTCTACCAATTTCATCATTGGATAATTAAACGTAATGATTAATAATAACCAGCGATTATACGCGATAACCGCAAATTAAATATGCTTACTCTATTCCAAATTCATATGACACAACTTGCCTATTTGAATACGAGTAATTGCCCTGTTGGAATTCTGATGTATTTTGTGCACATGCGTGAAATCTATTCGTCCGCGAATCGAATTTAAGGTAACTATCGAAGTCTGTTTTCAGTGTAAATGACGTTTCGCGAGTCGTGCCATGTAATTTATGAAATGGATGTAATTTATGAAATGGAAACAATAAGCTATGCAAGGTACATTGCAAAATATCGGCGTGAACTGTGCCGAGCAACAAAATCAAAGGCGCTCCTGTACGTCCAAATGTCTCATATTCAGGCAACACTAAATCAGTTTATTGGAAGACCTTGCACGCCACGTCGAGTTCATTTAGTTTACGCATGATGTAAACGTATTTTTTTTTTTTTTCGTCAAATATAACTATATTCTTTCATAAAGGCGTTCTAAATGGAGCGCATTAAGTTTATTGCGTGTCTTATTTCGTGGAACGGTTAATGAATATAAACTTGCAACGAGCAAGATCACACAGAAGGACCATAAATCTTCGTTACAATATGTAAATCTGTCAAACGCAAGGTGTACGAAAAATATGTTTTATATGATGTGAAAGCTTGATCCTAAGAAAACCATTATCGTTTTTTAAAAAAATGTGTCAGACATTAGATTAGAGGGATTGCACTTCTTTTTGTTCTCATTTGAGAGAGAGAGAGAGAGAGAGAGAGAGAGAGCTCGCGAACAAAGAGAACAAAATGTAATAAATTTCCGAGGGCGTATTATAATCGCGTATTACGCAGATAAAACGTTTTACGATAATAAAAGCTTGATTAAACTGGCGAACTGCTAGCAACAGCGCGATAATAACAATGATAATTACGCGTAACATTAATGCGATCTGCAAGTGATAAATGCAAGTTTCAACGGTGATAGAGGAACGTTATGTCAGGCGGGTATTCGCGAGAATGCAATTTCGCGACTGTCCAGCCGGTCACCGTGATAAATTAGATCGGTCGCGCGCTTGGGGTGCATAGTTTTGGCGAAAAACGTGATGCAACTGCCAAGGAAGTAATGCATAAAAGCCGCATAATTAGAACTAATTTTGTACAGTACGTCGAGAAAAAGATAAATACTATCGAGCTGCGTGCAATGCATGGTACATAATAATGTCTAAACAGACGTTGAAATACGAATATTAACTCTGCGTGGTGTTACACAACAATAGTTCCGTAATCATAGAGGCTAACTGCGTTTAGGAACTTTACGTATATAGTATACAACTTGCAGAAGGCAGCCATTTCCATTGGCTGAATCTCATTTAGGCTGACCAGTTGCGACGATAATTCAAATTTCACGAAGGCTGTCAGTGGCATGTTTAGAGTTTGCATAATTTCTCAATAAACAAAGTAGTTTCAAGGCTTATATAATATATATAATAATTGTATCATTTTCACGATTCCATTATATTTAACTTAGGCAATAGATAGGGAGGTCCTCCCTTTTATTAATATTTAGTAATTACTGTTATATCTAATCATTTAAATTAATATATGCAATCATAACATTTTAAATATTTTGCGTGGTATATTCAGAAGATTATAATTAAAATAAAAATGTTTCATAAAAAAATGTCAGAGTCACACAATAGTTTTTCGAGAAAGTACTGAATGTTGATAAATATCACGTAAAACCTTTACATTCAAATTTCGTCATAAAATTTTTCTTGATATATTATTTAAATAAATATTTAAAGTATATTATGGACCAAGTATGTACACAGAAGAAAAGAAATTATTAATAAAGGCTTATTTTACAAGGAAATTAAAGATTGTACACTGCGGAAACAAGATGTTATAATAACTGTGAGATATTTAATGTGAGAAATTTATCAAATATATATTTCCAAATGACTATACATTTCACAAGTTAATTTTAATGCATGAGTTGATAACACATATTAAATGTAACATTTATTTAAAGAATCAAATCTGCATTTAATTAAAAAAGTATTTTTTTTAAGCAATCTCAAATTATGCGAAAGAAATAATTTTAACAAAATTAAAAATTTTTCTGAAATATTTTTTTAATAAACTAAAAAAAAATTAAGTTTAATAATCAATAATTTTTGTTCATCAATTTCAGTGTCGAAATCGACGGCAAATTACGTATACGTATATTAAAAATATAATTAACTTTCAATAATAAGTTTGTTAAACATTTTAAGTTTTAACGCGAATAAAAAAATAATATATTTACGTTTTTTTCATCATACACGAAAATAAATTAATTACAAGCATAAACCGTATCCATAATTGGTTCTAATTATTTATCAGAAGAATTATTCAGCAGAATGTAATTTAGAAATTTTTTCTGCAAATATTTAACATAAATTCGCGAAATATGTCCAATATCAAACTGAGAACGTGGTAAAATATTTCGTTTTGCGGATTCTGATTTCGCAATAACCATCGATAATTCCAAATCCCGAATATTTCGCAATAATTTTCATAATATACTCGCAATTTTGTAATATTATAAACATTAAATTTCCAGCGAAAGGGAACATTAAAATTCACGAGCGAGAAGCTAATATTTGATCGCCGATTTAGCATTTATTAATAAGAATTAACGATAATTTCTAAAAAAAGTTTTAATTTTTTTGTTTGTATTTTCTTAAAATTATTAACTATCTTCCAATATTTAAAATAAGAGCTATAAAATATTTTATAAAAACGAATTTTAAAAATATAAATCACACGTTATTTAGCAAATTTTATCTTATCGTATGCATCTACATATGAATTAATTTACGAAGCTGTTCACTTACTGATTTATCATTTATTATATATATATATAATATATGTAAAGATTTTAAGATAATCTTTTACATTATCTAAAAGATTCTTCTCACGTCAAAACATTTACAAAATTTCACATTATATTACTTTGTTTCATTTATTATAAAGTAATCTATCAATTAATACATATGGATAGGCTATATAAAATTGAGTTAAAATTGTGATGTTTTATGAAAATAGCTTTATAAAAATAAATATTGATAATTGATAATTATTAAATTGCACATTGCGCAATTGAAATATTTCTCATTCTTTTTTCTCATCTTAGATTGTATTTTCTTAATTTACATATAAATATACACACATACACATATACATATACGTGGATTCGTTTTTTGTTTTCCTCATCAATTTAAATAGTATTTAATCTTAGAATAAAAAAATTGAAAAAAGGTTGAAAGAAAGGATAATAAAATAATAGTATTAGAATTCTTTCTACAACTTCTTCCTATTTAATTATAAAATAGTTCTTCAAAATATAACCACTCTCTTATTTTTCCATTTTTGTTATTAACAAAAATAAAGCTGTTATTATTCGTAAGAAATAAAATAAAATGAATCAGAAACTTATTCACAACAAAAATCAACAACAAAAATTTATTGACGAAAATTGAATAAAATTTTTATGTTTGTGTGAAAACATATTTATTTGTTATACTATTATTTAATTTTATCTTCTCTTTTATTCTTAATATAATATCTAAGAAACATTAAGCCAATAAGATGAAACATTCAAAAAATTTATCTAACATTATTAATTTAATATAAAATTTACTCTCTGATGACATCAGAAAAGTGTATAACATAATAAATAATATATTGATATAAATCGATGAGCTCTATTTTATGAGCTTTGTATATGCAAGTATATCTCAAGCACAGTATATAAGAAATTAACAAATAATGAGAAACTCCAAGATTAAATATTTATCTTAAAATGATTTAATTTTATGCAAATAAAGAATTGAACTCACCCCAAGGTTGCTTCGCCAGTGCCTGATGCCTCTCGCAGACCTCCTCCTTTTATCAAGATTGGGTTATCAGGTCTCCTCCCGCATAGAACACTCACGTAAAACACTCACGAATAATACATACACTATAATCGCGCGTGGACTAATTGTTCATAAATTTCACTTGCGTGAGAACATTGCAATGACTGTGACCATTTAGCACTGTTTCAATGAGATCTCATACTATCAAGATATCGAAGATGTGATTCCCTCGCCTTAAACAATCAAATTTTGAAATAAAGTCCATTAGTCCGATAACTTGAACGGCACTCCCGAAATATAAAACGCGACACGACAAACTGGCTTCGGTTTGTTTATTCAGTTAAATCGGCGACGATAGGTCAAATGTAAAATCTGAAAAGATAATTATTAAACATATTATTCTAAGCTCTCAATAAAAAAATGATAAATATTGATACTTGAAATTGACAGGCAAAATGAAATTTAAATATAAGGAAACTTACATATATGCGCAACATAAGAAATATTCGAATTAAGATGAGAAATTATTGAATAAAAATACTAATTATATTTCATCGAATATTACCGAGAGTCAAATTGTGAAATATAAATTGTCAAATACAAGACATTAAAAAATTTAATAGAAATTGTTAAACGTAAACCAAAAAAAAAAAAAAAGATTTGGTGTTATTCATATTCAACCTGAATCTCCCCTCGAGAAAGTGTATCAAATGAGAATTTCAAAATGAATAACGTGAGATCCGAAAAGATATGTATAATTATAAATTATAATTAGTCGCTATTAATATGAATTTTTTATGTTTTTGAATGATACCTTTATAAATTTTCGTATCTACTAATAATATCTTATTATTACAATAATGATTGAATACTATTAAAATTATTTTTATAATATAAGATATATATAATAGAGGATTTTTATATTTTTTTAAATAACATGTGTAAGTTAAATAATCTATATCAAATATTCTTTTGTTTCGTTCTGAAGCATTTATCGGATTTCACATTATTATATTTTGCTTTGATATAAATCCAAAATGAATCCTATATAGATAAGTTATTTTAAAAAATGAGAAAAAGTCAGTGTAATATAAAATTAAATACAATTAGTAATTTTTAACGTGTTTTTCATTAAATAAATTAAATAAAATGTTTTATGTAACAGAAATATTTATGCTTTTAAAATGTGCTTCTTTTATTCATGCATGTCATAAATGTAATATATTCTCATATTATATTTTAAAAAGCTATAAGTGTTCTTTTCATCAATTTATACAATATATAATCCTGAAGAGGTAAAAATGTTATTGTAAATATGTATATTTTGAAAAAGTATGATAGAAAAATAAAATAAAAGATATACAGTATTTACAAAATGAATGTTACAAAATAAATAAATGTCAATATCAATTTCTATGTATTATATATGATTTTATGTACATATTTCTATTTAAAATAAATACATAAAAGTACATAAAGAAATAATTATCATCTCACAATTTTTATTATGTACGAGATAGGTATAAGTACCATGAAGAAATAAAAATTTTACGTAAAGATTATAATCGTTTTCTTTATTATGAGTTTTCTCTATTTGACTTGTCTTTTTCTTCCTATTTGTCAATGATTTATTCAATTCTTATAATCTATTTTTAAATAACAAATTCAAATACTTAATCTTAGCTATACTGGGGCCCCAAAAACTCCAAAGTGCAATTTGCTAAATCGAAATTTTTTTCATATTTCTGAACTTTTTTTTCTCTTTGAACTTATATATCTCGAAGTTTCTTAATTCTATTGACTTTTGCACGCTATGGAGATTTATTCTTTAATCAGTTCTCTATCGATTGAAAAAAAATTAATTGAAATATATTCATTTTTACGGAAATTATAATAGCAGATATGGAAAAGATCCCAGGAAGTATGCACATCAAGGATAAAAAGAACAGAGTATGTAGCTAGGATTAATTATTATTATAATATATAATTGATATTAATATTATTCAAAGAATTATTAACATATTATGTCCTCATGGTATTTCAATTTGTAAATATCAAATAAATAATGCATCGATCAAATTTCTCTTTCGTGAGCTCTGTGTATGCAAAAATGTGAATGCTCGCATTTATAAATTGATTCAGGATGAAATATTGTCTTTAATTTATCTTTATTTTAATTTATCTAGAAATAATGGAGATACATAAAGTGTAATTACATTTATATTTAATTTAAATTTCTAACTTTTCTGAAATGTTACAATAATTGTAAAAAAGAAATAAACGCACACATGCAATAAATTCAAATATCCAATAGTTTATAAGAATAAATAATATAAAATTTTGCTTCTATATTATGTTATAGAAAAAATTTTAATTTCATTGTAATCATAAAGAAATAATTATAAATTTAAAAAATATATTTATTTCTTTAATTCTTTTCTAATATATTCCATATATACATATACATATGTAAGACATGGAACATATTAGAAAAAAAACTGAAGAATTAAATATATATACATATATTTTATCTTTATATATGTGTACATATATCACATATATTCATATTCAAAAAGTGCATTCGGACTATATTGTTTATGTATCTGATTGTGTGATAATTTTATAAGTCCATTATTTTAACATTAAAATAAAAAATGATTTAATACTCACAAATACAGTATGCAGTGTGGAGAAATATATATATTACATAAACGTTAATTGAATTGCTCCATCGCGTCATTGCTCGTGTCTGCTCCTCCTCCTCCTCTTCCTCTCAGCTTTCTTTGTTATACATATCTATAATTCATGAAAACATGATTAATTACAACTTCGCGGTATATCATACCGTGTATTTCCGATAGTCACGTATTATCATTTTGAGACAGAATAATGCAAAAGAAACGATCGTCACAAACCACATTTATATGTCTTGCTTTCTGTCTCGTGAATTAACGGAAGGAATAAATACCAAACGAACAAAAGAGATGAGAGAAGAGAGAGAAAGAGAGAGAGAGAAAGAGAGAGAGAAATTTTAAGAAATCACGCTTATTAATTCAACTTGATCTGTGAAAGGTACATTACTACTTCGATATGATCATGCTAATTACACAACTGTTCGCAGAGAATGTTCGCGTTCAATATTTCTCAATAATTATTGCAATACGCAGAGCGCTATTACCTGCCGTCCGAGCGATCCAAATGTCGTCGTGCGAATCATGGCGCGGCAACCTTGAGGTAATAACGCGCGCCGTGCGCGGCACAAACAACCGCCAAGGTCGCATACCTTTACCAGTCGGTACGTTTCCCCCCCAAAATACGTAACGCATAGCGAAATACATACCGAATATTCTATTCTCTATGACGATCGATAATTCATGATTCCAACAGCGTATCTCTCTGATAATTTTTTTGAAGAAGTACGTGCGCGAAGTAGTTGACGCCATTATGCGCGCGCGAATCGTTTACCGTGAAGTTAGGTGCTCTCGCGAGGAATGATCGTAACTGCCGCGGCGCCAGTCGTTTTCTCGTTTGAATGTCGGCGCGCGGATATAAAATATCGAGGTCGTATAGCAGTCATTGTCGCTATAAAATATTTAAAACTTTTTAATGCATTTAGTTGAAATATTCTGTTCTTTCCATTTCATTAATTTCGACAAATCATGTTATTATAAACTAAGTATTCCGTAATTTAGAGATTATAATGATATTGTTACATTGTATTTGTGCAGCTTTTTTTACCATGTACAAAACTTGCTAATTTAACGGTATTGTTAGTCAAAAGTTAAAAGTTACAGAATAAAATCCTAAGTCTTTTGTTTACTTGAAAAGTAAAATTTATAATATTTAGTTAAAGAATTTTACTCTTCTCGTAACATAAAAGTTTAAAAGAAAGAAATAATAATAACAAATACGTGTTTAATTTTCCAATCCCAAGAAAGAATAAAGATAGATTTTAGATTCTTAGATTTGTAATGTATTTGCTAATTTTTAATTTAAGATTTTGTGGAGCAATTATCTCCAATATTCAAATTTAACTAAAACGATGGATTAAAATTTGTTATTAATGAATCAATCAGAATCAATTGAATTTTTTAATATATAAATAAAAGAGCAAGACACAAATTTAATTCGTTTGACAAATTTAATGAATGTTTTAATATGTACAATATATAGAAAAATAAAAGACAAAATCACTGAATTGAAAATTGAAAATTTATATAACTGAATTGTAAATATCAATAATAGTTGATAAATTTATAATCGCATAAATGCATTTACAAGCACAATTCGTGAGCTCCGTTTTCATCATTTTTAACTTCAAAACTTTTCTCGATATTTTATGTTAAAATTTTCGATACTAATCTCCAAAATATATACGTTATTAAAACATTTTACAACAATAGAACATCTCGCATATATATTCTCTTACTGCGTGGTCAATAGTAACAGAATATTAAATTTAATGGACGAATCGATAACTCTTGAATCGTGTTTCCGTATGATTACCTAAGCGTGTAGCAAGCCTCGTAACTGAGGGTACTTAAAATATGGCACTTTTACCAAGCCTTTTTACATAGAATTGGCATTTATTACCGGTCATCATAAATAATAGCAGCACCTGATGGCGGCGTGTTAGCGTGAGAGAAAAAGAGAAAGCCTCTTACCATTACGTTTATTACCACAATTATCGTTATCTGCTCATTACTGCAGGAAGCAGCCGAGGGGGTGGTTTATAAAACAGTGATCACATGCACTTCCATAAAGTACCGGCCGTCATGGCGATAAATCAGAATTTATACTGAGCACGAATACCTCACATGCACTTCCTCCTTCTATTAAATGTTAAAGCGAGCGTTGCTTTTCCTAATTTTTGACAAAAAAAGAACACTTTATACGCAAAAAAGAAATTTGGTCTCCAATTGTTACATTTATTTTATTATTTATATATTTTTATTGATATGCAAGTAACTGATATGTTTATTTGTCGATACAATTATATTAATTGGATAAATTTATATCAATATTTTTATCTATGTGTAAATATTATGGAAATTAAACCATTAAAAGTGACGTAATTGTTATTTCATTACGTTGTTTGTGTATTATTTATTAATTTGTATAGTTTGTAAGCTCTAATTTGGTATTCGATGATGAAGTCAGACAATGTGTACTGCTGTATATACCTATCAATCCTTTAATTGCGACAAATAGAAACTAACAAGCTTTGTAATAGTACGTGCTGCGTATGCGAAACAATGGCAATCTCTATAGAACAAATATGCTGAACTACAGTTATTGTTCATCGTTCAATTAGTCTTCAACATATTGGGGGAGAAATTTGATGATCATATTCTCTATAATCCTTGAGTTTGCCAATAACTATCATTATTCTCCCTTTTTCGATTAAGATTTTGGATAAATTTTAACGATCTATTTGGATATTTACTAATCTCATACTCGTCAAGTCTGTCATTGTTTATGATGCAAGTTTATATCATCAAGATTATGAGAACAGTCGCACGTGGTGGTTAGTGGCTAATTCCAACTTAATACCATAGAAATGACGCGACATTGACAACGAATTAAATGGAATTAGTGAGTAAATTACATATCGATTCCCTGCGATCCTTTATGATATATGCTATACACGAACCAACAAATGTATGTGTTAAAAATTTAAAAAAATAGTGTGATAGGTTTGATTGTATAATTCTTTTAAAGCTGATATTCATGTAAAGCAATAAAATATTTCAAATTATAAATGAATGTGTATGGAATATTAATTTTTCATTTTGATTACAGACTTCAGTCGGTATCAAATTATTTGAATTTCGTTTTATAATATTTATGTATTTGTTCTTATAAAAATTTAATGCAATAATAAAAGAAACGTTATGTAATAAAAGAAACATTACTCCTAGCGAGATATATTTAAACATAATAAAATAATCTAACATATTAATTATGCATTTTTAATTTATCCATTTATAAAAATAAATATACGCAGAAAAATATTCTATTATTAAGAAAAATAATTACTCAATTTACTTTCTTCCTTTTAAATAACAGTTATCTTTAACAAAGAATATCTTTGACAATAATCTTAAACATACTTAAAATTAACTTCTTAAAAAATATTTATTATAATATTTTAGAAAAACTTATTATGTACTCAAAACAAGAATTTTTCTTTTGAAGAATATTATAAACTTGATCAAAGAAGTGACTTTATAAACAAGTAAATCGAATTCGAATATGTTTTAATTTCATAATTTTGATTAAAGTATTAAAATTACTAGATCAGAATATGTTTTCAATTTTGATGCTTAGACTTATATGATGGATTTGCGGACATATAAACTTTTGAAATACTTGAAATAATTATTATTGTATCGTGTGTATTTTTCTGTGTGTAAGTATGATTAATAATACGCAGATATACTGAAGAAATAAATATATTTCACTATTCCGACGTCAACTATACGTATGTAGATGGCTCGCAACAGAACGAGAACGGAATGGCGTGGTTCGAACGCGACAAACGAAGGAGAGCGAAGTCTGGGTACAAGAAGGGAGTAGACTCCAATTACAACGTTTAGGGGTGCCAGGCACGAAGGGGCATCCGTGAAGCCCCAGCCTCAGGGCCCCGAGGCTGTTCCCGATTTTCACATAGAAAGGGAGCGACAGTCGGCAGGCAGCAGCCAAGCAGCCGCCTTGCTCGATCTCGGCAGCTGAGTCGAGCTCGTTAGATTTTCTCTGTTCCCTTATATCCACGTTATCCGCATATCAGCACAATCCGCTCCTTTTTTCGCGACTGGCATTGTCTGCCGTTTTGCATTCTGCTAATATAACGTGAATCTCGCTAGCTACGCTGTCGTGTCTCCGGGAAGATACGTACCTTCATTTTTATCTGCCTCCGAGTCATGTCGATATACATGTATGCTGCTCGATGTCATTTATTTATATATTCGGATTTCATAAATAAAGATTGCACGGAGAGAATGGTTTTGCTGAATTATCTAAAAATTTAATTGGATATACAGATCTAAAATTAATTTTGTTGGGCCAAAAATAATTGTAATGGTCAAATTGCTAGAATAAAATATCTTTCGCGGCATTGCTTATAATTTGATGATTGAACACAAAATTATTTTTAGATCTAACTAAATTTTTAGATATTGCTACAAAATCGTTCCTTTTTGTGAGAAATAGAAGACTGTGATTATTAAGGATTGATTGCAAAATTGCTGTATTGTAATAATCAATTATTAAACGAATTATAATTGTTATGTGCTTATTTATAAAAATTAGTAGAGCTAGAATTTCTGAAAACAAGCAGAATAATGTGAATAATAGATTATTATTTTTATGAAAACTCTTGGATATCATTGACAAATTGTAAAAATAATAAATCCTATCATCCCGAAACGAAAATCCGATTGATATATCTATACAATTTTCAACAATGCGCAATTTTCATCTCGTGTGCTTATATTTTCAGTTTCCAGTTGTTTGAACTGGATAAAGAGAAAAATCAAGGGACGAAGAACGGTAGATTTTCCATTGGTTTGGTAAAAAAATCGATAGAGCTGGCAATAGCAGATATTATTTCATGCTTCATCCACTATCCGGTGTTTTGCATGTAAAACGAAAAGCGCGGAAGCGCGTCGTCGTTCATATACGATCGTTCAATCTTTGCCATTATTTTGCATACGGACTACGTTATCGATACTTGCAGGTCCTCTCAATATTACACGCTATGTCTACCTGGCGTAGCGACTCGCCATGTCCGTACATCTCGTCTCATTCCACCGTCTGGATAAAGACGAGATGATCGACATGGCTGGGGATCGCGTTACAAGACCTCGGTGATGCGTCGTCAACTGCGAGACGAGGATGTTGCACGATGTAGTCCGAAAACAAGGGCACTCCTCAAATACCATCTCGACGGATCTCGAACCCCGTTAAATTGTGCTACTCGTTTAAATTTGCATTATCCGATCGTCGGCACGGCACTACCATCCTCTGTCGTTCCCCATGCGGATCGATGCGCGTGATTAAGATAAAGAGATTCGTAAGCCTACGGGTATACAGGAACACCTCAACAGGGTAATCAGCTTTTGCGCAAAAGACACTAAGTCGATCGACGAAACGCGACGGTTCAACGCATTTATCATAATATTCAAACTGAAATGAGATCTTAAACTTACTTTTAGTTAAAACTTCTGAAGGATGAAATATTGTCAATCGATAATCTTGCCATTGACACGTGCTCTCATTCTCGCTAATTCCATTCTCCATATAGAAACTGCACACAGAAAGGATGATTTAGCAGTTTAGCTAAAGTATTTAAAATAAAAATTTAGCTAGAAATTTTAGAGATTGTTTAAAAATCTAATTATAAATACAGATCTGGAAATAATTTTATTAGATCATCACAATAATTATGTAGGATAAAATTAAATTATTATTAGGATAAAATTATGTAGGATAGAGTTCAAATTGAATGCTAAAATGTCAAATTCTTTGCAGAATTGTTTGTCATGTTTGGGATGCTGCATAATTATTTTAATGGTCCAACAAAATTATTTTCATTTCTTTATCTACCTAAATATTTTTAACAAAATCTTTTTATCTTGATTTATATTCCAAATGCCATGCATGCATATATAACATTTTTTATTATATGTATTATATTTATAGAAGATGGTACGTTTTTATATGTTATAAATTGCGATATTTAATTTAATTCTTATTTCACGATCTTTTTGCTCAAAATTAATTTGCACATGTCCGGTGCAGAGTACATTTTGACATATGTCGCTCCGTTTCATTAGGTAACGTCAAAAAAACATAATTATTCCTCGTTTATTAGCTCTTTTTAACTGCTTTTAATGTCGTTGTCATGTCACGCGACGTGCAGTAAATCCGTAAATAATAATCGAATTGTCGCTGGTGTTTTTGACGTATTAACGAACGCAGTTCGTAAACTTCTATTGAATCACTACTGCTTTCACCCAACCGTTTGTTCATCTCGGCATAGACACCGCGAGAAATAATAAAGTTATTACGTCCCCGTGACTTTTATCCCTTTTCCTCCTTTTTCTGCATCTGCGAACCGCGTTCTCGATCTCGACACAAGCTATTATTCGCGTGTCAGCCCGCGAACTTTTTACCTCCTTTTCACGAGACGCAGTGATGTATCCTATTTACACAAACTTGCGTTGTTCCTTGCAGTAGAAAGTGTCTTGGGCTCTTATTGCTCCGTTTCGACGCCATTTATACTTTTTTTTCTGCATACCCTTCAATAAGAACAATGCCGATGCAGCTGAAATTACATTACGCTACGGGAATGAAAAACGATGAGAAACGCGGAAGCTATAAGGAAAAGGATACAGCGAACTACGTAAAAAACGTGATTTTCAATAAATCTTCCTTTTGTGCCCTTAGAAATATCACATTTTCGTGACAGAATTATACTGCTTCATAAAAAGCTACAAGAATAATCGAGCGATATTACTCTTAAATCAGTTTTAATGAATATTCTATATTCAAGTTATAAAAATATGCAAAATAACATCGTATTATTAATTTAATTAAATACGTGTATGACTTCTAAATCTGATCTCTTCATTTTACATCTATTTATAATCTTTTCAAAAATATTCGCTAGCGGATCAACCTTAGAATGTAAAAAAATTTGTTCCTCAATTTAATTTTATTCTATTGTCTACAACAGTAATAAGTTTTAAACCATAAAAAATTAAATAGTATACATTAACAATATGAAGAAGTCATACATGAAGAAGTCATATGAAGTAAACTCAAAAAAATAAAATCATAATAATCTTTTAATTAAAGCAAACAAAGGTATTTATGTGAAAATAACGGTTTTTTTGTCTAAATGTTAAAACAAAAGTTTTACTTCTTATTTCAATCTTTACAGATAAAAATTAACGAATTATCAGTAATAAATTCGATATAAAATTGAATCTACAACGTTACTATTTAAAAGCTAAAGCGATTAAGAGTTCATTCTGTAACACCAAAATTTCTTGACAGGCTATACATAACTTCGCTGAAACTACAATCGTCGATGTCTTCACTGGAGTTGGATCGTGTACACAAGCGTGATCGTGATTCTGTTTAAAGTCGCTTGTCCTCTGGATATTTAATGCGACTGTCTGAATGTTTGTCGCGAGCTAGTAATAATAATTTGAGCTAGTAACATGATTAAATGTGTTAATAGTAATAACACGTGTGATGTTATAAAAAAAATACTTCGTTTGTACTTACGAATAGATATGTAGACATATTTCACAATTTCTTTCACTTTTTTAATATGTCCACATCCTCCTCTTTGCCACCGTGGTGCTAAAATAAAAAAATTCATTTGTAGTTAACTATATATACAATATATAACCATTACTTTTCGTGTGTGTAGTATAGATGCCAAGCGGCTGCTCCTTGCAGCATATTAATGCATGTGTAGCTAGTGCAGCATATTAAGATATAGAAGTTATAAGTTGGTATACACACTAAGCATGAGACATGTTCACGTATACATGGTTTATGTTTAGTGACAGTATAACCGCTTCATGCTGTTAGCATGCTGTAAGCGGTTGCTATCTGGCATTTACGTATTTGAAAAATTCTTGTATTTACATTTTGATTCAAGCTCAGATGACTTGTTTCATTGGGGTGGGACTTCAGACACTATGTCAGCAAAATAGCAACAGAATATAGAATTAAACACAAATATATCTTGTTAACAAGCTGTTGAAAAAAATTTAACAGAATCTATAAGCAAAACCACTTAAATGACAAACACTAAAGAAACAGAACAGACCTATAGTATACTCTGACAGTAGATTATCAATAGAAACCAGAGAGACCTCGCTGACATAACGTGAAGCTAAACTGTCAGTTACAAATGAAACAGAGTCTGTTCTGACATGATTTAACGGCAGATTGTCGATAGAAATCAAACAGACTGCTAGTAGACACTGCTTGATTTCTACCGACAATCTGCCGTCATATTATGTCGACAAGCTGTATAAGCAGAATATGAGTCTAATACAAATTTAAAGCAGACTGCTATCATATTCTGTACGAATCTGTTAGCAGTCTGTTAACAAGCTGATATTTTGCTTACTTGAACCTACGTTTTGTAATTGTTGTAGCTGCGGTTGGAATTGCGGTTTCGGTTGCGTTTGCTCTTGCATTTGTAACTGATTCTGATTCGTTTGTTGCAATTGCTGTTCTCGCAGTTGCTGCCGTTGTTGTTCTCGCAGTTGCTGCTGTTGCAGTTTTCGTGATCGTAATATTATTAGTAGTTCCAACCGTTGCAGTTGTAGATTCATTAATTTTAATTCTTCACAAATCCCATCTAATTTCCTTTGTAATAATTGGCATCTTTCTATAACATATATAAATAATACATATATTATTAAATGAAAATGGACCGAGAAACAAATGAGTGAAAAGAATCATATTTGATCAAGGTGCTGATGCAGAGTATTTTCAAAGATTAGGAGTGGAGCAACAAAATCAGATTTAATCAAAATATAAAGTAATCATATGTATGCATAATTGTGTATATATATTAGGTGTTGGAATTAATTCGTAGCGTTTTACAAGAAATGGCACAAGCAGTACACTATTTCGTTGTTACCTATAGTTCTGTATACATTGTAAACATCTATCATAGGACGTCATTTGCCGTACATAACCTTTCTTAAAATCATAAATAACAATACTGTATAATTCATTGAATATGTCAAAATTTGTGCCAGATAAAGTGTTTTTGCGGGGAGTTTTGCTTCATTACTTTAATATGAACAAAAGTGCAGCTGAAGCTCATCGTATTTTAGTGGATGTGTATAGTGAACATGCTCTGGCTGAGCAAACGTGTAGGAAGTGGTTTGCACGTTTTAAAGCTGGTGATTTCGACTTGGATGACAAGGAGCGACCTGGTCAGCCGAAAAAATTTGAAGATAACGATTTGCAGGCACTGCTCAATGAAAACTCATGTCAAACACTTAAAGAATTATCTACGTCATTGGAAGTTGACTTCTCAACAATAGGAAAACGTCTTAAAAGTTTGGGCATGATCCAGAAGGAAGGACATTGGGTCCCATATGAATTGAAACCAAGGGATATTGAGAGACGTTTTCTCACGTGCGAACTGCTGCTTCAACGGCAGAAAAGAAAAGGTTTTTTGCATCGGATTGTTACCGGTGACGAAAAGTGGATCCATTATGACAATCCAAAGCGCAGAAAGTCATGGGTTAAGCCCGGCGAACCATCAACATCAGTGGCAAAGCCCAATATCCATGGCTCAAAGCTCCTGCTCTGTATTTGGTGGGATCAGAAGGGTGTCATATACTACGAACTGCTAAAACCGCATGAAACCGTTACTGGAGATCTCTACCGACGGCAACTGATGCGCTTGAGCCGTGCATTGAAGCAAAAACGGTCGGAATACTTCGAAAGACACGATAAAGTCATCTTGCTGCACGACAATGCTCGCCCACACGTTGCAAAACCGGTAAAAACATACCTGGAAACACTTAAATGGGAAGTGCTACCGCACCCGCCGTATTCTCCTGATATTGCACCTAGCGACTACCACTTGTTTCGATCATTAGCTCATAGCTTGTGCGAGCAGAAGTTCACATCTTACGAAGATTGTACAAAATGGTTCGATTCCTGGATTTCATCTAAAGATGAACAGTTCTTCCGACGCGGTATTCATTCACTGCCCGAAAGATGGTCAAAAGTAGTAGAAAGTGATGGGAAGTACTTTCATTAATGTATTTTTTAATGCTCATGTGAAATAAATAACATTCTTTCATTAAAAAAACGCTACGAATTAATTCCAACACCTAATATTATATATAAATTTTTGAATGAATTGAAAAAATTGAAATTTTTATTTTCTGTTCTCTGTTGCCTGTTCCTTTTATTGTATAAAAGATTGGAATTGTGACAACAAAATAGAGATAAATGAAAACATAAATCAAATCCATTAAAATATTCAGTGAATTAGTACATTTAAAGTATTGTGCTGATGCAGAGAATTTTCAAAGATTAGGAGTGGAGCAACAAAATCAGATTTAATCAAAATATAAAGTAATCATATATACATATATGCATAATTGTGTGTGTGTGTGTGTGTGTGTGTGTGTGTATATATATATAAATTTTTGAATGAATTAAAAAAATTGAAATTTTTATTATCTGTTCTCTGTTCTCTGTTCCTTTTATTGTGTGAAAGATTGGAATTGTGACAACAAAATAGGGATAAATGAAAACATAAATCAACAAAATTCATTAAAATATTCAGTGAATTAGTAAATTTAAAGTATTGTGCTGATGCAGAGTATTTTCAAAAATTAGGAGTGGAGCAACAAAATCAGATTTAATCAAAATATAAAGTAATCATATATACATATATGTATAATTGTGTGTATATATATATATATATATATATATAAATGTTTAAATGAATTGAAAAAAATTGAAATTTTTATTTTCTCTTCTGTTCCCTGTTCCTTTTATTGTGCAAAAGATTGGAATTTGTGACAACAAAATAGGGATAAATGAGAACATAAATCAACAAAATCCATTAAAATATTCAGTGAATTAGTAAATTTAAAATATTGTGTTGATGCAGAGTATTTTCAAAGATTAGGAGTGGAGCAACAAAATCAGATTTAATCAAAATATAAAGTAATCATATATACATATATGCATAATTGTGTGTGTGTGTGTGTGTGTGTGTGTGTGTGTGTGTGTGTGTGTGTATATAAATTTTTGAATGAATTAAAAAAATTGAAATTTTTATTATCTGTTCTCTGTTCTCTGTTCCTTTTATTGTGTGAAAGATTGGAATTGTGACAACAAAATAGGGATAAATGAAAACATAAATCAACAAAATTCATTAAAATATTCAGTGAATTAGTAAATTTAAAGTATTGTGCTGATGCAGAGTATTTTCAAAAATTAGGAGTGGAGCAACAAAATCAGATTTAATCAAAATATAAAGTAATCATATATACATATATGTATAATTGTGTGTATATATATATATATATATATATATATATATATATATAAATGTTTAAATGAATTGAAAAAAATTGAAATTTTTATTTTCTCTTCTGTTCCCTGTTCCTTTTATTGTGCAAAAGATTGGAATTTGTGACAACAAAATAGGGATAAATGAGAACATAAATCAACAAAATCCATTAAAATATTCAGTGAATTAGTAAATTTAAAATATTGTGTTGATGCAGAGTATTTTCAAAGATTAGGAGTGGAGCAACAAAATCAGATTTAATCAAAATATAAAATAATCATATATACATATATGTATAATTGTGTGTATATATATATATATATATATATATATAAATTTTTGTATGAATTGAAAAAATTGAAATTTTTATTTTCTGCTGTCCCTGCATGTACACACACGTACACACACGTACACACACACACACACACACACACACACACACACACACACACACAGAGATCCTAACATTGTATTAGGTCATCTAAAAAGTATCCGCGGTTTTTTGTCACTAGATGTGTCATATATCTTTGATGGTCATATATCTAGTGACAAAGTACCGCGGATACTTTTTAGATGACCCAATATATTGCACATTATAACCTTATATGTTATATTGTACATTATAATCTCGTATATTATATACCTTAATAGTATAACCTTGTATATTATTTTTGTATATTACCTTCGTACTGAGTGTCCATCTTATTTAATTTCATTCCTTTTATGTCGTCTTTCATTTTTCTTTTGTGCAAATATGTAAGTACTGTGTAAATATGCAATAAACACTTTAGGTTAATTCTTGTTGTGATCACAAAGAAGCTTATAATTTCATTAAAGATCTTGGCAAATCTTTTGTCCTTACTTCGACGCAATTAGATTTCTACAGAGAGAATCAAGGGAGAGTGGAGCAGATAGCGTTTCTCTTGTCTGATTGGTTCTGCTATTTATCTGTCACTTCCGGAAATGTGCATGTGTGCATGTATGTATATGTACATACACACAACTCTGTAGTACAATACTAATGTGTGCAGCAATGTGTGTATATCCTATCACGCTTCTGCCATATCTCGTACTCACTCTAACAAATGGCGGCTTCCGGCTGAATCCACTATTCTCCCTTGATCTTCTGAATTCTCTCTGGGTTTCAACAGGTTCAATCGGAGATCGAGAAATGCCGCATGAAAATCTTTCCTCTCATGCCATGGAAAAGAAAAATTTCGATTGGTTGATTCTCTTATGCGTTGTGCAAGAGTCTGTGCTGCGGCCATTATTTTTAATCATGGGTTATAGGTATGTATGATCAACGGTATGTTGCAAACGCTTTAAAGCGTTTTTTAATTGATCAGTTTGTAAAATTTTTTCTTTTAATTGATCCATCAAACGCTTCAAAGCATTTGTAGCGAGACTTTGACCACAACCTATTCAGGTTCCCACCCGAGTGCCACCTAGGTATCACTTTATTCTTATCATTTACCGAACATTAAACAAGGATAACAGGATACCCAAAAATAACATGGATACATGATAACAAAAGATGACACTCGGAATCTGAATACGCATGAGTAAAAATAGTGGACTTGTTTCTTTAGGTGCGTTCCATTTTACATATCGTGCGTATGATATATCTTTCTTGTTCAAATATTATAAAGAATAAAAGCTTATGCGTTATGCGTTATGCAAACATCTGTGCTGCGGCCTTAAAGCAGGGAGCACAGATTACTGCATAACGCATAACACATAATGCATGAGGAAATAAACCAATCAAAGTTCTTTATTTCCTTTCTTTCTATAAAATAAAGGACTGATTGGTTTATTTTTTTATGCCTCATGTTTTATACGTTATGCAAAAGTCCCTGCTTATTAGTTGTGTGCGATTACCTATGTGTGGGACCTTATTCTTGACATATTCTTGAACTATTCTTGAAAAATTTCTAGGTCTCTATTCTTGAAATAATTGCGTATACGCAAATATCAAATTGTGAATAATCGCAACAGAAAATCTCTAGAGCAGTATTGACACTTGTAAATAATGCAACGAATGATCATTACCCTATACTTTTCTCTCTCTCTTTTTCTCTCTCTCTCGAAACATATACGTCAATTACATTATATTCAACGTAGCCCAGTTTTTAACCTTTGGGCTGACTAATATTTTGGAAGAAGAAGAAGAAGAAGAAAGGAGACTACGTCGGAGAAACGAAGTGAGTAATGTTAATGTATGTGCACGTCTTAATAGTTAATATATAAATAAATAAATAAATATATATATATATATATATATATATATATATACATATATATATATACTGAAATAAAATAAAATACAAATTAATTTATAAATATGTAATGATTTATTTGTTTCACGCCGTTTCACGTGTATTCACGTCATAAATAGAAGAGAAAGCGAAGAATAAAAGATTTAATTTATATAAAAAATGGATCTCGATGATATAGTACTAAATGTACCAATTATAAATGCATTACAAAATGCAGAAATAGCAGAACGAAGGAGAATTTTTCATATCAGGAACGATCCCTTTGAATTATCTAATGAACAATTTATTACATTGTTTCGTTTAAATAAAGCCGCAGCAAAATATCTTATTGATCTTGTTGAACCACATTTAACTCCTCAAACAAGAATATCCTCAATCGATCCTACGACTAAGATAATTATTCCAAAATTCATACATAATAGCATACATATATGCTAAACATAAACAATAAATAACTATTTTTCTGTAGGTTAAACATAAATAATAAACAACTATTTTTCTATAGGTTATTATGGCATTGCGATTTTTTGCGAGTGGTTCTTATCAGATGGATATCGGAAAAAATATTTATATGTCAGTCAACCAGTTTCCCGTTGTACTCATGAAATAATAAATGTAATAACGAGACAGGAAATCATGAATCATTGGATTAAATTTCTTTCTACTCTTGCAGAACTGAACGAATTGCGAATAGAGTAAGAATACAAATTTTCTGTAATATATAAAATATATAAAACATGAAATACTAAACATGAAATGTGTATATAGATATGTATATAATTATTTTGTAAACTTTTATATAAGTTTTCAAGCCAATCAATAATGCAAATTTAATAAATTTTCTTTTTTTTTCTATTCTATTGAAGGGAATATTAAAATAAACTAGTGAGATAATCAAATCTTCATTTCACTCACAAAAATAAAATATATTGTTGTAGAATATTTGGAAATAAAAATATAAAAATTTTTTTTTAAACTGACATTGTACCTTATTATATGTGTGTGCATATGAATACTATATGGCCCAAATAAAGAATAAATTAAAAATAACAAAAAATTTAATAATACTATTCTAAATCAGTTTTAAAATAATTATTAATATAAAAAGGAAATTCTTTAGGATTTATTATATTCTACTTTTACTCTATTTATTCTACCTTGTACTACAATATAAATATTATATTTACATTTTTATATTTACAATTTTATAGAATCATTTATTGTAAAAGATGACAAGAATTTTCCTTTCATTAATTGTGGATTCTTTTTCATATATTCAATTAATAAACTTCTTTGTTTATTTATAATGTTTGCACTTCTCTTTTTCTTGTTATCCATCTAAAATATAGAATAATAAACATTTAAATAATTAATATACAACATAAATTTTAGAAATGTACTATACAAATTATATAGGACATTTTATAAACACATATATCTTCGTTTTAAAAAATCATACAAATATATACATATATATAAATACATATCGTTGAAAAAAATGCATGTAATTTTACATGGAAATTACGTGTTTATGACTGAAAAATTACTTAAATTATATAAACATGATTGGAAATTTACTGGAAATTGTAAATTTCCAATTATATTTAGGTAATTTTCCGGTCATAGACATGTAATTATCATGTCAAATTACATGCATTTTTTCAGTGTATAACATATTTACCTTTATAAAAAATATTTCTTTATAAGTATAGAAAAATATGTTATTTAAAATAACAAATAGCTTAAGACTTTCTAATCTTTTTACAAAAATTTTTACAAGTGACATAATTAAAATAAAAAAATATTGTCACAAAGAAAATTATACATATTAAGGTTATGGAAACATATATTTTTTTAATTATATTTGCTAGACAGAAGAAAACTAGTTAAATGTGATTCAATTAATTACCTTTTCAATGTAATAATTTTTACCGGTATATGAATTACCATTCGTTTAACTGTCGGCTGTACGCTTTTGCATCTAATGTTTATAGAATGCTAATATATTTTACAACGTTGCTAAGAGTATTTCCGCATATTAGAAAATGTATACATTTTAAATTTCGAGTGCTACAAAACAGTATCCAAGAATATAATATCAATGGCGTATACGCTTTTTCGTCAATCGCAACGTGCGTATACGTAAAGTTGCGTACAGATTCAAGAATTGAACTCACTATAGTAACTAATAGTAATTAACTAGGCAACTAGGAAACACGTATCACATACCGCCTATTTCTTTCGCTGATATTACATGGAGCAGTTTGCGCGCGTTTTGCGGCAGCACGAGCTAGTGACAAACTCACATTAGTATGAATTTTTTTATATTGTATATTAACTTATTTTTATGCACTTTATCGATACTCTTATTTTTTTAACAGATTTATTTAATAATTGCGTTTAAATCAATTAATTCCATTAAAAAGTGCATAGCAGTGTACGGTAATGTAAGTTACTAGCCCGTGCCGCAAACCGCGCTCCATATAAGGGTGATATTTCATTTGTGCGTTTTTGTCACGTGACAAATTTTTCAAGCCTGTAATTGGCTATGGGAGATCCGAGGATCTCTGTGTTCTGTACACGTTTGTCGTACGATAAAAACGTACAAATAAAATAGCACCCGTACGCGGTTTCCTAGTTACCTAGATAGTTACTATTAGTTACTATATCTCGGTCCATGTAATCGCACCCTGAATCGCGCAGTAGAAGAGAAATTTGATTGGCTGTTCTTCTGTATCATCTAAAAAGTATCCGCGGTACTTTGTCACTAGATATATGATCATCAACATACATCAACTCTCTTTCTATCATTGTCCTATTAATCAAATTATTGGTCGTTGCTACCCAAACGTTCTATCTCTTTCTAGATCTATCAAGATGATTTCAACAAATTTGCGACCAGCTTGCAACTAATGTAGAACCGACTTAACGTAGAACCGGCTTTAGAAAGCTGCATTAGCGGCTTAAGACATTACTTAAGACGGTCTTAAAATAAGAACCGACCATGAATACCGGCTATAGATTACTAGGATCAAGATCACTTTGATAATAAAAAAGGGATGATATTCATCGCTGCATGACGTTCGTCGTTACCGGTGAAAGATCTTTCACCATGGTTGTTGCGTAGTTCGCAAACACAAATGCAGAATAAAGATTTGCGTTTGTTTTTTTCATTGCATGCAGTTGGTTTTCGTCTGTGTGTGTCTTGCGTGCGATGATCATCATTCTGCCTCAGCATTTGCGAACTACGTTTCGCGATTTGCGAATTATGTAGAGGCACCCTAACTTTTGCACGAATAACTCACCGCAAGTATAGCAGCGTATTCGTGAACTACATATTAATGAAATGTATTATTTATGAGGGAAAGGGAACGGTTCATGTAATAACTGATATACGTTGACGTTGCTGTTTGTTCGATAATTAATTAAATGTACATGCCGAACTATTGTGCGCGATCGCGCGATTCAGCTACGACATGTGTCGCGCGTTACAGATGTGAAAATGTCGATATAGCGAATTACGATGACAGTTTATTAACGTTACCGCAATTAACAAATTACGGGTGATAGTCTGGAGAAGTGAGAAATTTCTCATCCGGCATTTGACGGATAAAAATCTTGCCTCCGTGTAATACACGATAATAATAATAATCTCTCTCTTGAAGTTCTTTTCCTATTATTTAAAAATATAGGTGAAATGCAGTACCTTCGTAATTCTTCTCCATGTCACCATATTTCGTGCTAACTTGTAGAAATATTTCTAAGAGGCACATTTTCTCATACCGAATCTTTCCTCGTGCCAGAAGGCCATGTAACTTTTTGCCATTTCTCTTCGGCGTTATTCGGCATTTCTCTCGACACTTCCCTTCCGCGTCCGCAGTCGAGGACTCCTCGTTTCTATCGCATGGGAAATGTAACGGCGATTATTTTATGAGACCTCGTTAGCGTACTCTCCTCGCAATTTTCTTGCGAATGAGATTATAGATAATTGTGTCAATTAATACCACGTTATTAAAAGCGAAATCTATTTACTACTTAATTCCATGCTTTTCCTTCTAAATTTATAGCTGTAAGAAATATATTTTAAAAATATAAATTAAAAGCTAGTATAATCGGTTGGTGATAAAATAGAACAAAAGCGAAGTAATACTCGCTGCTTAGTTTTATAAAAGCTTAATAATATTATTCTGTTAAAACCTTGATGCAACGTTGCTTTTGTCTGCAAGCATGTTTGACAAAAGAATCATATTAGAATTTGTTTTAATTAAATTATAACAGGCATCGCGAGAAGATTGATTTAAATTCTGAACTGTTCTCAAGATGTGGAAATTCCATGAAACATTTTTTCTAAAACTATCTAATGCCACCTAATGTTTTTAAATAATAAAATATTTATTTTTAATCAACAATAAATGATAAATAATAAAGATATAATAATAATGTTACTTTTGCAGAAAAAAACATTGAAAATATTTTTACAGTCTGTTTAATAAACAGGGGTCTAATTTTAAAATCTTACAGCTTTTTCTTGAGTAAGAGTTGTTATAATTCATTATCTTTCTCATATTATATTCTTTGTCATGATATTGTTTCAGTGTTACTATAATAGCTTTTTCATCTTATAAAGATTAAATTTGCAGAATATTGATAAATTTCTGTATATCTCATATAAAAAGAAACTTACTCGATTAGAACTTTGCGCACTGAAAATTATTTTTCAACGTATATTCAAGTAAAGCCCAACAAATTGGAAATTTATCGAAGATTTTATCGTTAAAAGTTGCATTTCTACAACAGTTTCTGTAACAGAAATCGCATATATACATTTAACTTACACGGTGAGATGTAGGACAGCTTATAAAGTGAAATGTACGTTTGGGAACTGCAAATTTTCTCGAAAACTGTTACCCGTAACTTAGTGGGTTACGCTTAATGAAATGAAAACGTATATTACAAGGATAATGGTCACCTTGTATACGTACTGAGCCCGGTGTTATATTTCTAACGGATATAACCAATGTATATGTCACTAATTCCGAGTGTGTAATCTTAATCCGGCGGAGAATGAATAATGATTTTTGCGCCGCGTATTATATTATTCATATGCGTAATCCGCTTTTATATATATTCCGCAATAACAAACTGTATTTTCTCAACAGAAAATACGGCTATGTCAACCTCACGATCATATATCTATGGATTTTCTATTATTGTTTTTTCTTCTCTTAGTATAATGAATGATATTGTTTTTAATTGTAAATGTGAGAATATTTAACGCCTGCGGCATAATAATAAATATTAGATTTCTTATTTTTATTGTTATCACATCTCTGCACTAAAAAGAATTTCTCATTGTTAAACGAATCAGAATTTTCTGGTAAAATCTACAATTCTTATATTTATCAGAATAATTATATCAATCAGAATTCTAGTTATCTCAACTAGAATTCTAATAGATTTAATAAAAAAATTCTAATATTCGTCCATTTTCTACTAAAATTACTATTCCAAGCAGACTATTTTTTCCAGTGTGTCCAATATGATATAATTGTTTGGAAGAATCGTTATTTTAATTAGGATCCCAAGTGTCATCAGGGACGACTAAATATACAATTTTCTTTCTTTTTTCTTCTCTCTTAACAAACATCAATATCTAAATGCAAAGCGCATGATGAAGGCGTGATGTCTTTAGGAAACAATAGCATACCGAATGCGAACTGGGGAAGGGGGTGATTCGAGTCGACGGAGTGCAATTGACACGAGAGCCACTTTAGTAATGAACTTACGGGGAAACATGCTGATTAACCAGAGCAGGACAATTCCCTCGCAAACTAGTATAGTCAAGCAGAATTGCTCTTTGCCCCGCGCGCTAAATGCGTATAATTGCAGTTCGCCATTCTATTGCAAACACCGGTGACTATACATTTAACGTAAGGAAAGTTTATTTTATCCGCTAGCGATGCAGCTCGAATGTTTGCCTTCTGCATATTTATTATTTAAGCGGACACATCGGATATGCGTAGCAACTTTAGACAAGTCCCGCGGGGATTTGTGAAAAAAACGTCCCTCCAGGGATGAGTCGTTCTTTTTTTTTACGTAATGAGACATTTCAAAAACTCGCGGTTTACATTTTAGCGGTTCCGAGATAAAGTTTCCCTAGGAAGGAAAACCGCATACCTTCCGTTGTGTCCCGGAAGGTCGCTAGGGCTCCCGCAAAAAATGTCCTCCGGAGAGATGCCTCTTTTCTGCGTCATTTTAGCGAAGTCTGAAACCTACTTTCCGTGCCTCAATCAAAAATTTCCGTTAGCTGTCTCATCTGAGAGGACTTGAAGAACTTTACAGAACTTCACATGCTCGCAGTGTAATCCCTGGAGAGATTATTAGAAGAATAGTTTTTTTCTTGGAGAGAGAGACATTCTCCAAAATGTCTTGTCTACGTTTGGTGACATTTGAGAATACTTCACTTTTTTCTTTAAATAAATATATATTTTTTATAGAACAAAAAATATCTTTATATATACATTTCATGTCTACATAAATTGCACCGATAAATCGTTTATTCAATCCCGTATTGAAATAATAAATTAAATAAATCAATAAATCAATTTCCATGTCGAGATATATAACTAAGTTTAAAAGAATTAAATTTTGAAATAAACTCATTTAATTACATAAGTGCGCTTTGCGTCGAACAGTTTTACTGAAATTTAATTTCAATCAATATCGCTTCATTATTCGTTCCTTTCCTTTCGTTTCATTCCTTTCATCATACAAAATAACTACATCTTATTAAAATTAACGTTTATTCTGTAAACAATTAAATTTTCTTTTCTCCATACGTCTTTTCACAAAATAAATATCGTATATGAAGTCTTAGATATTAAATTTAACAATAAACAAAGCTCTGAGAGTTATAAAGTAAGAGATAAAAAGAAGTTCGCCTATATAAGTAATTATACAGTGATGAATTATTGTGTACATTCATTAAAAATGTCACATTCTATTAATATGGTTCTTTTAACATAGTTCTGTTTAAGATTTTGATTTTTCATCTATTTATTTATTGTGAATAAATCGACGGCATTATTATTAAATCGACGATCAATTAATTTAATCGTATGAGATTATTATTTTAATGTGATTGTTATGAAATTATTATTTCATGATTGTATTTTAAGTTCAACAAGTTTAAACGGAGCACCGTCTATAGAACTGATAATCTGTATATTCACGTATGAATATTATTAACAATAAGCATCAAGACCCGCTTTGACCGAAAATGACATTTCTTCTCTTATTTATATTTATTTATTGTTTCAGAATTTAAATTTATTTATTGTCTCAGAATTTGAACATTATGGACTTTATAAATTATAAATTCTATAAAATTACTTTATTATGACGACCTCAATTATTTTAAATACTCGATTGAATGGAAAATTCAATCTGAATTTGATTTTCACTTCACAATATTATTAAGCAAGCACTGAAGAAATTCAAATCAGAGTCGAAAGGACTTATATGACTTAATATTATTTTACACTTTTATACTTAATTATTGATGGATATACATAATAATTCACGTATCATTATAATTGCATTGGTTCATACTTTTTTGCTGCTATTTACTTATACACTGTTAAATCTATAGAGTCAAATTTAACTTAATGTGAGTCGTCATTGCTCCTGCTCAATCATATCGTTATTCTGAAACAATGGTTACATTTGACACTACATGTCAAATTGAGACACGATATAGTATCAAATTTAATTATATCGTTTCAGTAAAAAGAACGATATATTTAGGAGCAATGGCGATTCACATTAGGTTAAATTTGATACTATAGATTTCACAATGTATATTCAATAAAAATTTTTAGATTTTTTTTTTATTGCTATTGTGCGGAATCACATGCAAGTATCTTGCATGCAGTGTCGCAGTTATCTTTCGCTAACGCCGATTCGAGTTTCTTTTTACGCTGAAAGCGGAACGAAGGTGCTCGTTCACAAACTTTGTCCTTTTTCTTCGATGTATTACTCTCTGCAGCAAAGTTTGCCGGGGATTCAACGACGGTAACGGCGGCGCAGTACTAAGTTCCTCTTGTTCCTATCGGAAGCTTCCGAGTTTCGAGTACACGGCGTAGTTTAAGCCGTAGCATCGATTTCCCCATTTGTGCTTTGATACGGTCACTACACGAATTCGACGCCGTCTGGCCATTTGTAATCCTATCCGTGTAACATACACGTTCGATGCGGCGCGCATATATCTCGCATTCGATCGCGTAATTACGAACTTCAAAACGTATTGCTTGTCAGATCGAGGATTTATCGCGTATAAAATACTCGGTTACCGTGGTGGAAACTGCCGGAAATAATCCGATCTAATAAATAAACGCGCATCAAGAAAAAAAAAACGTGCGATTGAGCCTATGATAAAAATTTTAGAATTATTATTCCGCGCATTTATTGGAGGAAAAAACTTGAAAAAAAATTTGTAACTTGTTTTCCGAAACGTCTACCTTTTTGATGGCGTAATGATAATTTTATTAATTTTTTACAAATCTGACGGGATTAAGGGATTGGAATATTTAACGACGGGGTTATTATCGGGGGTTAAATTTTAATAAAATACCACATTACGAGTATAATGCGTCGCGCCATATAGTTAATGTTTTTCGTTTTAACAACGCGCTCTCTCTGTTCCGGGCAGAGTGAGGAGCGGCTCGAAAAGCGTCGGATTTAATCCGCGTACGTGTAAACGATTAAATAAGATTTACCAGCGGTGCGGTCGAAAAATCATTCGGGTCGCTGCACGCGCCGTTCCGCGCCGCGTAACGCCGAGCCGGCAATATCGGGGGGCTTTTAATTGAAAACGCGTGTTACCGTGTTTTCCAGGGATTTCCCGGATTTCGGAATAATAACGCGGCTCATCGGCGCCCGATAATTATTTCGCACTCGACCCGGTTATCGGCTCGAAAATTCGCGCTAATTCCGCTCGTGTGGCCTTCTCCACAAATGACGCTCGCTCCATTGGGCGAGGCCTCGTTAACCCGGAAATTGCGTTTCGAAACACTGCTTCTCTAACATTCCTGCTCGCCTGTCCATTCGGGAACGACAATTGTCGGCGACGTAGGAAGGAAGGATTAATTTGATGCCGATCTCTCTTCGAAAGGCGTAATTGTAGTAACATTCCACCGTTAATCGCATTTCTCTTGTGCAGCTTGATAAAAAGATAAATTGTTGAGTCCTTAAAAACTATTCCGATTATTCCTTAAATTGTTTAACTTACTCCTTATTTGTGAATTGATGGTCTTCCTCCGTTGATTTGTATTCGTGTGCAGAAAATATATGGGAATGTTCGCAATATATTAATCCAGAATTCAAAACTATAACAGTTAAATATAAAAATGTAATACAAAAGATATTTATTTCGCATGCGATAATAATTTTTTAATTTAATTTAATTTTAATTTGTTGTTTATTTCAAGAATTATATTATAGGTACAGGAATAAATAAATACACAAATAATGAGGCACCAGCTTTATACTGTTCTTAAATTGATTATATAATATCGTATAAGATATTTAATATGTGTGTATAAAAAATTTATTATAATTTTATGAAGAATTTTATAGCACATAACGAGTAAACGATTGCTGCAATTTTTACGTTGGGACGCAGTTGCATTAAAATATCTCAGACAGTAACATTTATAGACTCACAAAATGTTGTTTTTCTGAAAATAATTTCATATCTTTTCATCTATTCCGCTACGTCGTAAATATGACATATTATTTATAGGCCAGAATGAAAAATGTTGGAGGAATGAATATAACGTTAGAAGAGATACCGTTATAAAAGATACCTAAAATATTAAAGTTACAGAAGCGGCCGGGAATTTCCAAGTCTACAGTTAACAACATTAATGAAGTGCACTTAGACTCCGCGGATTATGTCGGACACGCACAGATATTCTACCGAGATACTTTGCGACCTCTTGAAGCTTAAAAGCCACCGTAAGTTCGGCATCGCCCCGTCGAAAAGCTCCCGTCGTTGCTTATTTAAATTTTCATGGTCCTAACTGCAGTAAAAATACTTCCTTACCAGCGGCTTAACTCTTGAAGATATGTACTCGACACTCCCCCGGATCGATACCGACCAGGTACATATTTATGAGCGTAATGCTGAATTATTGCGAGATTCCTTGAGAACTCAGTTACGAGCTCTAAAGTCTGCGCGGCGGCGATGACTAAAATAGTTAAAGACGCGGCTTGTGAAAAAATATGAAAAGAAGAGAGAAGCTCTGCGCCACAATAATTATTAATTGATAATGGTTTAAAATAAGTATATAATTAAAGTAAACGTCTCGTGATACTTACGTAAAATTTATTATTAATATTATATCAACTTCTTTTTTATTACAACTATAATGTTATAATTTAATTAATTTGTATTTAAAAATTACAATTAAATTATGACGTTATATTTAAAAAACATTTGAAATTAATAATAAAATAAATAAATGAAGTTTTGTATAAATGTCGGGACATAAAATACATGTCAGGTCACTGAGACGTGTACTATATTTAAAAAATGTTCGTATTTATCTGAATTTTAAACTAACAATTATTTGCTTGTCATGTGCCATAAAATTATAATAAATTTTGACACATATATATTAGACAATTAGAAATCCTATACAATTATAAAATCTCATCACATGATAAAATAATAAAATATAGAAATTACATACTTTTTCGATCGCAGTTTTCTATATATTCTATAAATAAAGTTTTACTCGCATCTCCTTTTCTATTCTTTCCAAATCGACTTTTTTATCGAAGAAAACTGTGGCATTAGGAACTTCCTTGGCCTGGATCTAAACCCCTTGGAAAGTTCTTTCCATCTTTTTCATCTTCTTTTATTTTTTAATAATAGACTCGCCAATACGAGGGTACACACGGCTACGCGATTAGGCGACCCTCCTGTACACGCTTCGGCGATCACGCACGGACGTAGTCCTGCTTAATCTCGCGGGGATAAATAAGAGATCGTGCACGGGAGAAGAACAGGTCGCGAACAGGGAGTTAAGCGACGTGCCCGAGTCCCTTCTCATCCTGGATCGAAACGAGCGTCACGTTTCCACGCTCCACGTCCCGAGAATTCGAGCCATTACCAGCCAGAGATAGCGCACGGACCGCCAAAAAGAACGCTGGATTTACTACGCCCCGGCAGATGGCTACCCTTTTTTCCTTCCGGACGGCCTATCACGAATAAAACTAAACGGAAACGCGCGTTTCCCTTGGTTTTACCATTGTCACTGTCATTGTGCCGGGCACGTTGGATTATCGCTTGCAGAAACTGTGGCAATGGGTTGAATGAGTTCGTTAACCATTGATAAGAAGTTGAGTATGTATAATAATAGCAACTTGAAGGAGAAAATTATAAATTACGCGAAGAGTAAGAATATTGCGTTTGATCAAACTTATTCTAAAAGAAACTCCGTTTCTAAATTAATTAAATTTTCCAAAGAGAGATTTCTAATTTTTGAATTAAATTGAATTATAAATTGGAAGAGCTTCTCGAATTTTTCGTTAATGAATAAAGAAGTAAGAAATATTACGTTTTACCATTTCTCATAGCAATTTTTTAAATCATCCCTTTTAATTATTTGGAAAATATTTTTTCGATATTCCCTGAAAAAGGATGATTTAAGAAATTGCTATGAGAAATAATGATATGTGATATTTCTTATTTGATTATCTATTAACGAAAAATTCAAAAAGCTCTTTTAATTTATGATTCAATTTAATTTCAATTTTAATTAGAATTTAGATAGCAATCTTTAGAAGAACATTTCTCAAACGGAATTTCTTTTAAAATAAATTTGATTCTTCGCAATTCTTCGCATAAATTTTCACCATTAAATTATCTTGGCTGCGTGAAAAACTTTAATTAAAATAAAAATAAAACAAAACTAAATTTTTTTTGAAAATAAAGTGCTCTTAAAATTATCTAGTAATGTTTGTCTCTCCTTGTTAAATTCCTAATATCTCCTGAAATTCATACTAATTTTCATTGAATTGCTATTAAATTGGTTAAACGTTCTTAATTAAATATATTTTTGTATGCCTTGTTTTATCGTATTCGAGATGCTTCAAATTTCATTATAATACGAATGAGTTTCACATAATTCTGTAATTAAACGCAAAAGTGGAAAGTTTAAACGGGTATATGCAACTTACATTGCAGTGAGATACAGATAATAAAATGCTAAAATTTTACTAGCATTTTGCACAATCTCCTGGAATCGTGCAGAACATTTCGAAAAGCACGGATTTACACAATAGCGACATTTAAGGAGATACTTTTATTTAACGGGATATAAGATTTTGTCGTTATATAAATCTGTACTGTTACAACGCATATACCTAGGTGATCCGCCGATTTTCTCCGAGACTAACTTTTAAGCTCACGTAAGCTGCAGTATATACTTTCCTCAAAGGAGAATCGTAAAAAAGCAGAACTTCTATACTTTCGAAATCCTTGTTGTGTTATTGTCAACGAGCGAGTAGAATACATGGACTTACTTACTATTTCCTAATCCAAAACTCGATATCCTTCTGTAGTGTGACTTGCATCAAATATCTTTCTGGAAAATTACGCAGAATTAAAATTTCATCTTTAAGAATGCATTTCTGAATTTGGAAAAGAAATTTCTTTCAATATAAATTCGATCGAATACAATTCGCGCGTTGCGCAATTTAAACAAATTTTTATTATTAAATATCTTGACTGCTTATAAAACTTAATGAAGATAAAACTTGAAAGTAAATTTCTTTGAAAATAAAGTGCTTTTAAAATTATTCAGAAGAACGTTCCGTTAGTCATTATCATCTTTAAAGCTTAATTCATTAAATATTATTTAATTCTCAAAGTTATAAAACTTCGTAATATAATATATACTTCGGCCTAAATTTCTGCGAAGAAGCGCTCCAACTTTGTCAAGAAATTATCTTTTGAAACTTTGTTCTTCACCAAATATTCTATAAATCAAATAATTGAATAATGGTGAATTATTTGCTGCTAATTGTAAAAGACAGACAGTTTATTGGACTCGTCTTTTTTTCTTATACTGTTTTATAAGAACAAACAATTTTAATAATAATAATATTCCGAATCTTTTTCACGTGACATTCGATGCCTTCCTTTTTCTTTCTACTTTAACCCCAACTTACATCCATGACCATCTTTCTTCCCAACAGCACTGCCGGCTGTAATTTGTGGAGGACAAGAACTTCCCAGAGAGACATTGAACAACTTTTATAATGTTTTTTTGCGCGCCATAAACAGACGTGATCTTAACTTTTTCTCATATTATCGTTTTTCTGAAGGTTATAATATCAGTGCGCAAAAGATAAACAGAAATTATCCTTCGTGAGGCGATTTTGCTATTTGTTATTTGTTATATGTTACTCTAAACAACTAAAAGTACTTTATAAAACTTTTTTATTAAATTTTAAATTTAAACAGGGAAAATAAAACATAAGAGTCAAAATTTTTTTCAAAATTTTTTGATAATCATCTAGATAATCAATTAATCCTTCGTGCAATTGAATTTCTTTTTTGATACAAGCAAAATTTCACTTTGTTCAAATTTCAATTTTTATCGAATGAACATTTTAGTTAAAAAAATATTTGTTAACATAATAGAAATTTTGAAAAAAATTTTCTATATTTTTTGAAAGCCTAAAACAGTAAAATAATTGGGCTGGAAAAAAATCAGATTGTAGACGAAGGAAATAAAAATATGAATGCAGATGAAGGATTAAATACTTTGTATACAGTAATTTGTTAAAAATCTTCGTAAAGTCTAAATCGTTTTATTTTAATTTCCCTATATACAATACATGGTGATTTCCTAAATTTAGTCACGAGTGTCACATCATTTTTCAGTATTTTTGTCGGCAACTTTATCTAAAGGAAAACGCTATTGGCGGCAAAAGGACTGCTACATCCTGCACAGGAGAAACGACGACCGGGGCAAAAAGACGGAAATCGATTAGCCCTAAACGTGGTCGCGCGACTTCGTCCTTCCTCCAATCTCCGAATCGAATCATGCGCCATGCTTGAACGAACTTACGGTACAGGCGATATAAAATAACGCCCGAAGGGGAAAAATGATCCTACACTGTAGCCACAGCCGCGACAGCTAATTGCATTCGTTAAAGGGGCCCGCCCAGACCGCGTTCTGTGCTTTCTTCGCTGAGCGGAGTACTCTCTTTCTCTCGGACCACTCGTCGCCTTTCGCTTCCTTTTTTCTTCCATCTTCAGACTACGTACTGCGCTCTCCGCCGGTCTTTTCCTCCTCCGTTCGGCCACTCGTCGCAATTTGCGGGAGCCAGAGCAACGGCGAGAGAACTTCCTGAAGAGGTGTTGCGAAAGTTTTGGATCAAATGAATGAAAAACGGCGGAGAAGAAGGGAGAAAACGCCTGGAGAACAGTGGTGGATTATCGCACAAAGGTATCAATTCGCAAGTCTCCCTCTTGAAATTTCAAGGCTTGAAATACGAATTTTTATTTCATGAAAATTGGATAATCAAATATAGGTGTTGTCAACAATATTGATATATAATATTTAAAGGATGATGTTCAACATTTTTCACAAGATTTTTTATTTTTGATCTGGTATTTTGCAGACTGCAGAGAATCTCCAAGTCCTTCAATCCACCGCTGGAAGAGAGAAAAGCGAATCGAAGGAGAGAATCGAGGGGTCATACACAAGTATGGCACGTCGTGGGCGTTTTCGTTGTATTTTATTGATCCGATACAGTCGTAAATGGTACAATCGGCAAATTCATCGGCGGTACAATTGATATAGTTATATGTTATATATACACTTATGTACATAGTGCCAAAAGGCGTGCGCACTTGCAGAAACGATACTTGGCGCAGAATAATGCTTCCGAATTATCGTTACAGAATATAACGGCGAGATCGAGCACGAGGACCAAACTCCTGACCGTCGAGAGATACAAAGTCGTAAAAAAGAATCAGCAGGGATAAGAAAGGGGAAAGGAAGAAATGACGGAGTGAGATTGGGTGAAAGATGTGTCGATTGGGTCTCTAGAAGACTAGAAAACGTATACTCATTATTGTACACTAAAGCCGTGGCAGCATTGTTTTATATCTTATCTATCTATACGCTTTAATCCTCCGCGAACTAGGTGGGGTGTAACATACCCCAGCAAGATGAACTTCTGTAACTTCTTAAAAAGTGCAAGTTGCCGTTTCGTACAGCTGAAGAATGCATCTTTACCAATCATACTAGATTAGTATATTTATGATGAAGTATAACATGGGGTATGAGATACCCCACATATGATCCATGTTGATTTTCTACCTGGTTCGCGGAGAGTTAATGGAGCTTAACGCCTACAACGCGATTACACTTATACGTGTGTGTCGATATGGATAATGAGTGGACGATCGAGCGATCCGTCGATCGCTTCAAGCAGAATGAAGAATCTGGCCATGTCAGCGTATTCTAACATGAAGTTTCGATTCTTCGTCCTGTAGGATAATTATCGGCCTTTACCGTGGTCGATCCTTCCTCTTCTCATCGTGCCTCGTCAGCGTTCGATTTGAAGCTCGACGCTCGCGGTCATTAACTGTCTCAGCACCGAACTGAATTCAATTGCTAAATCCTGTTTCGATCAATTTCATTCGGTTAGAAAAAGTGCATCTCATTATTTTCTGATTGTGAGAGATAAATCGTCTAACGTCAGTTATACAAATTTTTTGTGTATTTGTTGTGAAGGAAATGTATTTTTTGAAATGATTTATATCTTCACTATTTTCCTCTAATTTCTATGGCAAAAATTATTTTTGCAATAAAAAATTGTTAAATCATCACATATATGTAGAAAAATAAAGAAAAATTTTCGTTTTAGTTTCGTGATAAGCGAAGCTCTGCATTCTTTAATAAATCGTTGTAGATGAGCGCATGCTATATAACGGCAGGTGCTAAAAGAGTTAATTACATTACACGATCGACAAAACTGCGGCAAATGCCGCCCGGTGGGACTGATCATCGACTTTCTTTACTGGCTATTCGGAGTACGCTACAGGAAAGGCTACTCGAGGCCCTCCTCGATACTGTATGTCCTTCTTCGCGCACCTCGGCTCTACTTTCTTCAGAGTAAGAAGTTACCAAGAACCAATGCCCCGTCGAGAATATTGAGAAAGGTTGCTATCGGACGAGACTCTATTTCTCGGGCGTACATCTCTCTCTATCGAGCGATGAATTTCGCAAGAGACTCCTCTCTATTCCTTGGCTGTCTCAATGCGATCTCTCAAACTAATCGATTGATCGTTCTACTCGGACACGGTCTTCGACAAAGTTTGTCGTCGACTATACTTGGCTATTTGCTAATGGACGTCTCCTTGCTTCCGAGGGCCAGTCATTCCACCTTCGGTTAAGTGTCCGATAATTTCTCCCACGCCTCTTTCTGGATCACAGTATTGACTATAGTGTGAACAGGGAACTCGAGTTAATTGACCGAAGGTCGGACGTACCGATCCTCAGAAGTGCGTTTTAAAGTCTTCGTCGAGGTAATTATTTGAGAAACGAATTGAGGAAGCGTGTAGGAAAAAATATTTTCTTTTCTCCGCTTATAATATAGAGTGCGGTATAAATAGAAAATGGACTGATTTCCAGCGGAGGAAACTTTTATCTTAGCTTTCGTGGCTTCCTAACGGGAGAACATTATTTACGGATCGCGTGACGTGTGCGTGAATTATGTCAGTCTCGTTAATTCTTCGGGATGAAGTAGCTTTTCACTCTTCGAGTGATCTTATTTCTCTATTTCGAAACGTATGCGCTTCGATTGATATTATTGGTGGTTCCATTTAATACGATTATCGTATGGATAAAATAGGAAAGTACAAATTTCAATTTCCCAACTAAAATCTGAATTCTAAGTTTCAGCTTCCCAAACAAGGCGGATCCAAAGGGTCCACGGTTAGTGCCTCCCTCGGAAACCTTTTCGCCAAAGTTTCTGGACCTGTTGAATCGTTATTCCTCGTGAAGCCCGCTTATATTCAGACAAATAGCGCGAGACGAATTTTACTCGGATTAACATCCCCAGGGATTACATATTTCTCAATTACAAATAAAAAACCATTCTTATTTATAGTATATCAAATTTAGAACTCAAAATATGTGCCACGATTGCGAAATTAGAAAACACTCCGCTAAATATTACTTCTAAATAAATATTATAATTACTCTAAATAAATAAAAAATATTCAGACAAAATACGCAAAACGTATATTGCGTTTCCTGAATCCCTAAGGAGATTAAACCGCTCTCATTTCGCTGCACAACTGCGAAAGGACTAAAGCGTCCTCATTAATATTATGATATCTCAGAGCGAGAGTAATTTCAGATGCTTTCTCGTATTTATACGTTATTTCGTAACGCTTTGTGCCAAGTAGATTCATAGAAAATGTATTACGATCGCTCTAAATTCATATTTAAAAGATCTACCGATTAGTTAACGTCAACCGGGCTCTCCTCGATAATCTTCTCCAGCAGCTGACCCGATTCGAAGTCTCTGCATCTGTCTGTGACGTACGTCGTTGGGCCTAAAGGTGAGCCGATCTCCTGCGGCAGACCTTTTTTGAGGACGTTAAGGTACCCCTAGCTCTGAACCATATCACTAATGTACTCCTCGTGAAGTGCGAGGAGATGACGCGGAACATCGAGAGCGGTGTGAAGGGTTACGGTTACGCCGCGATTCAAACTGATCGCCGGATAAAAGACGCCGTAGAGATCGCGGAAGGCGATGCCGCCCTGCGGTTGGTCGTTGACGAAGAAACGTAGCGTATGCGTGGTGTCCAGGTCGAGGAGAACGCCGACAGTCGAGCCTTGTTGAACCCCACCCTCCGTACGCTGTGCGTGACCACCGCCGTGCATGAACCACGACCGCTGGCGGTCTATGTACATGCTCCAGCCTTTATCGTCCTTACCTGTGAACAAAACGATTCTCAAGGTTACACGTGGGCTGCCTTCTAGAGAATTGTTTAAAGCCGGCGGCACACGATGCTTATTTTCCTGCTGGACTGCGAGCTGGATTAGAATCTTCCCACCGTATTGTCTACGATACTGGTACCGTCACCACCGCAGTTAATACGGTGGCAAGATTCTAATCCAGCTAGCAATCCAGCAGGAAAACAAGCGTCGTAGTCGCCGGTTTAACTTTTATCTCGAATTGCATGTCACATAAACGACAGCACAATGATTAACGTGTTAAAAATAATTGGAGACAGTGAAATTATTTGTAATGTTAAGGATATTTGAAACTTAATTAATTCTAATCGATAATTTGTTCAAAAATTACTTAACTAATATTTGCGAGTTCAGTGTACTTTAAATTACTGTAACGTTACTTAAAATTATTACGTAATTGAACAATTTTGTTTCATTTCGTAAGTTGAAATCTGAGGAATAAGATTATATAACTTAAAATTATGTAAGATTGTGAAAAACATTTGTTATAAATAATTTTTCACAAAAATAGTTAAAGAAAATATTCGAGTTTACGAGATAACGATTAGGACTTATAATAGCAAAAATGATTTTTTTAGATACTCGTATTAATGTATGTCTTTAATAGTTTAAAATAATTGAGACAAGTGAAACGAATAGTTATTATTAAACACGTCGTGGAGAATATTCCAAAACAATTGTAAGAAGAAAAAGATGATACACGACACGACTGCAGACCCTATCCATAAATTTCCGTTGTATTCGCTAGGCGGCACGCAATCGATTTCCGAATTTCATCAGTTCTAAGAGCATTGACCCGGTTTCCATGTGTCCAAGGGTTAAAATACCCTCTTCTTCCAGTATGTTGCACAACCACGGTCGCGCACTTTGCGATCTCTCGGAATCTCTTGGCCGTCGTTTTCTCTCATCCGAGACAATGTATAGAGACAAAGGCAAAGAGACAGAGAAAAAGAGAAATAGAAAGACAGAGAGGCAAAGGGAGAAAGAAATATGGTGAAAACGGTACATACGTCTCTCGCCTCCGAATTTCCGAACAAACCAGGGATCTCCGGGGTGTACCGGGTGGCGCATGAATATTTCATCGAGGCTGGATAAACCGCACGATATTTTCCGTAGAAGAGGACAAGAAGGAGAGAGAGACCTAGTAGAGATGGAGAACTTACCCAGCATCTGATCACGCGACACGTCGGCCCGGGCAATTCCAAAGGCTGGATCGGTGTCACTGTGGTATCGATCTATGGTCAGCTCCCAATAGTGTACGCCTCGCGAGAAGCCGACGCTCGAGAGGACCACGCGGTGCTCGTAGCCCTCGCAGGACGCGCTCATCGCGTCCTCGGATATGGACACTTCCTGCGGTATGCCGGCGGCGCCGGTGGCCCACGAAAACCACGCCACTGCGAGAGACCAGAGGATACGGTTTGCTGTACAGCTTCGATTAATATTCCGCGGACTCGGATCCGCAAGCACGCTTAACGAACTACACGTTCAGGCACGAACGTTGGGTTATCGAGTGCCGGGTTATTGGGAATTCGACGTCGCAGCCGCACTCGATGTTAATAACGACGTGACGGGATTGTGGAATCTTAATATGAGAAGGAGAATGGAGAGATCTGATTTTCTGTGCGGCTAAATAATTTAAGAACTTGATATGAAAAGTCGACGTGAGCCGACTGCGAAAGCTCAATGCAAAAAAGAAGGGATGATTTTATCTTTCGCGGTGTGTTAAATAATTTAAGACTTTGATATAGAATTTCTTATACAGCGCGATTGTTGAAGTTTAATATTTAACTCCCGCTTGATTAATATTAAATTACGATTTGAGAATTCAAAAGAAAAAAAAAATGTTTTCCTTCCTTATTAATATTACATTTGGAAAAATATAAAGATTTAAATTTAACATAAAATTTGGTCCTATAAACGACAAAGATTTTAAATTCAATTACAGATTATTTACTTTAATTAATTATTTAATTTAGATTAAAATAATTTGATTTGCCGAATCATCGTATTCTATATCTGTCATGTTAGTCGAAATTTTGTTGAAGTATTTATAGATTTAAATACAAATTTGAAAATAATTTTATTAGGCTATCAAAATACTTATATAGAATGCTTAAATATTGATGACGATATTGCAAACAATTTTAACATTCTACACTAAAAATTTACTAAATCTTAATATATATTTTTTAAAATAATACTACGTAAACGTTTATTTACAGTAAATAAATATTTACTAAATAAAAAAAATGATAGCTAAATTAATGATTGTATCAAATAGATACATATTTATATTTAATAAATAAATATTTACATAGAATTATTCAAACAAATATTTATTAAAAATATAACATTTTTTTCAATAATCAATTTAAGGCTCCTACTTAATTATTATGATGGTCCAAACAATATTTTTTTCAGATCTGTGTCTAATTTTTAGATACTTGAGCAAAACCGTTTTTTCCGTGTAACAGAATTAATGATAATGAAATGAAATTTTTGGAAGATCTGTTTTCTTTCGAAACTATAACGCAAAGGTAAAAAGATAAAAATCTCCTCGAAGTCATTTGTAATTGTCGCCCGCATTATTCCGCAAACGCCACACGGATGGGCATTCTATCGCGGCTATTTCTGTGCATCTACCGTCCATCTCATCGATCACGCGATCGTGCCGCGGAAAAAAAATACGTGCGACTGGAAAATCGACGTCGCTTACGATCGTTCGTCTTCCACGCGACACCGACGCCGATTTTCCAGCCGAGGCCTCTGCGCGTTTCGCCCAGGAAACCGTAAAGAAAAAAAAAAGGGAAAAGCTCTCACCCTCGGCGGTCTGAAGGCCGATCAGCTCCGAGTACTCGCCCTCACCGGCGCTGTTAAAGGCCCGCACCCTGGCGTTGTAGAGTGAGTTGAAGTGTAGCCCGTCTACCGTGCAAATGGTCTCGCGGCCACAGTACACCTCCTGCGAATCAGATTTCAAACGGGACACTCATGAATTTGCGGGTTGCAATTATAGCCGGATAACCTGCCCTACTAAGAGAGAGAATAATTTTCGCGGAAATTAAGATTTATAGAAGAGAGAATATTTTTTATTATTTTGTAAATCTTTACTTATCAGGAAATGCAAGAAGATATTTATAGCATAAAATTCTATAATAATCCATTACTATATATACCTACCACAGTAATTAAATTCTTTCTACGCTAAAGTAAATGTGTTAAACTATGTTAAACACGCAACTATGTAAAACAGTATAAATATAATAAGTATTATAATTTAAAAAATCTTTTTTTAAATTTTTATACCTATTTAATAGGTATAAAAATAAATAGATTTCTAAAATTATATGTAAAATAATAATTAGAAATCTGTAAAGATAAAAATGAAATTGAATTAATCTAGAAACATGGAAAAATCAAGAATGCCAACTTTGAGTAAATATGGAGTAATGACAAAAATAAGTTGAAATATCTAACTTGGCTCGAAAACACTTGTTCACTGTGATGAGCGAGTATTGACATTGCTCGTCTGATGGATAAACGAGAATTGCGGATAAAAAGAGGAGTTTACCTGTTATGTCGATTTTCCTCAAAGAAACATCAAGATGGCATCGATTGGTCGATCAACAGATAAACAAGCACGAGATACACTATTAGATTTAACATTAAAATAAAAGTTTCTTGAAACTGATAAAATATGTGATACAAAGTCAACAATTCGATTACAATACTATTTTCTTTTCAATACTATTTTCAATACAATTTTACTATTCATTATGTATGTGTCTCGATAAAAAAATCTATTTCCAACTAACATTAAATATAAAATAATATAATACAAAAATATGTGAAGTTTGCTAATATTTTTGTATCTTGTCAGAATCGGGAATTAAAATTTTGCACATCTTGCATTTTCTCTAAATCAAATCACACAGGAGATGTGGAATTAATTCCGGATTAGCATGAATCTTCTGGCAAACCCGATCCTTTTCGTCAAAGGAGCCCTCACGATTCCTCCTGCGAGCTCAACGAGCGACAGGGCGGAAACGGAAACCAGAAACCGGGAAACCCGAGGCATCGTGCCGCGCGAACGAGCTCGATTTAAATATTAAAAGGAGGAGGATGGACCGTGCTATCTCGATGGCCGCCAAGAGGATAGGCGATAGGTCGGACAAGGGACGGTAGAAAGGACGAAGAGAGCGCCGACAACGAGGACGATTTATATTCGTGGTATCGCTCCGTTCGTTAACGAGCACCATATCGCAACGCAGCCGCGTCGGGTGCATTATTAACAAAGCATGAAAATTTAGACGCGCGATTTACAGGCCCGACCTGAAACACGTTTGTGCGAACGAGAATTCATACGCGACATATATTCTCGATACATATTCTCATCGATTTTACTGCGGATTTAGTATTATTTAGTATTTATGCGTGAATCACTTGAAGAGTGAAATCTTCATGAAAAACGAGAAGAATTAATACAATTTCGTAGTAAAACTATTTTAATGATGCATCAAAATATATAAATGCAAAAAGCTCAAATCAATCGTGAGATGAAATTAATTCGTACACTGTTCAATTTATTCGATTCAATTTGAACTATTTGTAATTTATGGATCGCCACTGTTTCTACTAAATATACCATTGATTTAACTAAAACAATGAAGTTATACAATTTAACTCAAGGAAATGTATTAAATTTGACTCAAATTTAGTTTGCTGAACTTTGAAACTATAACTACAGAAATGAACTGATTTACATTTTGACACATATCGAAGTTAAAAATGTCAAAATATTTATTATTTGATTCAAGAGACTGAGTTACTATTGTTTCTAACGGTATATATACTATTAAGAAAAAACAGTCTTTGCACATTTAATTTCTATATTTTTTAACTTAAATGTATTCTATTTCGTGTTATATTCGCGTAGCACGTAAATATTTCAAAGAATTAAGTCCAGCAATATTAAAATAATTCCGTATAAAAATGCTAAAACTTTATGATATCATTCTCTCTTTCACTTTGTGCGATTTTATTTCCTCTTGCACTGGCGGAAGACAATACCCTATGAAACTCTACCACCGCCGGAAAATTACCTCACATTAATATCGTGGATTATGTGGCAAACGACGGTTCGAACTGCCGTCATTTGATAAAAACTTCTAATGAACGGGACGATATCGCTGGGAGCAATTAATAATTGCCATCGCCCGAGAAGATCGCTCATTTCTCACGTGTAAGCCAGGAATCTTAGAGTTATAGACTTCAATTAACGCCCTCAATACCGAATCTTCATTTACCAGAAGAAGAATTCTATTTCACAAACTGTTTCTCAATTCATGTATGAAATACTAATTTACGAAATGAGAGATCCTTATAAACGTACACAAAAAATTTTTTTTTTAATATTTAGGTAGATACAGATCTAAAAATAATTTTTTGTTGAACCATCAAAATATTTATGTAGTAAACTTAAACAAAAAGTTTTGACATTTTAGCAATCAACTTGAGCGCCCTGCATCAATTATTTTGATAACACCCAACAAAAATATTTTCAGATCTACATCTAACCAAATATTTAGATGCTTCCGTAAAACCGTTCTTTCCGTGTACAATTTCTTCATCGGACAATTAGAGATATTATCACCCACTTAGGACGCCACAAACAGATTAATGTAACGCATTAAACTGCCTTTATTCAGCACGCTAATCTCCAAATTTTTCAAACTCCCACCACGAATTCGCTCCAAAAGGCTACCTTTTTAATCCTGACTTTTATGTCTTGCGGCTCACGTGCGCTATTTAGGCTGAATTATTAGCTGTAATCGTTACCGTGTTTCAGGGTGCTCGCTGCCACCCGCGTTTACGATCAATAAAATGCGAAAGACGATGTTTCGAATCCGGTCGAGTAGAGACCAACCCGAGAATAAATGTGACGAACGAGCTCGCCAGTCCGGAAACACATTCCGAATGGATACAGAGTCAACCCTTTTATGAAGGGCAGTATTCGCGCGCGAGTGATTCGTTTTGATTCTTGGTCACAACGTGCTGAACTTACAACCCATAACTAGAATCTCTCCGAAAAAAATCAACTTCACGGACGATCGGTATCAATATTCATCTCGCGGTGCGCAGAGACAAATTCTCAACAAAGAGGGTTTTTATGATCCTGACGTTTTTTTGTGATCCCCTTTGCGCTTCGATGTCACGCCGATAGCTGGTATTATCCTTCAGTAAATTGAAAGGCGGATTTTGTACGTCCCCATGCAGTTTTATTAAACGCTCGTATCCGGAAATTGATCCGCATATAAGATTCATCCCGATGTCACTATGTGCAGTATGTATTATTACGGGACGGAAATTGTAGCAATGAAATTTGAAACAAAGCTGAACGACAGCGACAAAATTGTATTCATTACTCCTGCGTATGTATATCATAATCTAGAAATGATAGGCAGACAAATATTTAATATAATAATATCACAAAGTTTTAATACACAAATTTTACTCAAATTGGTTAACGGAATAATAACTGTTGAATCAGGAAGATCAAAAGAATATTTTCAGTCTCTAAAGGATCCTGGCAACCAATTTTGCATATGTACAAATATGCAATCTAAAGATTTTTAAAAAATAGCTTAAAAGAAAGCTAGAATTTTAACGAATGTATTTCACAGGCGAACTTACATTTCGTTTCCCTTGGGTTACACTGTCACGTTTAGTTCAACATACACAACGAATCTTTTAGAGTTTCCTGCCACGTTCGTACTCCTCTTTTTTTTTTACTTTACTATTTTTACGTTACGAGTAACTTTCTTTTGCTCGAGCGTGAGGAGACCTCGTCTTAACTTTTCGGGAGCGCGAAACGGACGAACAGTTTTTCAATTCAATAAAATTAGTATCACTACATTTTTAATAACATTTTGTACTGAATTATGTGTGAACTTTTATACAAAAATGAGTGGGGAAATGCGAACATTTTAATGGAGAAGTTTAATTTAAAGCCGATAATTATTTATTAATTATACAAGTTTTCATTTAAAAGGTACAGCTATTTGGCTTTAAACTACAATGATTAACATTTATGTATTATCAATGTAATCTATAATTTTAAACAAAAACAAATCTTCGTTTGGAATTATCTGCCGCACGCAGACACCATGTGGGTTTTGGTTCTTTGTTTAAAATGATAATTTATATTGAATATAAATGTTAATTATATTGTAGTTTAGAGCGAAATAATTGTTGAATAAATTGTTGAATTGTTGAAAAAACTTCTAATTAATAAATAATTGTTAGTTTTATTTAACCTTTCCCTTAGTTATTCGCAGTAGCTACATTTTTTTCCTTACATTAAAAACAATGAAAACATGTAATGGTATTTATCTTAAACGTCATGTGCCTTTTTATGTCACATGTTATATTGTGGCACTGATTGTATATCAGATTATCGAGAAATATGAGAAATGAGAGAATGTCACTACTCTAATATACTACAATAGTATTGTTCGCGTTTAATATCGTTTCCGTGTTCCCAATTCCTTCACTCCTCTAACACAATCAGTAAATATTCTTTTCAAATCAATGAAGAGAAAAATAAACCTATTTTCGGTTAAAACGGATCTTAATGCTTAAATATTTCAGAGTAAAATAGATATATCCAATTTTTTCAAATATTGCCATTTCTCTGGAAATATATATAATATGTATAAATGTATAAATTCACATCGATATATTCAAACACTAACATCTCTTTTGACTGATAATAGGATTTCTCTTACTTAATTAGATTTATTCTCATCCATCTAATTTAAATTATTATTGCTATTATATATATATACTAATTATAATTATTATTGCAATTTCTCTTTTTAATTCGAATCCCTTTAGAAAAAATAAATTCTTATCCGTTTAATCTGTTTTTCTATTCCGCTTTTAAAAGAAATCGTGTTAAAAAGAGAAAAATTGTGAGATGCTCAGAAAAAATATTTATTATCGTAAGAAAATCTATGTTGCTTTCGAGATTTCTATGGGAGAAATAACAGACGTCAAATATTATTTAATGCTAGCGAGAGTCTTTCTTTCTCGGTGTCATCTCGCCCGCACCAGATCGAAGGACAATTCTACGAAAGACATCGTGAGAACGTCGAAGTGTCCCATTGTTGGACAAAGTCGTATCGCTGTCGTCGCAAGATGATACGGTCGAAGAAGAGCGCGGCAAAGAAACACCGGAACCGGACGTCGCATCGACAAAGAAACGAGAACGACAGAAGATCCCGACGAGTGAAGTGCCATCGAAGAATTCGTGGGCGATCTCAAGAAAGCCTCGAGATCCGAGCCTAGCGTTCAATAGCCATCTCTCCCGACACACGGAAGAGTACAATTTCTTCAGGATATAAGAGTGTTTACTCACCCTAAACTCCCCGCCGCAGCCATCATCCAGCTCCAAAAGATATCCTTCAATGGCGGGGCCTCTCTGACCAGCGCAGCCCATAATTCCGTGGCCAGGAGGCGGCTGCCAGGCAACGGTGACGCTGTTGTTCTCGGCGCTACACTCCTCGGGGATCAGTAAAGGAGCTCCGGGTGCTGGAAATGCGTACATCGAGACGGTTTAATAGTGCTCCGCGTTATTGCAATCGCCAGCGTTGCGTGGAAACGCGGTAGTAAAGTAATGAGCTAGATTTAATGTCTTTTAGGTGTGCGTGACTTTAAGTCCAAGGGTGTTTAAAGTCAATTTCAACAACGATAATCGCAATAACGTTCGCGATAATTTGAGTTATTATGTGTATTAAATTGAGTTATCATATATATGTATTAAAGTTATTATATTAATTATGATATTAAATACATGAACTCTCTAAATTCTTTAAAGTGGAATCTCACTCTATAGAATGAAAATTGAGTCAATCTTGAAAAAGAGTGGATCAATTTTCAATCGTTACAAGTGAGAGAGGTTTCACTTTTTGCAGAGATCTAAAAGTTTTAGAGAGAAAATAAATGAAAATTTCAATTCTTCGATTAACTTGAAATAAAAACCTTCGTTTGTTAATGTAACGAACTCCACTCGCGTGATGGAAAAGTAGATAGGGTTGCTTTGAAGTTTCGTAAAAATAAAGTTATAAGCAGACTATAAATCAGTTGTTGTACTTGCTTAAGGACGGAAGCTTCCAATACTGAAATTTTCTACTTCGGTAAAACTTTATACACACTTAAGAAGTTTCTCGAGTAAGTAACTAAACATTTCGTATTTTCGTAAGGATTGAGGTAAAGGCATTTAACTTTGGAGATTTTGAGCCAACGAAGTTTGCTTGTAAATCATTTTACAAGCGAATAAGCTTATAAATAAGTAGAAAGTTGTAAATGCAAATAGATTAAAATGTAATCAATAGAAAAAAGAAAAATCCCTGATAAAATTATAATTCGCACGTTCGTGTTTATAAGTGTATGTGTAATAATGCATCTTTGTACAAGTGATAAACTTATATACATACTTTTCAAATTTTTTGAAATAAAATACACTCCAAAAGATTGAAATCCAGTCTTGGAAAAATATCTAGTGAAAATATTTTTACTTTTAAACAAGAATAGTAGATTTTCACTCTTTACGAATAAGATTTCATTATTTTGGTGTGAAAATCACTCTAAGGAATGAAGTCTCATTCCAAAAAAAGAAGATATTATTCCTTTGAAGTGAATCTCTAAAATAGTAAAGTCTTACTTTAAAAGAATAAAAATTTGCCACTTTTGTTCAAGAGTGAAAAGTTTCATTCTTTTTTTCAAGATTGATTCAATTTTCACTCCAAAAGATTTAAACAGTACACATAAAATTATAAATTAAAAATACTGTAAAGAAAATAAAACAGATTCACAGATAGACGATTTCACATTTGAATAAGTTTTAATTACCGCTAGTCGAGACTTCAATACGATATGAATTTGAAACTGCGCTGGGTATTTGGCTACAATCCGATTTGCTTCGAAGCTGGCTTGCCGGTGATGACCTTCGGTGGCAATAATTTTACGATTTAAACAGGCTTCGGACTGCCGAATTTGTCGCGAGTTTCCTAACGACGGACCAAACTTGGTTGTTGCCGCAGCGACCGCAATTGTATTCGATTCTGACTGTCTAAGGTACAAGTTAAAGCCGCGGAAATTACTGTGCGCTATTCAGATTTCTGTCCCACAGAAATGTACTGAGCTGTCAATGCAGAACACCATATCTTAATTTGCCAAGTCGATTGGAAAATACGTATAACTTTTTCAATAAAAATGCTAAAATCAAACTGATCATGTTGGAACCTAAAATAAAATTAACAGCCAATATTAATTTCTTTTGGAGCTGCAATATTCTGTATAAAAGTAGTATTTCTGTAAAAAAATTCATTTAACTCTGTAATTTGGGTCATTTTGGCACACGCGAAATTTCAGACGCGAAGTTATACATTTTTTAAATAAATTTCCATTTTTCCTCATTTTTGCTCAAATATCAATTTTTATTAAATAAACATTTATAATAAATAGAAAATAAATGTCCTAAATAATCAAGCTAGATTTTTAATTATTAAATAATTCGATGTAAATTTATATACTACATATCCAATCCTGCAAACTGCACGTCGAATTTAATTTTCAGTTTGAAACGCAATCCTAATTAGAACTAGACTAATAATATTACAAATTAAATTGACAAGCTATTTAATAATATTGTAGGGACCGACGAAAAAATTAACGAAGTTTGAGATTTGAAAACTCAGAAGCCTTCGTTTTCAATCCTAGCACTCAGTGTGTGCTATGCCAATGACGCTCCACTGTTGTCATACTTATTCGGGTCGTCTATATATACTTTTAAATGGCCTTACGGTTCTCTTTATTTTCCTACAATATTGATGCTCATAAGCATCTTAGAAAGATTTTAATAATTTGATGCTGATATATAAGCATTCCTTACAAAGATAATAAAAACACTAATATTTAATAATAATAAAACACTAATACTTAATAAAAACACTACTTGATAATGTAATAGAGATGTTGAAAAGTAATCCTGAATTTTTCTACTTTTGAAAGTCTAGAAACAGCAAAAAGAAACTTAAATTGGACGAAAAAGACTCAGATTGCAGAGAAGGGGATTAAAAAAAAAGAATGTTCCAAATGTCCATTTTTCGTTTAAAATAAAACATTGCATTAAAATGCTACTAAAACGCACATAGATACATATGTTTCCTCTCTTACGGAAAATTACATTAATTCATTTGATAGATGTAGACAAATCCTGCTTTTACTGTAAAAGAACAATCGTTCAGAGTGATACTGATCACTTTGGACCGGGCGTTCATTACGGATCACGTAAATGTTAGGAATAGTCCACTTTCAAGAGCGTTAACACGCGCTGTAGGCGGTCGTTCGATGCTTCTACATGCAATTATCTGGCTTTCAGTGGAAAGCCAGCGTCGCGACGCAGGTCGTCGATTAACTTGTTGGCATGCTAATAAACCAAAAGCATTTCCTCTCAGTTCGCGCTGCCCACTGGCAGCGTGCGGTTTCGCGCAAACTTATCTCTCGAAAACGCTATTGACTCGACACGTCGACCGGTGACCGTCGACTTCCTGTCCGTTTCGGTCGTAGATTCCGGATACGCCGGTAACATAATCCGATCGGACGGTCGCCACCGCGATCGAGGAGTAAACACGCGTCAAAAAGGCGAAAGACAGGAAAGGCCAAGGCACGGCAAATACGTTGCGATGTGCAGTCGGATAAAAAGAGACGTGAAAGTTTACCGTACTGAAAGTTTACCGTACTGTTTTTTGCCATGTCGGTAGATACTGTTGAATCACAAAAACCGCGATCGAGCTTTTTGACAAAATTATTTTATACAGGGCGAGAGATGAGATAAAAATTATTTTATCTCATCTGTATCGCATTACTGTTTTTAGTGATAATGGATGCGTTCGACAAATGAAACAGTTCAGTGAGTACTTAAGCTAGAAATACATAGAAAAATGTAAGGCAGTGAGACGTAAGCAATAAATCGATCAATCATGATAAAGAACTACTTTCTTTATACTATGTTCTTTACTGTGATTGGCCAATTCGTTTTATTGCTTAAGTCTTATTGTCTTACGTCTTTTAATGTTTCTAGCTTTAGTGATAATTTATTTTCATACGTCTGTTGAATGCAACTAATTTCTTTGGACAATTCAAGATCGATTTTTACTTTACACTCTTTTGCAGTATATTTATTATACAATTAATCTACAATAGGAATCATATCGTTCAATTTCGATTATAAATGAAATTATAAATCAGAAAGAAAATTTGCTTTCTATAATAAATAAAAAGATAAACGAGTCGGTGAGATCGAGTGATTGGAATCATAATAACAGCGCATAGAAATATATTTTTTGCAGGGCGAAAAGAGAAACTTCAATGGCGTCCCATACATTCATACAGATGAAAAAGTATTCTCTTCCATAATTTTCTGGAATAAAAGCCGTGGAAGCTACGATTTCACACAAAACTAATCACCTTTCCGATTTCGGACGAAATTGACTCGTGAATTCAATGATGTACGAAACATAATACGCTTTTTCAATATATATGATGTAGGGAAAAAATCGCATTTTTCTGCACAAAAGAGATATAATCTTTTATACAGGAAAATATCATTTCACGTAGGAGATTAAAAAATGCAATTTTTATATGCAACTAGGAAGATTTAAACAAACGTACCACAATACATAAAAAGAAATAAAAAATGATCCATGATGCGTCAACACGAGATTCGATTTAAAATTATAGTTTAAATTCAGATTTGAGAAATCACTTATAATTGATGGGGAGCGAGTTTCGACAGGCGTAAAAATTTATTAACATAAAATTTATTAACTCTATTTTATATGTATAAACAGATGCAGAACACTAAGAATAATGATGTTCCACCTACTTGCGGCGTCAAGGAAGACTTAACATGTGTATGTATAATTAACTGGCTTCATGCCTGACATGCGAATCGTCACGGAGAGTTCAGCATATCCTTGGAGAGAGTTCCGCTCTACAGCACGAGAGCTCTAAGGTCCCTGCGGTATTCGCATTATGAAATTAGGCTAATGGCACCAACGTTACATAACTATGTTCAACGTCAAACCGCCAGGGCTTTAATGCAAATTAAGATCGTCTTGAGAAACATTTATCATTTTGTATTTTCATTTCCAGTTAAATGGCAAACAAAAAGGAAACATTACTTTTCATTTAAATACGTCGAAGTAGGAAGTTACAAATAACGATGCGCGTTCATTAATTCAGAAATAATCACCTGATTTTTTCTATATAAAGTTACCTGGAGTATTTTTACATTTCTGATTTATTAGTATTCAAAAACGTTATGTCACAAATTTAGTTACAATTTTTTGAAAAATATAAATAGAACCAAATAAATATTAAAATAAATAAGCATAAATTAAGTTTATTATGATATTATTTATAAAAAGTAAAGATTTTAATTATAATATAATTAATTAATAATGCTTTTCTCTTGCGGGTTTTCGATAGAATTTATTTATTTAAAATTTGTTTAAAGAATTATTTAGAATTATTTTATGATTTGTAAAGAATAATCATTAAAAAAGAAAGAAGATATATTAAACAATATCCATACAAAACAGTATTTTACAATTCATATTTTTCCATCGCTGTGGTGTAAAAATATTCCCATGTGGCTATTCCCAGGTTAAACATCTCGCTACAATTCGAGAGCTTAATAAAGCTAATAGCTTTTCTAGTTAAAATGCAAAAAATTTGCAGATAAAAAAATTATAAAAATTGCGATATAAGAATTTGAAGTGTAATTTTCGGGATGGTGTTAAGTGGGATCGTATAATTTGCGTGACATGCGACATGATGAAAATCGAAGAGAGAAAAGTCGTTTATGTCAAATAGGAAAAGAGCAACGCGACGTAGAATAAACTCTCTTCCGGTTACACCGCTTATCGCGATCCAAAAACTCGTGTAATCCGACATGGAACCTCGATGGAGCCGTTCACACGGTAAATTCCGTTGCACCACGCTCCGTCGCTCAATGACGTCGACATTACAATCGATTATCCCGGATTTCGCCGGATTTTATGTCGGCGCTATCAAACGTGCGAGTTCATAATCTCTAGATATTAGCCAGCGTGAATAATAATTTCTTTGATATTATTTCTAATGACGAACATATAAGAAACTAATACAGCCTAACAATAAAGGTTAATTAAAATTATTATTGTTAACGTTTAATTAATCTTCTACTCGCAATGTTGGATTCTAAAGTTAAAAGCACAATCGATTTTTTTTTATTATGAATTTTGATAGTTAAATTTAAATCTGTAAAAAATAAATCAAATATCATCTAACTTCTATGATAATAAAAATGACAAAAACTTAAAAACTTATTAAAACTTTCACAATATAAAAATTTTTTCAATATACAGTTTGGAATAATATATTATAAAATTCTGTATTGAAATTCAAAGTTGCAGACGAAGGGTGAAAATTTCACATTGATGATGGAGGGTGAAATTTAAACAGATCGTCGCGTAACAAACTCAGAGAGAGAGAACCGATATTGCGCTTGTAACGTTTACGATTCGACCGAATAATGACAAAAATCCGGACGAAGCGAGAAGCGTAATGGTTACCGCGGCGTCAATTAAAGCTAAAAAAAGTCGCGAGGGAACACGTGAAATATCGATCATCCTTTTACGAGGGTGTGCTCGTAAAAGTGGAAATTAATGGGCAGAACAGGTGCACGCGAGTGACTCGAAGATCTCCGTTTTCGAAGGAGCGGCGCGGTCTCGACAGAGACGCGTGGAAACAACGCGGATAAAAAACTGTTACGATCGCTCTTTTTACAGCTTTACAATGGGGTTCGATGTGAATCGACACACCGACGAAACTTTATGCCCATATCGGAATGATTTATCGAACGGCGCGAGACGCGTCGCGCCACGCCGCGCCGATATTCGATACGTACCCAGACTCTCTCACTTTTCCTCCTCTCTCTCTCTCTCTCTCTCTCTCTCTCTCTCTCTCTCCCTCTCTGTTTCTCTCTCATTCATTCTGTTCACTTTGTGAGGAAAACGTGAAAAAAAATGCACCGATAAGGATTATACAGTGGAGAAGAGAGAGAGAGAGAGAGAGAGAGAGAGAGAGAGAGAGAGAGAGAGAGAGAGAGAGAGAGAGAGAGAAAGAGAGAGAGTCATGACGAAGCGGAGAATGCGCCGATAGCCCGTTTAAATGTATCGCGTGCGAAATATATCTTGCTGATAAAACTTAGCGACAGGTGAAAATAAACTTCGCAAAGGACGGACGGTTCTTGACTTGGCGAAAAATGGTCTTCTCGCGAGACTCGACAGATCTTGACGAAGTTCGCAGAAGACGATCTTTCACGCTTCACTCCAAGCGCAGAAGCATTCTTGAAATAATCACGTTCACTTTGGCACTTTCTCGAAACGCGAGACAATTATTTGCACGCGAGAAACTTCTTTCAAACTCTTGGGAACCTTCGATTTTTTATTTGAGTTCGATACAGTACGACACAGTTCTCTTTTCCTTATATTATATTCGCAGATAGATGTATTTATTGCCTATAACATATTTCTTTCTAGTTCTTCGTTATTATGAGAGTTATAATCAGATAAAAAAAAAGGAACTGGCAGGCTTAACTTATGAAGTTCATTAAATTTTTATTTAACTCTTCAGAATTTTGTATGAAATTTATTATATATATTATTATACATATTATTATGTATATATAAGTATACATAAGTATTATATACATATATTAATATATTATTTATACAATGAACTCGTAAGATTCTGAAGAGTTAATTATTTAAATAAAAAGTACAGAATTTTCTAATAAAAAAAAGAAACTGTTTTCATATTTAAATAAAAATTAGAAATTATACATATACAATGTATATTATTATTTTAATTTCTGATTTATTTTAGATTAAGTATAGAAGAAAAAAAATATTTCTAAATAGCGTTATATTTGTTTTAAGACACCCTATGATAAAGTTTTATATCTCATGCATCTATCTATGTAAAGAAATTTAATTAAACATCCTTTGAATAAAATATTCGCATTAAAAGTTACGTATTATAGTCACTATGACAATAGAATTTGGGCGCTAAAAGAATCAGTTGTTATTAAAAGAACAGTCGTTGACGATAGAGCGTGATTGTATCATCGCAAACATATAAATTAATGAGCGAATTAATCTGCCGGCGTTGAGGAGGTAAAATTCCCGTTTACCCATGTTATCTTGACGAGACATGCGTACGGAACGTCGCATTGTACGGTCGTCAGCCTCGTCCACGACAAGTCTGCGTTTAATTTTTCGCTCGATGTCTAGACCGATTCTTCGTTCTCCTTTTCTACAGCGGCGCTATGGAGAGAAATCTATCGACCAAATAATGCAGAATACTAAGTTGATTTGCCAAAAATATTGGAAAAATTGACTTTAAATTTTGTACACTTTAAATTTCACTCCAAAAAGTGATTTTACATTTTATAATAAATTTATATTACATTTACGACATTGACATAAACGTAACATTTTACCAGGCAATAACGATTCGCGCTCATAATCGGTGCACCGCGCTATAAAATGAAATACGATGAGTCACACAAATTCTGCAGCGACAAATTTTTAACTTCAGAGCAGTCCGGTCACCTTTAAATCCACGGAGGCAGATAATAACGAGATTTAGCAACGGCTTGAAAAATTCAACAATTTTACGTGTCGTAAAACTCGAGATATTGACGATCGCACTAAAGTTAAAACCGCAATAAAGTCAAAATTTAAGAAAGCAGGGCACCTGTTCAGGAACTGGACTTATCGTCGTTGATCGTCGATTGCTTGTCTCTCCCTCGTCTCAATATGAAGGAATTTTTATGTTCGATTAAGTTCACTCCACCGAGATCGAAATGGCGCTGGGCGCGCGCACGTAATGGCCTCGTAAAATACGAAAATGAATTTCATATTTTCTCTTTGCCCACCGTTCACCATCGGTGTAAACTACTAAGCAGCTGTTACAACTGCGATCACAGATTTTCTCATTTTCATCTTATTGCTTCGTGCGAAATAATTATGAAAATTAATAATGAGTTACTCGCCACTAATTTCATTTTTACTCATTTTTATTCGATTTTTCTCAAAGTTCATTAACATGTAACTTTTTTACACACAATAAAATTTAAAAAATAAAATTTCTTAAAAAACTTCGGAAGAAAAGGATTACTGACCGTGTCAAATATCAATATTATATATGTGTTTAACTCTTTGAAGGATTGTGATATAAAGAATGTCCTTCTTTCTTGTTTGAACGTGGACATTATTCATCCCACATTTAAATCATGAAATTACTCGAAACAGAAATTTACATGTGGCAGGCTTGAATATATCCCTTCTTATAATTAATTAATAACATAAATGAAATTTATTTTTTTTTATTATTTTGTGTAATATTGTATCTCCTCTCTCTCTCTCTCTCTCTCTCTCTCTCTCTCTCTCTCTCTCTCTCTCTCTCTCTCTCTCCACAAATAATTAAAATAAAACTTTATGTCACATTTTATAAAAATAATTTACAAGAGATTTTTTGTTGTAAAATCCTGTGCTTGAAAAAGTTAATAGAAAAAAGAAATTCGTAGTCCAACGAAATATGCATATACTTTTCTAATGTATTACATTCGTTAGATTCTGGGAAACGCGCTCGAATGATTTCGTTGGAAACTTTACACGGAATTCCCGCGAACTTGAAAGTTTCCACGGGGCACATTCCTCGCTTTGCTATTTGCAAAGCCGGGTTAAGTAAATGAAATTCCGTGTGACTGCCGATCGCAGATTTTAACGAACCGAGGCGTGCCACTCTTTGACGAGCAAACTGCGAGTAATGAAGAAACTTTCCGATATCACCGTACGATTTGTATCAAGATTCCACGAAAGTGAAATGTCTTGATAGAGAAGCGAGTTTATACCTTTCTCGACGATAGTCGTTTATCGGGTTTCGTTAAATAGATTTGTTTTTCATTAACTCTCCTTTCCTAATTTCAATCAGAACGCGCGGTTGTAAATTTATTAAAATAATGAGCGAATACAACGTGTTTCCCGCACGTGATATCCTTAATTTTAATGGCGAGTGCTTTGACCAATTCTGGGCTGATTCCATCGTCAAATTGAGTCGACGAAATCGATAATTTTATTTGCCACTCGAGTGAATTGAATTTCGAGTATGCGTCTGTCTTGTGACTCCCTTCTCCGTACGTTATTAAGTTATCCATACATCTGTAAACACGTTAATCAGATGTGATTAACGTTTTCCGATCTGACATCGGTCCGTAACACCCAGAATCAATGGAGAACCGTGTATACCCAGTGAACAGTAAGGAGAGGTTGTCTCCTTGTAACGAGTTAATACCTCCAGATCGTTATAGCAGTTACTGCAAAGCCGGTACCTAATTAATCCGCTTTTGAAACGTTTTAGTGTACGGCAAAGCCATGGCGAGCAAGGAGGCATGCTTAAAGGAGTCGTTGCCGGGGGCTACGTAAAATTATTAAGCAGACCCCCTTTACTCTCTCCCCTCGTCATCTCTCAGCCGTCTAGACTACTTTGGCGGGTGAGATTGACGCCTCCTTCATCTCTTAATAATTTTTTTTTCATCTCTTTTTTCCTTTCCCGTGTCACTAATATTTAAATATATGTCTACAACTGCGTTTATTGAGTTTCCTTTACCTGCTGTAGGAAATCGCTCTTCCCCTTCTGACGCTGCGTCCAACAGTAAAATGATTTATAATCGGTGAAAATATTTGTATCCATTTACATACATCGCATGCAAACACAACGTCAAACAAAACTCGCTCGAAAGTCTCTTATCGGAATATCAGATACCTTCACTTTTGATCGCTCTGTTAATTTACAATCTATTAATTAATTCGAATAAAAAATTATTATTCCTTTCACGCAACTATTATCAAGTCTGCAGATATCTTAAAATTGATTAATAAAGACAAGATATGAATCGTGTGATTCAGAGCATAAAATTGCAGCTAATCTAAATAATCTATATAACAGAACTGTAATTGTCATTGCAAGTCGTTTCAGGAGTTACGTAATAACAAGAAAGTCGAAGCTCACAGTAGCGTGTGTAACCTCCGTTTCGCCGATTTGAGAGGTAAACGACTATCAACGAACAAGACTTGTACAAAGTTGCGCGATCAGCGCGGTCTCGTAAAGATAAATCGCTCTACAAAATCCCGGTAGTCGCGGAACGAGAAGCTACGAGTCAATTAAGCGTGCACAAAGTCATCTTTCGAACGAGTTTACACCGCTTTTACGCTCGTTGTTTTATCGCGGGTATATAACGTAGGTACGCAATGCGAGCTAGAATTCGACGAACCATCATGAACAATTCAGTTCGCGTAACGAACTAAGCGGATGAGTTTCCGACGAGGACGTTGAGCCAACGAGATGTTTTACGAACTATCATGACGAAGAAATATCTGATTTATTCAAACGACTGTCGCGGCGACTTTTCAAAGAAAAAGTCTTTCACAAAATGTTTGCAAAATCATTAAATTATTAAAACATATGCTATTCGTTTGAATGATACATATTTTTAATGTCAAAGGTTATTTGGGGAAGATTTATCTTAAGCAATATTTTTTTAATCTCCTAGTTTTAATCTAATTTTATTATTGTCATTACTTAGCTTTATTTGTAATCAATTTTTGAATTTATCACTTGAATTTCACTTTTGAATTTATTTTTTTCAAAATTAAAACGTGAAACGAAATCTCCATGATTTAAATTATATTTTCATTCGTAGGTACGACTGTTTATTGAAGATGACTTAAATTTGAGCCGAACATTCAATTAATTATTGTGTATTGATTATTATTTTATATAATATAACTGTGCATTAAACTTTTATTGGCTCTATTTTTAATTTAATTTTATAATTTCTTTTTCAAAGATTCTTATTTCATTTTATTTATTGTATGACATTACGTGTTATAGATATTTCAAGTAAGCATGTATATCGTAGAGAATTGAATGTACCTCATTATCAAACTACACAGATATGTGCTTCTGCAATGAAATTATCTATTGGTTAGCTCTAATCACGTTGGCTCCTAAGTAACTTCCTCTTTAGTACACGCGATAGATCTACGATACTTTGACTGAGTTCCGTAGCAATTAATTAAGCTGTACTTTGGAAGTGCAATGAAATCAATAACATCAACAGCAAAGTTCTACAGGTTTATCCCGGAACATCTTATTTAGTTCAAGTTGTAAAAGGTTAAAGTTTCTCGTTCGTCCAAGCATAAATTTCAAATTTAATATCGATTTCTTATTTTTTTTTTAAAGAAACATGTATACCAGAGCGTTATACAAGTCTAATCGATCAAGCGGAAATGGTAGCGTGCAAAAAGCTCATTTGCTTCACGTACCCTGTGAGTAAAAATTCATGTCATTTCTCATTTCGTCTTAATGCGACGTAGTTGCTATCGAGAAACCCGAACTCGTCCGTACGATAAAATTTATTCGCGATCATTGCCGGATGGATGACCGGATAGGTTCAATCTACGCACACGGACATTACACAATCACGTAAACTACATTCGCCCATCACGGCGGACTCACGTTTAAGTTGGACGAAGGTGAGCTGATCGATGGCGCGGCGCAGCGGTTTGTCGTCCAGGGTAAGATCGAGCAACGGCAAACGAGCGATCTCCTGCACACCCTCGGCACCGCCCCAGGAACCGGCGGCCGTCGCTGCTCGGACTGACAACATGCCGCCGATCTGCAAGAAGGCCGCGCTGTCGGTCTCCTTCAGCGCTTCGATGCAGAACGTGAGCAACGCCGTGGTCGCCTGTAGGTGCGTGGCACATCTCGCCACCTGGTCTCGCAAAGATCGCACCCTGGCCTCTCTGGTCTGTCGAGCAGCTTCGATCAACCGTGACTTTCTCGCTTGCAGAAGACTCACCAGGTTCGTTACCCGATCTTCGACCTCCTCCTCAAGCGCCACGCATTCCTCCTGGAATGGATTATTCCCTTTGATTAATATCGCGAAATATCTTTTACTCAATATTACTTTTATACAATATTTATCTGTACGCGACAGAATTTCACGATAAACTCTCTCGGCAGAGAACTTAACGTGTATATTTAATGTATATTTAATGTATAGAAGAAATTATGATCTATCATTATATTCAATACTTATATTTTATCATAGAAAATTGGAAAAATAAATTGGAAAACTAATAATTAATTTTTATAAAAATACAGTAGCAATTTTTTTTGTTAGAAATATCTTTCTATAAATCTACTTTCATGGAACAAGTTTAATTTTGGATACTTTAACTTCTTTAGAAATATCGTACATTTTTTTTTATACTTGCACACACATAATTTGAATGTAGAAGACAATGTTTGTATAGATATTGTACAAGAAATCTAATATCAAATTGATTACGCATGTCCGTGCATAAAGAAAGGAAAATAGAAGGCTATATCAAAAAAAATCTATGTCGGCTTTCGGAGTTTGATTCAGCAATTGTAAGCTATCCTTTGTATATTCGAATTATCCCTTCGGCCATCAGAGATGAATGCACGGCGGGTTCCTATCAAAGAACTGATGTAATTAATGCCATATCTTTTCGCAATTTCACGGCACCGTACCGCGTTGACACGTCCGTCGACACAGAATTTAAAACGGGCACCAAAGGCGCGCCCATACTCACATGTACTTTATCCGTCATTCCTTTGAGCCTTTGAATGAACTCCGTTGTCGAGCGGGCTCTCTCCGACAGCTGCTGTAGATTCTGCGACAGCTCCGTCTGTAACAGCAGAAATTCACGACACGTGAAGAAACGTGCGGTACTCAGAGAACATGATACGTAGACGTTTGTATTAAAGGTGACTATAAAGATATCGATATGGAATAAAAACAACCTTGCCTTTTTTAAAGAAAAAATACTGTAAAGACATGGATCGATTTGGAATAAAAAGAATTTTACTTTTTTTAAGACAAAAAATTATAAATGATAAAGTTCTAAAATCATATTGTGCTAGAAATTAATTTGTATAATTAATTATATTGAAAAATATAATAATATATATTATGAATATATATGAAATAATATATATGAAAAATATAGGATATATATTTCTATTTTATACGTTAATGTACATATACACTGAAAATAAATTTTAATAAATGTTTGAATAGTCTAGCTAAATATTTATTAAATAAAAAAACATATATTCATTCGATACAAGAACTATTAATCTAAGGGCGATATTCATAGTCTGTTCTTATTTCAAAACTGTCTTAAGTAATGTGTTAAGACGCTAATACGGCTCTCTGGTTTGTAACTTTTTAAGACTATACTTATGATCTTGAATATAAGATCTGAATACCGACCTAAGTATTATTTTTTAAGTAAATATTTATTTATTGTAAGTAAATATTTATAGTTAATATTAGTTTTAGTTATTCAAACAAATATTTGATAAAGTTTAGTACATTTTTTCTCAATGTATAATATACGCGTTTCTGTGTATGTAGTGCAAAACAGAGATTACATGCTACTAAACTGTACATAGATAGATAGAGGTACTGATGACTAATGAAGACGAATTATGTACAGCAGAAGCGTTCGATGTTGGATCGATATGTCACGCTGGTTCCAATGGATAAACAGTTCTCATATGTAGAGAGTTTGTACATTGAGCATACCATACATAGGCGTAGTCACGCTTTCATAAACGAGCTCGAATTAAGTACATATCGTTGTTTGTTCAATAACGACATAAAGTGCTCTTCTTTCGCTGTGAAAGAGGAAACATACAGCATTATTTCTTCCCGAGAAAATCTCGAAAACTAAACTCGAGTGTAAACAAACATATCTGATTTTAGCATTCATGATGTACAAATAACATAAATACAATATAAATACGATTCAAAATATTATTTTCTATTTTAAAATATTTATACGCGAATTTAATAAAATAAATAACATTACACTATATGTCTCTAATATAAATCTAATACAATTAAATTATTAATATATACATTTAAAAAGTTTAAAAGATTCTTTAATATTTAAATTAATTTATAAACACAGCTTTTCTACACTGAAAAAAAAAATGTTTACTAAATGTAAACACACATCATTTGGTTTAAGTATAACTTTCTTCTTTTAAATAAATATTTATTTGCAGTAAAGAAATAATGTATGTTTATATTTAATAAACATTTATTTAGGAATTTTTTTCCAGTGAATAGGAACAAGTCAAATATTCAGATTCCGTATAGCTATTTTATATTTTATATTCCAAAGTAGCTATTTTATATTATTTCTTATATCTTTTATTAATTTTTTTCTATCTTTATTTGTAAAACAGTTCGAAACTTATTTCACGAAAATCGATCTCTTAGTCATTTATGTAAAATACTTTCAAGATTAATATTGTGGTGAACATTGAAGAGAAATGGCATTCTTGTAATCCGGCACGCATTTATAACTGTGATTTAATTTATCATTTTACACCGAGTAAGAATGCGGCCGGCATCGTCTCGCAATATCGCGAATCGTTCCCACAGTTCTCGTTTATCATTTTCCTCATTTCTCGACTTTCCTCACCGGACAATACCTTCAGATCGATCGAGCGGACGGACGGGTGTACTTCGTCGAATTCACCAGAGACCAACGCACGTCGCGTCGTCGTCGGCAGTTTCCATTTAACACGACAATGTGTGCTAGTCGAAATGGGATGCGATCGCGTATGCAGTATGCACACGATACCGACAGCGTCGGCATTCATCAGGGAAGACGCGGATTTACTCGTGCAAGTTCGCGATAAAGCCTCGACGGATTACAGGAAAATATCAGGCGACATTCGACGTGAACGTCATCCATTTCTATTCTTGACTAAACGATCAGTGGAATCGCACGTGGAATCTACATTTCGTGTAACTAATATTTATCTGCTACACATCTGCCGAGACTTTCCCAATGCTATAAGACGTCTACTCAATTGTTGTACTCAATTTAACAACAGCTTCGCTTTTTATTAGTTTTCGCTTTTATAAGTTAAATAACGAAAAGAATGGTTTTGTTAAAATATCTAAAAATTTAGCTAGATATAAATCTGTAAAAGTAATTTCAATAAAGTACCAAAATAATTATGTAGAACGCTCAAACTGGTTGCTAGAATATAAAAATTTTTTGCTCATTACTCTTGAATTCCCTACATAATTATTTTGATGGTCTAATAAATTTATTTTTAGATCTGTATCCAGTTAAATTTTTAGATATTTTAATAAAATCTTCTTTTCTGTACAACATACTGATAAGCACAAAAATACAAAGCGCTAAAGGATGACGAATTAAGTGCTAGAGATAGAATCTCTAGAATAAACAAAAGGTTAGACTGCAATAACTGCTTATAAAGTCATACGCTGATCTAATCTATTAAAATAAAAATACTTTGAATTAAAAAGTATATATTTCATCAAACAGCACACTGTGTATAAAAAGTATTGATTCTTCGGTTTATCTGTTTTTATATTTATATTAAACACACATCTTCAATACATCTGATTTGTGTACCTTTACTATATAATATTGAGTGCGCACTAGTGAGAGCGCAATTTAGCTGTTAGATACGTCTGTTTAGACGACTTTTTATTCATCGACGGAAAGTGGACTTGATAATTAATTTCGTCGGATAGGCCACATGTTCCTGAATCCTTTTACAGGAAAACTCGTTATTTTTCTCACCTGCGGCATCGCGCTCAAAATATCGAATTATAGCGCCAACACAAAAGTACCATGTCGAGGGATTCCCCCGTTCGGCTGTCGAGGCGCCAGTATCCCTTTGTACGTTTCTCTTCCTCTCAGTGTCTCTTCCATGCCGAACGCGACGGCGACGGTGCGGTGCCTTTCTCTCGCGCTTTGGCGCGTATCCATTGGGCGCGACCGACGAAATCTTATTAGCATGAAAAGAGCTCTCGGGGATTTCATCAGGGCGACGAGCTATCCGACCTTCTCCCTCGCAGCCGCGGGCGAGATGTTCCCTCGATCGATTATCCCGCAAACATCTCCGGAACTTCTCCGTCGATGTTAGGTTGATCAACAAAATCCTCGCACAACCCTCCATAATACGTTTAGATATTATCACAAAGTGCAAAAAAGAAGGGGATGTATATATTTTATTTTATTTATTTCGAAAATATAATGAAAATATAAAAAGCCTCGTGAATTTCTGATAATTATCTACAAAATACATTTGCGATGACAATACTGGAGGCTTACAGAGTTTAATACCAATTTAACAAGATAGTTAAAAGAATCGTCGTCTAAATAGTTCATCTGGAATTTCTATAAGTATAAGACTGTATTAATGTTGATGTATAGTTGGTCGCTCTTCTCGTTGCAAACGCGCGCATACTAATTCCGAGACTCGCGAGGCATTTCCTGTGTCGTAACTTTCAAGAATAATTTATTTAAACTTCTCGTTCGACGAGTCTAATGCGAAATGCGCCCCAGGAATTGTCTCAGTTGTGGCAAGAGCTCGACTTTCTCGACGACGTTAATTGGCCAAGAGTCGATCCACATCAAAAACTTCGTTAACATCAGTCAGCTTGTTATAATAATCATAAAAGTCTGCGGAAAGAATCCAGTGGAACTTTAAGTTCTTTAGAATATGCTAACATATATAATACCGAAATATTAAAAAAAAATATTAAAAAATAAAAAAAAAAGCAGTCGGAGTTTATCCAACTCGTGAAGAGATCACCGGAGAAGACTTTTTTTCATCCGCGTCGGATGAAAGCTTCGTTAAAATCCTAACGAACAGAACGCGAAAGCTTATTAAATCTAGCCGATGCTTTTCAGCAAACACTTTTCAGAAAACGTCGTATTTACAGGGCAAACGGTAATGAACGAGAAAAGGTGGGAAGACGTTACCGGAAGGGTTCTCGTGTCGATTAATCTCGACGAGGCAAGGCGTGATGTACAATCAGCTTGAAAGAACGTAAATTAAAAAAAAAAAAGATAGATCAAACATGGAATACTGATATTTCTATCGAGCGAAATGGGGACCGATTAATCTTGCAATTATTCTTGCGGTCGCGTCGACTGGTGATCGTCACCCGACCGGTGATCGTCGCCGCTTTCAATTTACATCGAAACGAGCGTATCTCGCGAACGGCATGTACGAGATAACCCAAAAGCGGTCCGCCGCGATAATGGAATCGTGTCCTTCGTAAAGTTTCGAGCACCGCGCGCGGGTCGGATTAATTTTCGATTAAGCTCTCATCCACGATCATAATCGGGGAACCTCTCGGTCTCAGACACGCGAGTGTCTACTCCGTTTTCGCGAAATCTTTCTTGTTTCCTGTTCTTTAAGTATTAAGGATGCGCGCATCAGGTGTATGACTTTACACAAAGCGACTGAAATTAGAAATTTATATTTTAAATTTATACTTATAAAATGTTACATACATATGAAACAGTTCAATATTTATATTTAATAATATAATTTTGTGGTTCAAATGAAAATTTTTCTTAATTATTACTTAGAAGTTTATTCTTAAATAATTATTTTTTAATCGCTATACTGTTTTTAAATAAGTTCTCATTAAAACAATGTTTAATCCAGGTTTTAAATTGCCGCCAAAATTTTGGTATTATTTTCAAATGTAATACAGAAAAATTTTTAACGTTTTATCAATTTTTTATTTTATTAAAAAATACATGTAATATTGTATATTCTTAATCCGTTAATATACCAAAAATTATTCGCTCATAGCTATCAATAAAAAAATTACTTTATCGTTAATTTAAAAAAATGTATTTATTTGGTTAAACAATATTTCGCGTAGTCGACGTCACCGAAAGATGTAAGAGGATATAATAACAATCAGAGTAAAATAATAACACTACGTTTACGTACATACAAGCTCTTAATTCGCAACAACAAAGCTACGAATTAAGAGCTTGTCAGAGCTCATTATCGTTACAATGGCGAGCTAAAATGAATTTTTGCCCGTGTAAAGTTCGCGGAAGTATATCCGTTGCCTTGGGCATCCTCCGCCGAGCCCTTTGCCACTCGCGTACACGCGGATTCACGTGCGCGCACATGCACAGGCACAAACGAAAAGTTTGCAATGGCGATTCGTGCTCGAGCGTAATTAAGTTACTCCTTTCGAGTTAACGTCGGCCGCGCCCGGTAATTTCCGCAGTTTTCAGTGCAACTTTCCACCAAGTTCGAGTCGCGCGCGAGGCGACCGCCATCCGATAGAGAATGCCGCGAGATTGTTCCCGACATGCGGTCCCTTTAACGCCCCCGACCCTTTGTTATATTAATTACCGCAGTCACCGCGTTGTACACCTATAAAGGGAAGCCGCGAGGGAGAGACTTCGTCAGATTCGTGGCAAGGGCGGCGCGATCTCGCTTTAATAATCGATCCTTAATACTTTCACGCGGTTCACGCGTAATTCCATTAAAGTCCGCCAAGGTCCCTCCAGCACTTCCGTTACTTTAGTCGAATCGCGGTTGGAAAGAAGCGAGGGGAGAATCTGAGAGAATTTAGGTATACTCTATCGAATTTGACAGTATCGGATTAGGGTATTCTTCTCAATACGTTCGTTTGTATTCTTGCAACCCTTTGACGTCACACTTAGTTTCACATGGGGACACTTACAAAGAAAGACCATATCACGGACTTGTCACAAATTTCGTTCTCTTTCAACATAGTGAATCTATATCGAAAATAAGCGCCATATCCGTTTCATTAAAGGCGGTTTGTAAATGATATTTTTTTAATATATGATAGAACGCATTAATTATGTGAAAATCGGGTCCCGCTGAAATGAGTTAGTTCTCACATGTAATATTGCTTATTAATGTGGTGAATAAAACATGTCATAGGTACAAGATTCAACATTAAATAAATAGTATTTAAAAAATGGAAAAAGAAAAAAATTTTGAAAAACATCATATTTTCAAGCATTTGTTAAAAAAATTAAAATAAAAAACTTCTTACATAGTATTCCAAAAATTAGATGCTTTGAATTTAACGAAAAAAATATATCATAGTTGAACGTTTAAAAAAATATGCAATAAACTTGGATATAGCATATTCAATACAATTTTTCAATCGTTATTGTTTAAAAGTTATTCGTATATTAACGTTGCCTTTTACGTTATCAAAGAAAAAGAATATTCTTACGTGTTCAATTCTGTCAAATAAATTAGTCACGTTTCAAAATTATAGAAGTATTTACTTAAAAAAAAAACTGAACATGTCAAAAAGGCGTTTAAGGATTTATAATTAAACTCTTTATTTATTCCATAACAAGTCAGTTATTTATAAGTCATTATTTATTCTGTATGTGATTAATATTTCTATAACAAATTAATATCTATATCGCGAATCAGTTGCAAAGATGCAAAGCAAAGAACTTAATACTTATCCCATTCGTCCGCTGTCCTTTCGCACGATAAAAATTCGTCTTTTGAAGTCACGGCGGGAAAACGCTAATAAACAAATATTACGCGATGATATATTCCATTTTCCATGGCTTAAATTATTCAGCCGTCGTGTAATCCTGCACGATAGAGCCTCCCCAGAGAATACCGTTTCGCGCAGAGTACTATGAATTTTCATGATTCTCCTTTGGCTGGGAGTTTTAATATTGCATTTTGCCAAATAGAGCCAGGTGCAAAAGCAAAAACTCGCCGATCGTCGGATGATCTCTATTTCATATGAAAAAGTAACCGCGAGAATCGCGGAAGCAAGTCTGGCGGGAACAAGCCTCGTGAGAATCATCAGGTCTTGTCGAGATAATGCATGTCTAGCTGCAGCCCAGAATGCAGCGAATGCACTTGTTAATTAAGGACGCCAATCAAACCGTACGATGGTGCGAGCATAATTACAAAAGTCGAGGGTGCTCCGAAGTCAACCTCGAGGCACTTTCACGCGGAGCAACGTACCAAAAGCACCCTTGCACTTATTAAGCTCGAGAGCCCCGTCATTGTTTCCAAGATCGATTGCGATCTGCCTAAAACACTTGGGATCTCTTTCACCCAGCTATTGTTACATAACATACCACCTACTGTTTGCTATAGCGACGTTGCTTTTAAGTGGACGCGAGTATTATGTGTTCCATTCAAGACGTCATGATATAAAAACCCAGGAGTGTTATATATATAAACATATTTTATATACAGGCTGAATCAGAATCGTTGAACCAGCTTTTTATCCTATGAGAAAATAATTGACTGCACACGTTATAATTCAATTAAGTATGAAGTCGATAATTTGTTCATAGGGTAAAAAAGTTGGTTCAACGACTCTGATCCATCCTGTATAATTATATATAATTTTATATAATTATATATGAAACTTTTTTTCCAGGAATGTAACATTCTCGTGGATGTGTAGTTTAAATTCTTGTGACAGAAATTGGCCCCAAATCAATTCAGTTGCCATTATGCGAAACATTACACCTTGTATTCTTACACGGAAAGAATGATTTTGAGATGAAGTGTTTAAATATTTAAATACGGGTCTAAAAATAATTTTGCTGGAAACAAAATAATTACGTAGACATTTCAGGCATGATAAGCAATCCTGCAAAAAGTTTTGACATTCTAACAACCAGCTTGGAATATCCTACAAAATTATTTTTAGTTTTGATGATCAAACAAAATTACTTTCAGTCCGTATCTAGCTAAATTTTTAGATATACTTCAGTTTCAAAACTGTCATTTCTGTGTACACGCTTATAACCTGAAAGACTATACTTTTATAAAAAAATATTACTTTTTTTACCTATAATATATAGCAAAAATTAAATCAGGTAAATTCACTCTTCTCGGCAGTGTCAGATATTGAAGAATTATCCGTCAAAGTATGAAGTCAAAGTTAGTTAGTTCGGAAATGAAGTTACTATAAAACGAGAGTGCATTGCTCGGCAAGTGCGCGCGATATTAAGTTAAAAAAGTGCCAGGCACATTTTATCCCTGGTATAGCGTTAATAGAGCACATGGCGCGCGGGAATACACTTCGCCATTCCTGACTGGAGCGTCGTTTCATCACGTGCCCCAAGTCATTCGCTGAAATGGAAATGGACGCCTGCTTTTATCACCGTTGTCCTTCATTGTCTACGCCAGGCGTGGCCCGACGTCGTAGAGAATCGGTTTCGTGTGCCGGAATAATTGGTCACTCGAATGCAGCTCTCTCCTCCCTTTCCTCCCCCCATCAGCCTTGATTTCTAGCCTTTCGCCCTCCCCCGTTCCACGATGAGATATTCATTCTCACCGCGCGCATATACATTTCGCCGTCCAACATAAGATCGCGCACGAGCCCGTTATCATATAGTCGCAGCCCACGCGATTCGCCCCTCGACTCAAGGGGTGGTTGGCGCGGCAGGAAAGGCGAAGATAGTGCCACCCTCCATGTACAGGGTCATCTGTCTGAAGTGATTTTCGCTGTTCACTCGAGGGTGAAAATAGGGAAGTACGTGGAATAGATTATTTTCGAGAGAGTAGGTGTAAAAATAAAGCAGAAGATGTAGAGGATGATTGAACAAGTACAACATATAAGATATTTCCAGCGGAAAATGTTGTAGTTAATATTTATAGGACTAATATAAAAAGTGTCCAATAAGATAAAAAACTAATATCGTGATATTTCAATAAAATCTCTCGAGATTCTCCTCGTTTAATCTATCAACTACTGCCTATCGATATCGATTCAGTTTTTATGGCTCAAGTAACGAGAACCACGTTATATCGATACTTTATACTTTCAAAATAATACGCTGATTTCACCCCGAGGGTACCACATCGCACATCCATTTATCGTCACGGAGGCTCGTTTATCCGCGCCCTTACCGAGACATGTCGAGTCTGCTAAGGGATCGCGATGGATCCTATCCTATACGTAAACACGATAGGCCTATCGCCGCGTCGATGCATCGGAGTAGTGAGCTTGCATGAATGCAATGGTTGGCTGCACACGCGACATCGAAACCTCATGGCACATGCATCGAATCAGAGAAACTGATGCACCGGATCAGTCACAAGGGTGGTACATGAAAATTGCTTTGAAGCTTTATTACTTGGTATTTCAAACGTTCATTATAGAGCCCTCTTTTACATTTGATAATTTTCATGTCCTGATGTATTAAAATTAGCTCTTCGTCGAAGATATGAAATTTTTATCCTTCGTCCGCAAAATGGGATCTTGAAACTTCGGTATAGATTTTTTTTTGTTATTCGGATTGTATATAAAAATCAGAAAAAAGCTTCAACGAGATTTTATTATCGCAGAAATTGTATTTTACTTATTTGTTGTAAAATTAAATTTATCTATCAGAATTTACAATCAAAAAATCAATTGTGCCTTTAAAGTCCAATATTACCGGCGGAGAATTAATTTTATCGTATTGCTCAATTCTCTCTCTCTCTCTCTCATTTTATTTTATATATTTTCCTAACAGAAATCTTTTTTTCATCGTTATGTTTGCACCGTTTGTATTTTACGATGTCATTCCGCGATGAAGCGTTGTAAAACAAGGAATGGGTTGTAGGATTCACGGATAATTTCAAGTTCACCATGAGTCGACTGTTAAAGCGCCATTATGTTCCCTACGAACCGCGCCAAAAACGTTGCTTGCTTTCATTGCACAGGGCGCGTTGCACCCTCGGTATACAAGGAAAGCACCCTCTGAATTACTGCCTCACGATCACCATCGGGAGACCCCCCGTCAGACCTGCGCCCCCTTTCCCCTAGTCACGGTATCTAGGTTTTTTAATCAACTGCGAAGCAAAAACCTCGTCCCTTCTCGCAAACAGCGCGTCGAAGCGCATAAATGGCGATGAAGGTGTATAAAATTCTGCGCTTTTTCCGACCAAAATACACACATTGCAATTTCAACAAAAGCACAAAAGATATTTTTCTCGCGTTTAGTTAAAAAAATTGTTAGCTTTAGATATTATTGTTGTAAGCTTTTTTTCGTAGCATTATTGTTCGGACACTGATACCAATTTCAGCGAAACCTAGTTATCCTCGCTGAAATAAATTTCCAAAGTTAATTTTACGAGATGTCGTAACTTTTACATAAAAGATGCTCGCAAATCTATGTAACGTATTCACTGCGAGGGAGAAAAAGGTGGAAAGAGAGGGAGTAACAATATGATGATGCAGAATCGGACGAATAAAAGAGGAATCCACGATAGCGCAACGCGACGAGACAATTTACGTCCATTAGGAAATGTCGTGTTCTTTTAGCAGGATGAGCGAAAAGCACGGGAACGCCAAGAGATACAGCTAATACCCTCTGCAATCCACTATCTGCAATGTCTGGCCGACCGCAATATTATATGCGACGAGACCCTTTTAAATTCACTGTTGCGTTTCCGTGACATTCCCGATTGTAAACCCGCATTTTGCATTGACCGTGACCTCGGTAACGGAAGCATATGTCTGTAAGCATGCATTAAACATATCAAAACGAGTTCCGTTTCATCAATGCACCCGACTTTTAATCATAAATCAGAGAGAATTAACTATACCAAGGACCGTACCGAGAGAAAAATATTTTTAGTATTTATAATATTTATCTATATATAAACTGAATATATATAGTTGGCACATTGAAATAATGTAGTCGTTTTCACCAACTATATACATTTCTATATATATTTCTATATGCAGGATTGTATATAAATACATTTATAATTGTTATTACTATAAATATAATATTTACTATTACTAATTAATAATAATTATTATTATACGCTGTTAAATCTATATTTATGTTAAATTTAACCAAATTTGAATTCTGTTTAACTCCATTGTTTTAGTATAAAATAACGATATATTGGCAAATCAAATTGGATTAAATCTGACACTATAGATTTATTATTATAGAAATTCCATTTTTATAGTAAACTATAAAAATTCAACTCCTAACCATACAATTATAATCACAAATACCGAACACACTTTTTTCTTTGTGAGTATTCTTGCAAAATGTAATTTATGTGTTAAACTGAGAACTTGCAAGTATCGAAGGAAGTCAGATAAACGCGATCAATACAAACTGCCGATCATCAGAGATGAATATTATCGTCATGACACGACACATCATATTTCGTTCCTCATACTAGATCAGATTAAGAACGACATTCACGCAAACGCTGTTTTTCCCTGTGTCATATCGCGTATCGTGTTGCACGAGGCAAAGATTTTTTTGTCGGTTACGTTTTATGTCCGAGCTCTCCGAACGCGATAGCGGTGTATAAACTCACGTAAAGGATGATGACCGAGATTCCAGGACGACTACTACGGGTATTTTCAATATCCCAGGGTATGGAAAACGATACCTTATGCGAGGAAAAATATGATCGAACACGAAATATTGTCGTTAAATTATTCTCTATTTGCTGGTTCTTGATACGCGCGATCAATTCTTCTCTGAAAATCATTGAAACTTGGAATTCAAGTATCTAAAAGTAAGGCAAGAACTTCTGAGTATATTATATGAGCCCGTCGTCCCTTATACGTACTTCACGTACTACTTCAATTCTCATGGCAGTCAACGGAATAGCCCGCGAGGAAATATCGACCACTCAGCGATTCAGGAATGCAGAAGCAAAACTCGTATTGTCCATTCTCCAAGATTTATGGGAGAGAGCGACGTTGGAAAGAGTTCTGGCACACACAGAGATTCGGGCTCTTTTTGTATCCGGATTACAGAGCGAGCGCTTTTAATTCAACATCGAAAGAGATCTCAAGATTCGCTCCTACATCCCGCAATTGCTTTCGAGTCAAATCAAATGCATAAAAAGGTGCTTCTACATAATTCGTAAATCGCAAAACGTAGTTTCGCAAACGCAGAAGATTTGCATTTGTTCGTGGCATATAGTTGGTTTTTATTTGTGTGTCTTGCGTACGCTGTGATCGTCATTCTGTATCAACATTTGTAAACTACGTTTTGCAATTTGCGAATTACACTGGTCAAAATTTTGATCATTTTTCGTCCAATGAATGATCGTTAATCAATGTCCGACTTAATGTATTAATTCATTGATACAATAACTGGATGCATTTATATAACTATATATTCATTCTTGCAATGAATTCTAATAATAGTTTTGTAACCTAAATCATTATGAGAATTCATTGGACCAATTTTCATTATTTTTTCATAATTCATTGAATATTTTATTGTATTTATACGTACAATTTTAGTTCAGTGTATGTAGAGGCACCCTAAAGCCCGTCATATTACGCATTGGAGATTGAAGATTGCGAATTAAAGATTAGAATTTGACCAATCAGATAATTGTAATTTTAATCCGTTTTGTTCTGATTGGCTGAATTCTAATCATCAACTCGTCCTTAATCTCCAATGTGTAGGGTGACACGGATATGTAGCTGCCTCTACGTAATTCGCAAATCAATGAACGTTGTTCGTAAACGCAGATGCAAAATGAAGGTCCATGTTTTATGAATAGCGATCTGTAGATTGGATTATGGGCTGTCACATTAAGATAATTATTTAATAAATCGAATTACCATAGAAGTGTCTAATTTCTTTATATAATGAAGTTAAAGTACCGAACTTGACGTGTATAAAATTCTAGGATAGGTTAACGATGAAATGAGAAAGAAAACGATGTTGAAAATATAACTTTTAAAGTATAACTTAGTGACAAATAAGGATCGCAGATCGTTTCTTTAATTGCATAAAAATATCACCATAGATTTCTTTACGAGATCATAACAGTTTTGTACGCGTAGTTTTAATATTTTATTCAAATTATGTAGATATTTGTGATTTTGAGTGGATCCTGGATGAGGCACCCCAAATTTTTGGCACTTTACCAAAGAAAATAGTGGGAATGAATTTTGTATTTGCTTATTTATCAAAGAATTACCCTTTTTTTTTGTATTTGCTTATTTAACGAAGAGTTATCCTTTTTATAAATTTCCACGATACGAACACACAGTAAGTTTCTCTAACAACCTGACTTAAATTAAAATGTCAACGCTGTCGCAATTCAATTCATTGCGTGCGTTGATTTGCATCTGCGTGTATCTTGCGTGCAGTGATACGTCATTCTACGTCTGCATTTGTAAGCTACGTTTTGCGAATTACGAATTCTGTAGAGTCAGCTTAAGATAAGTAAGAAAATATCGATCAAACCACCCGTATCATGCCGCGTACACCGTCACATATAAATACGCAATATCACGCTCCTATCACGATGCAAACAACGCGCTCATAAATACCAACGGGCATTGATAAATCCGAAATATCGGTCGGTCTGATACGAGAACGCGCGGGTGAACTTTGATGCTCGCGAACGTTCCCGCGTTTCGACTTATAAATCCGACGCTCAATGTCGACTGGGAACGACGATATCTCGCCAGGGCGCCGTGTCACTAAATCACGGTCGTTCCTGCGTTTCGCGCGCAAAAAAACAAACCGGAAAAACAGAAAAAAAAATAGAAAAAAATTGTACACGCCGCGCTGCAGCGTGGTTACAAATCGTAAGTGAGAGCCGCAATGTTCAACTCGGGGTTACCGTCCGTAAACTGTGAGTTTTAAAATCGGATACCGGGATTTTTCGAAAATCCGTCGTCAACATTTCGTCAAACTTTTGATATTTTTTCTCTTCAGACTCCGACAATGCCGGATCACGCACTTTATCGTTATATTTGACGTTGTATTATAACCCTGACAAATCCGAGGAAATTTAGACCGATCGATATTTGATACACAATTATATTATTACATAATTAAATATTATTCTCTCACGTTTCAATTATATACATAATTATTACTATATGAGTAATTAAGTTATTAGCAATATAATATTGCTAATAATTGTTCACATATGACGGGAATTTCATTTACATTGATATTTATTTTTATTACACTGTTGAGAAATCATTAAGGAAAATTCTTTCTAACTCTCATATTTCATCAACTTTTTCGGCTGCGATTTCATCGCCTCGTAACTTTAAAATTTACAACGAAGATTTAGCGAGCAGGTATAAAGAAACCCAATGTACATACCCGAGGAACATGACCGATAACATATTTCTTTCAAGAAGCGCCGCTTTGCATGCATGCGAACGCGTACAACTTGCACCGAGAAAAAAATTACGATCGTAACCGTATGTTCAAGACTTTATGGGTTTGCGTACCCATGGCTTACGCCATTCCAGAGATAAAAGAAACTATCCGTATGTTTGAATACACTATTCGTATCGTCGCGTAATCAAATTTTTTTCAAATAAGTCGCATAAGAGGTGATTTATGAATTATCAAAAAATATCAAAAGTGATATATAAATAGTATAAATAGTACAAGATATACTCTCAAAAACGACGGTGACAAACACAATTTTTTATAAATTAAATATTCAGAAGTAAAAATAAAACTTCGATACTATAATATACATATATCTTCAGAAATTTCGATGATAAGTGCAATTTTTTATAAATTAAACGTTCAAAGGAAATTAAAATTTAATACTGTAATACAGAAAGATCGTAAATACTGCATTATTTCCTAAATGCTATATTGCTTCTTCATAATCCTTGCCATAAAATGCATGATTACACTCTGTGTTTTCGTTACTCTCAGATATCTCGATCTGCACATTTCTGCTAACCCAACTTATTAAACTGTCGTGGAGCTTTGCTGATGAAATCCCCTTGCTGAAGAATCTATGAGGCATAAAATAATTCTCACTTAACTCGCAGATACATATTTACCATCATGATACCGAGGGTGAAACGCTGCTCGGAAGCCGCATTCGAATAGGCGAGGACATCGAATTTGCATAATCCTACGTAAATGCGTCGAAGCCTTTAAATTCTGCTTCTGAATGCAAATTACCGTTCACTTTCTACGGTTTCAGCAAGTTTTCAGGATAACGTCCAATCGAGCACTTTGTTCGAATAAATAATAGCATATCGTATTTAAAATTGCTCAATAAAAATTCGTAACAATACACTGAACTAATTAGTGTATTAATTAGTCGCGTCTCTTGAGACTGTCGCGATCCAAGGGACGCAACGTTAAATTTCCTTCCAACCACTCCTTGAAGGAAGGAAGACGTTGTTCAATTAACAGCCTGTAATAGGAGTTGCATATTCTCCTGGGAGATGGAAATTATCACGATCGACGCGTTCATCTCCAGGTGCAGCTGAGTGCAGCTGCGCGGAATTAATTGTGTTACGGCTCACGAAACTACCGTGTTTCTTACCAGATTTTCCTCGAGAAAAATTAGCCGTATCTACACCGTGTAAACGCTGTATTAACACAATATAACGCGTAGAATAACTCTTTGTAGGGAATTTTCGATAAAAAAAATCTCGTACAACATATTTTTAATATTTAAAATGAGAAAATACCATTACTTACATTTTAGTTCTTAAAGAAATAAAAAATTACGAGAAGGTATATGAAATTTAAATATTTTTTAATAAAGAGAAAAAGAAGGAAAAAGAACAATTTTAATTTTCCAAATATTGTATAACAAATTCAACTGTTTCTTTTTCTAAATAATTTTTTCAAAACAATACTTTTTCTCTCGCTCTCTTTCTCATCTCTAGAGATATTTCTGAATATATATATATATGTATATAAAACACCCTATATATGGTACTTGCGAAATAATCATACAGAATTGATTCGCGCGAAAGCCGCGGAGAGCCTCGGCTTTCTCGACGCGACCGCAGATAGCATTGAGTTGAAGCAGTCGTAGAAACCAGTTGCGAAGGGATGGAATAGTACGAAAGGGTGCAAGGAGCTCATTACGGCGCGAATTGACGCGACGCGTGGGTTTTGTATCGCAGGGGCGCATCTTACTCTCGCCTTCCCATCCCTTTGTTTCTCCCACTTTGTCGCCGAGTACGACGAAGAGAGCTATGAATCGAACGAGAAAAGCAGAAACGGAATACGCATCTCGTATGAGAACACATAAAAAAACTGGAGCTATTGTGCCACGAATATAGAAAGAAAATAGGAAACACCATCCTCCGACATCTCTCCGGTGGCGTTTTCCTTCGAGTATTTTTAAAGAACGAACGGACAAAATGAAATCAGTCGACTCCGCGTCGCCTGTTTTATATTTGCATCATATTTACCGGCGTCTGCGTCTTTTTTGAAAATGGCAAGGAAATCAATATCACATATTATTTTATTGTTACCAGCAGATATTTTATACTTTGCAAATTAGCTAAAATTATGTACAAGAATTTTTTCTACTTTTCAAATCATCTTATCTCCCAAATCATCTTATGCTTCAAAAATTAGCATCATTAACATTAGTTTATTAGCATCATAACAAATTGGTTGTCAATTTAATTTGTAATTACTTTAATACGTACTCCAATTTCAGTTTAGTTTCAAGACCGATTAACAATTGACGTGCAGTTTGCTTCAACTGAAATTTATATAAAAGTTCCCACAAAAATATCATTATATTATATAGGAATCAAGACCCACTTTGACTGAATATGTCCTTCGTCTATTTGTGTTAAACTTTACTTTCCTTTTAATAATTACTTCTCGCAAAGTACTCGCATAGCAACGTCCCATGTCAAACAGCAAAATAAATTACATTGGCTGACAGGTGAGATATCTGATCTCCAGTTACGCGAAACGCGTCACGAGAAATACATCGAGCTCGCTTCTCAGACGTCATCAGGGAATAGAGAACCTGGGGGATAATCATTTTTCTCGAGATGACTGTTGGACGCGGTACATTATCTGAGATCGGCCTGCGGAATACCGTAAGTTAAGTACACCGAGAGAACATGTTTTCCGGACGTTTACGGCCGGTACGTGCAGGAAATAAATTCTACACGTCGTATTCCGTCAGCTCTCCGTACTTTTGTACATTCAAGGTGAACTACCTGCATTTAACTGTGAATATTAAAATGTGCCGATCACTTATCTCAACGTAATGCGGGTTTTTTGTTTACTAAAAAATTCTAATATATAGGTCTGTTCAGGGTCGGATTAAAACTCATACCGCCCTCGTTTACATTTATAAAAATCAGTTTGAGTATTCTACCTAAAAGCTGTGATGGTCTAACAAAATTATTTTCTGTATCCAGCTAAATTTTTGAATACTTCAGCAAAATCTCTCCGTGTAAGTAATTTTTTAAACAAAAAAATTTTTTTTTTTAATTGAGCTAAATGTAAAAAGTGTAAACAACGTGAACAGTCCTAATGTCAGAGCAATATTTCGTATCTGCAAAAAATATAACGTTTCAGAAGAGGAGACTAAAGTAAACGTGACTGAAACGCATACCGTGCAATATCACGCTTGAAATAGTTATAATATGGCGTTATACAGACGCGTTTAACACGAAAGTATAAAACGTGAAAGCCCTTCTGGAAATACTTCACCGAGCGGAATTATTAATAAATAACGAGAGGTCCATCGCTAAAGCATCACCGAAGTATTGGAACGTACCGTTTTTATATGTAATGTAAATATTAATTACCATCTCGTTGATTACGGCCGAATCAAAGAGCCGCCGCATATGATATCAGGTTGATAACACTACGGAATACAAATCGTTTCGAACGAAATGTAAATAAAATACTCGTATACGCGGTCTCCAAGTTCAATTTATTCTCTGCATGACATGGATTACGATAAATTGAAAACATGCTTCGATATAAATGCATAATCGTAAATATGTACTCATCTTGTCCAGGATACTCCACAATCTAATAAATTATAACTTGATGCGTTAAATACGGAAGCGTTAATTCGCGCAGAATTTGGCAATCACCTCTAAATCGTCTCAATATCTGGATACAATATACATATTTCTATAGCTTTTAACTTTATCGAATTAACAAGAATAAAGTTTCACTGACACAAATATTCTTCTATTTTTGAAATTATTCTATACGAATTATTTAAAAAAAATATTAATAATAAAATAAATTACAATAGAGGACAAAAAAATAAATTAAATAAATAATTGCATTACATAAAATGTGTAGTGTAATTTTAATGTATAGTATACAATTTTAATAATCTTTATAGTGTATAATTTAATATGTATAGTGTAATATAATTTTCAATATATAATACAATTTTAATAATGTTTAGAATTTTGTCTATCGTTAAGTTCTAAAATTTATATTACACTAATAATTATTAAAAGAGAATGAGAGAAATAAAAGAGAGAGAGAGAGAGAGAGAGAGAGAGAGTTTTATTTTTTAAATGCTTGCATGTCGTATGCATTTTGTGTATCTGTCTAATAGCTCTTTACGACAAACTGTATGTCTGCACTGTGCACTCGTAATTACACAATATTACTCGCGGAAAAGAATGAGCGGTATTTCGCCCTCACGCGAGAGAGCGACATCGGGAATATTATTGTTACATGTGCGAATACGTGAAAAATGTTGGAAAAATGGAACTCCACCAGTGCTCGAACATCACCGTCGCGTCCCGGTCGTGTTCGAATTAATTCCCCGCGAGAGTTGTAATTTTCACGAGTGCTGGGGTGCGATCGTGTTATCGCGCACCCGCACCGCCCGAAAAACAGACGGTACCTTAATCTAGAGCGGCGTAATAAATCTCCGCGGAGTGCGTCTCTGCACGGCACAAAAGAATCCCCCGCTAATCCCGACGAATTAATGGTAATTTGCGCGCGATTAATTAGCACCGTCGCGGAGAGGATTAGTAAGATCCTCAGCGATAAGTCGAGTCATTTGGCGTCGCGAGGCGTCGCGGGGCGTCGCTAAAGAACGAATTATCGCCAAACGTGATGCGAACAAATCGATAACTTCAAATTTATTCTTCGAAGATCTAAAATAGAATATTATCTTCGAGAGAGTGATTTGCAGTGTCTCACGATTAAATGTTGTAAAACTGAAAAGAATTATCGGGCACATATTAAAAGTTTGTGATATTATTGATCAAGATAAAAACTAAAAGATTTACACATATAATTTTTTAGCACAGGTATATTTGTTAAGTAGAAAACGGTAAGAAAACGGAAAAAGGAAAATATGATATAAATCAGTCATGGATTAAACGTCCGGAAGGTTCGAGGGTGAAATATTTTCTGTCGACATTCGTGAAAAATTAAAGGGAACATTGGTCACAATATATAGTACACGCATACGTTTGATGAAAAATTTAGCCGTAAAAATAGCGCGACACATGCACGCGATTACGCATTGCAAATTGCAGAAAATTTTCGACTAATCCTACCAGACGGCATTACTCCGTGTCACTGACATAATTATCAATTATTAATGTCCGTTAGCGCGGAACAGCTGTCCTTTATCGCGACTCATTTGCCAAATTGGCCCTTTCCGACCCGAGAGGAGGGTCAGCGTCGCATTTAAAGAGCGCGGAGGATTATACTCCGTGGATGAAATTAAAACACGAATGCATAATAGCCACGTAACCGGCTCCGTTATTAATTCCTTCCACGCAATGAATAATTTCACAAAGCTTAAAAATATTTTCACCAGTACTTTTGTATACGTTTATTATTTCCGATAGTACATTCGTGCGTCAAACGAAACTATGACAATCGTTTGCATTAACAGAGATATTCAAGAGACGTTTTATCGTAATTACTAAAATGTATAATATACGCGATATATTTGTTATATGATACACGTCACATCGACAATAGGAATATCGCCGCGACGTATATACAATAATTGTCGTCATTTATTTCATTGTACAAGTGACATTTCGCGCAGTTCAATCTAAACGTTATTTAATCGGTAAAATTCTCTCTCCGCCGGTTAAAGACACAACGGGTAAACATAAAAAAGGAAAATCACATCAAAAAGTCACGGAACGACCTTTAACTCGCTATGCACTTTGTCCATGCATGGATGAAACAATCCTGATTATAACAAACGTAGTGATATAATATTCAGGTATAAAATATACGTTTTGAGTGATGCGATTTAATCTTCTTTAATTGCAAAATTTTGCTGTATGTAGAATATCCTATTTTAGAATCCATGAAAACAATTTCAATTATGTACGATTTAATCGTAATTAATCAGTTTTACTGTAATTAACCATTTAGACATTATTATAATAAGCTTTTCAGATTTTCGAGTAACAAAAGTTTAGGACAAATTCAAACGAGGAGCAAATTATCTGACTATTCGAAATTTCTCGATTGTAACAAACAGTGCGCAATGTAATATCGCAGAATATCGCGTAAAATACGATTTCGAGTGGTGCTATTTGACTTTCTTCAATTGCAGAATTTTGCTCTATGTAAAATATCCTATTTTAGAATCCACGAAAACAATTTTAATTATATTCATAAATATGATTATTGAATATAATATGATTTAATTGTAACTACCTATATTTTTTTTAAATTGTAAATGCCTATGATTTAATTGTAATTACTTGTTGATTACAATAAAAACCATTTTTATTGTAATCAATCATTTAGCATTTATTATTATAACAAGCTTTTCAGATTTTCGAATAACGAGAGTTCAGACGAGAGAAGCAAACTGTCTGGCGGTTCCAAGTTTTCGGATCATCCCTGCAAACGGGACTCCCCCGACTCGTTACTTCCCAATCGCGATAATTACTCTAATACGTGTTAATAGGGCACAGGTACACCAGATGCCCTTTATCACGTACCATTTTCTAAATTATCTGACGAGGATACGACCGTCGGAAAGTGCCTTCATCGCCAAGGGAGTGTTTCTCTTTAATCCCTTCGAGTTCGCCGGACGAACATTTATGCATTTCGCAGCGCAAGAGGAACCGTCGAGGGGCGCGTCGTGTCGCGTCGGAGGAGAGAGTTAATTATATATTTATTCTACTTATCTTGAGTAAGCCAGACACGAAGCTATTACCCTCCCCCGAAGTCGTTGGGCTGAGGAGAAGCTAAGTAACGTGGTTACGCTCTCGCAAGCACGCTTCTCTGCGATTTGAATTTAAACGCCGTCACCCGCATCGCGAACCGATTTGCAACGCGATACTACAGTCCTTAAACCGTTAAGCGACCATCCACTCGGTATACAGATATAGCACGAAGGAAAGATAATAATGAGAACAATTATAGAATAACTACTCCGCAGATATGAAAAATATTCTGAAAACCGAACGGCGTGCCTTTTGTTTTACCAGATAAATCCTTGCGACGGAAACGATGGTTTTCATTCGCCACGACAATTATCAACGCGCTTAATTGCGAATGCAGCGGCAGGTGTTTCTTATCCCAGCTCATTTTCCAAATTGTCCGAAGAACCGCGCGAGGATAAGTTCGGATAATGCCGGATAAGGCTGGTGCATTAAGGACGTCGGATAAACTCGCGGCGAACAAGGGCGGACGAAAGTGCTTCGTTAACGGCAGCAGGCAACTCACTTTAATTTCCACCGCTTTCCATGGCCCACCTGCTATTTGATTGAAATATGAATCCTTAAAGGAGAATATCGATCACTCCGCGCAGCGTAAACGGCAAAATTTATTTGAGACGTGCAATTGGGAAGATAATACTCGGCTACCTACTTCAATACTTTTAGAACAATCACGTAGTAGCATTGCGTATAAAGATATAAGGAAGATTTGGCGATAGGATTTCTTCTTCTAATACAATAAATAAATTTCTCAGAGTCGAATGTTATGCGAAGAGATAAAAAGAGCCACATTAGGGCGATATGACGCCGCTGTCAGGACAAGAATGAGCGATGGCGGGTCTCAATCACGCTAAAATATTGCTGGCGACAGCTCGTGTCCATAACAGACGTGAGCTATCGAATTTGGTGACTACGCTCAATTCGGAATTTGATTCCAAGTTCTGATACAAAAGATCACATTTAATTTTTGTACGTCTATAATAATTATTAATTTTTCCAAACGTGAAACAGTGTGAAAAAATCTGAACATGAGATATACGCAAATAATACTATTGTAATATATGTGTTAAAGTAGCGATAATCCGACATGTAGTAGAAGACACACACCATTTAATTCTGCTAGTCTCTTCGAGTTCATTCACTCACAATATAATTTATTTTCTTACTAATATTTAATTTATAAACTTTTCTCTGGTATTAATTACTTCGTATGTTTACATAAAATCTTTTTCTATGACAATTGTTCATTTTTTATATTAAAAAAATTTTTGATATCGCATTGATCCCAAAAAATATGATTGATATATCGAACACATAGGCAAACAAAGTTTGAAATACCATTACATGTTTTCGATATTTTTGATATAAGGGAGAGTGGGGCACTACGAATATCTAAATAAAAATGATAAATCAAGCGGCAAGAGAAATATAACTTCTTTTATTTCACAAATGCTTTTGTCACGAAACACGAGATTGATTTTACAACGTAAGAGTTAGGTTATCAATAAAAACATCATAAAATCACCTCGAAATATTTCTACGTTATTACAGTAATTTCTACGGTAATTCCAGCCCAAATCATTTTCGAGAATGCCATTCGATTATCTCGAGAGGATAGCATAAAGATGCCCGTTGCAGGCAGAATTGCCGCGTTTTCCAGCGTTCTTGGAGGAGTTCCCGGAGCACAAGGTGCAATTGGTTCCTCGACTTCATGGAACGAGACGATGGAATGACCCTGCACGTCGTTACTTTATGACACAAACACGCGAGCACGGAGGGACACGGACGGTCGGAATGATCTTTGGAAGCGATTGTGAAAGCCACGAAAAGCACAGTTCGATGCATAACGATGGCAATACGAGGGTACGTAATGAGCACTTTAAAAATAAATTGGCGATCGAGAACTCTCGCGGGATGGAGCCGACTATAAAACACTACATAGATATAAGACGAATCCCTTACGAAGAAATTTTCCTCATGAGGGAAGGCTAAAAAATGTATTTGTCTTTATATGATCGTTTTAAAGAAAATATTCAAGGTAAAAGTATCTAAAAATTTAACTAAATACAGATTTGAAAATAAGTTAATTTCTAAGCTAATCGCTAGAATGTCAAAACTTATTCTTGCAGCATTGTTCATCAAGTTCCCTACATATAATTGTTTTAATGATCCAACAAAATTATTCTCAGATCTATATCTACTTATGTAAATTTTTAGATATTTCAGCAAAATCGTTTCGTGTAGGTTTCTCGAAAATAACTCCGCTAGTGAAAATACATATTAGATATAGATGGGAATGATTGTAATCTACTCAATTTTTGCTCCAGTTGATTTTGTAGTAAGTTGAAGCTTATCCTATTTGTTTGAGGTTGTTGCTAAGGTTGCTATTTATTATGTCAGATGAAAAGTTGCACGGTAAACTTGCGAGAGAGGCGAAATACTCGGGGTTGCTTCGCGAAGTGGCATTAGGCGCTTGCGAGGTGGTAATTGGCTGTGTTACGACTGCGCTTCCGTCGTCAACATAACGCGGGAGATGTTACGTCTGAAATGAAATGATTTATGAGCATCATGTCGGGGAGAAGTAAATTACAAACGTCGGATTGAAATCGCAATAATTCAAGAAATATCACGATGTCGTGTAGGTTGCAAGCTCGCTGTCTCGCACGACGGAATTTGTATCAGGCACACGTCCAACGATATACACGTATGATAATATTGCTGACGCCTGAACAATTCGCTGACATTCATGCACAGTATGCTTCAGAATTCATCAATCTCTTCATTTTTTATATAATAAAAGTGAAGAAAATTAAACAAGCAAATTGTAATTTAGAATTATATCTAAAGATATTTCTTTCCTGACTACATAATTGTGCTTAACCTTTGAGTAAGTAGGTCACAGCATTGTACGAATAGTTATCTTAAAAATCTTGAAAAATCTCTGAAAAAACATATTGTCCAAAAATCTTAGGGTTCATTATTTTTACATATTCCTTTCTCATAAGAGTATAAATAATGTAAAAACTCTATACGCGTACTATATTAAAAAAATATAATCATAAAGAGAAAATTGTTTTGTATTCCAAGTATTCCATCTACCCCCCAACTTAAAAGCGAAAAGCACCAATAAAGATATACCCACAATTATAATGTGTTCTTCTGAGGCAATTTTACTTATATATTGGGTCATTTAAAAAGTATCCGCGGTTTTTCATTCAAAAATTGAACAAAAAACCGCGGATACTTTTTAAATGACCTAATATCTTATTATTAGATAAGCATACGTGTGAATGTCGGTGTGCGCCTTAAAATTCGCATCTTCCATCTGCGGATTACTATACCAATTTATAACCAATTTTTTTTTTATTAAAAAATTTCAATTCTCAAACCATAAGCTATTGAACATTTGAGTAGTTTTTATTCGGTATTGGCGATTGAAGTTGGTCGGTGAAAGGAATGAGTGTTAGCTCCGGAACACTGTGTATGTATACATATATATAAGTATATAAAGTTAGATTAGCTATTCTTACATAGGAGCGTGCTTTACCTATGTACCGAGCTTTTCTTATTTTTGCGTTTAGCATGCGCCCGGAGTTCCGTCGAGTGTCCTGGGCTCTTTCTTCCGCTTTCCTTCGCTTTTCTGACAGCTCGACCCTAAATGTTCGTCCGTCACGTATTCTTGCTATGTAAAGTCTTCTTAGTGGCGAAAGCTGCATGGACGTGCACGAAAAGATTCCTTGCTTGAGAAGAAAGAAGTGTATATATAATCGGGGAAAGTCTACTGAAACTATCTGCGAAGAAGTCAGCCCATTGTGCACCTTCAACGAGGACATTTTTTAAAAGGATTCGTCTATTACAATAATTATGCCAACTACGAAGTTAATGCGTTCAATTAAATTATATTTTGCAAATATAATGTTAATAATTAAATAAAATGTCCATTTCAGTTTTGAAATCATCTTCTTTACACGCATATACCATCTATTTAATAACTAGAATAGACTTCAACATTTCTCTTCTTTTCGTTGTTAATAATGTAACTGCAACGAATTGAACTGAAACGAATTGTAAATGTATGTCCAGTCGTTACATCATTTCTCTTGCTTTTGTATCTAGTTCTTATCCACGATTGCTCGCTTTTGCGATTCATCTTCGATTGTCAGGCCACGGTCGCAATTGGCGGTTCGTGCGGCATGAGTTTTCACCATCCTGATCGTCGCGGTGTGTCATATAAATGTACGCCGTCACGCGAGCAAGCCGCGGGCCGCAAATCGCGCGTCCGCGTGTGGCACATTATCCAATTACCTGCGCAAACGAAGTTTGTGCCGGGTGATTTACGTTGTGCTATTACGTCGCCCCGACGCGACGCGTCCTTTGAACTCTTCGGGAAAAGGGTCTGCGACGGAGATTAGATTTTTGCTTTGTCACCGTTCCGCACGATACGTCAGTGTGATGACCGGCCGTTTTGCGTGCCGGACAATTGGATGGCCTTTATACAACGAAAACGAAATGTTGATGTCATTTTCAGCCTTTTTAAGCAGAATGTTTCTCGCAAAGTCTTATATTTAATTACCATTAGTAACGCAATTTTTTTGTAAAATAGTCTATTCAAAATCTCTCTCTCTCTCTCTCGAAAATCATGTACAAATAAACCTTTAATTAAACTCTTGATTAAATTAATTGTCAGCTAGCGATGTGAATTTTAACTCTTCGTCAGCAATACACTGTTAAATTCATTGTGTCAAATTATGTTCAATTTGAGTTATTTTCGATTTATATATAGGTTGCTATCGTTCCAACTCAATATGTCGTTAATTCAATTAAAACAATAGAAATTAAACATTTAATTTAACTCAAGAAAATGTATTAAATTTAGCTTATTATTTGCATATATTAATATAGACACTGTTTGCTTTGAAACTAAAACTCCAGAAATGGACATTTGTGACACATATAGTAGTTAAAAATAACAAAATGTTACTTAAGAGATTGAAAAATAGAATAAATTTTCTTCCCTGTTCTTTTATTATCTAACAATATAAAAGTTTCTTCGAAAAACCAAATTTTTTATTGTTCTACATATCATACATATAAAAATTTTAAAAAATTCTGATATATTTGTCAAAGTTTTAACAACAGGTTTTTATCACAGAAGTCGATTTGTATTTTACTTATTTTCTATAGATTTAAATTTATCTACTAGAATTCATAATAAAAATATCGATGGTGTCTTTAAAAATTAAAATTGCCAGCGGAAGATTAATTTGATTAATTTTATCTAGAACTTAGTACAGTTTAAAACACTGAAAGTACCAACGTTTCTCTAAAACTCTAAAAAAGTAAGTAAACAAATAAATTATTATGAAAATGAAGAAAATTATGAAAAACCAAATATTTTATCAATATAAAAGTACAATTATTGTTGAAAAGTCCAAAAATTTCAGAATCCTATCTTTTATACAAAAAATATAATATTAATCCAAAAAATAGAAACAGTCAAATGACCATTCTCGACACTTCTAGTGTTAAAGTCTTCTTGAAAGATAAAGAACGCATTTATTCATTAAAATATTGCAAGTTCCTTATCTAAATTCTAAGATAATACCTGACAGTTACGCAAGCTTGGAATATACATATACATAAAGCCAGCAGAACATTAATCCTTCACCGAGACACATTGTCTCCGAAGTCCCGAAAGCGTAGAAGACAGATCGTCGAAGAAAATCGCGGGGAAGTCACGCGGTGATACTCGCGAGGCAAACTGCAAACGGTGCAACGCACGACAACGGGCCCCAAGTCGTTACTCAGCGCTTATCGAACACCGGCCATTACTCCGTAAGCTCTCGATTTTCCGCGCAAGAGTCGCGCCAACATCGTAAAACATTCCCGTAACTTACGTAGTTAAGGACAAACCGATAGCGAACCGACCGGGCAAACTCCAAGTAAGAACAAATAAGCACAAAGGAACGCGACCGTTTCGGTATTTACGCGATGCTAAGCCGAGCGCGTGATGCGAAATTAAATGCGGCGCAAGAGCTTTTCTATTGCCGACGTGTCGCGAGACATATCGAACAGTTGGAAGGTGCTTTGGTGAAGAAAACGCGGAATTCTTGGCAAATTCTTAAACGTCAAGTTCACTCGCGTAAGAAATTAACAACGCGATTGTTTATAAATTACGCGAACATCAAGGTTTAATTTATGAAGCAATTGAGAAAGTAAAATTATTAAGATTGTATTGACCGTACAGTCTAAGTAAAAATTAAAAATGTATACTAATATTCATACTTTCATATAAAAATTAATACTAAAACTATGTATGTATAATATATATATGAAACAATTGAGTGAATAACATATTTTTATAATCTATTTATTAAATTATTATTTTTTGTTGCTGTAATACTTTAACGTAAAAAATGATAACAAAAATTTTATCGTTCATTCATTTTGTATAAGTATTTTAAATGATCAAGATTATTTATATAAAGTTTTATTGTGCGATTCACTACTTAGTTATTCTATGAATAAAATTTACTTTATTCATTAAATTTTATTTATTTACAGAAAAACTAATTAGTGAATAGCAATAAAACTTTGCATAAGTAATGTTGATCATTTAAAGTAGGTGTTGAAATTTTGGTTATTATTTTTTATATTATTGACGTGTTATAGCAAAAATACAAAATAATAATTAGATAAATAAATCTAAAAAAATGTACGGTTAAATATATTTTATTATTCGCTTAACTAATTCATATGTATATAATTTCAATAATTAATTTTACATGAAAGTATAAATGCATTTCTAATTTCAAAATTTTGCTGGGATTGTACAGTCAATATACCTTAATGTTTGGTTATCGAAACTAGGTGAACTGATTTCGTGTGCGAGAGTAGATGAGATATAACACACGTTATTTTTTGCACAGGGCACAAAATTATTTATACATAGCTGACAGAGGTATAAAGCGAACTAACCGACGGTATAAAATTTTCACGACCACACGGGTTTTTCCGGTCAGCCGTAGGGGCATAAAATAACCTTTTTGAAACGCGTCCTTTGGGTTTTGATTACTTTCACGTGTAACGCAAACAAACGAAATGCATTCGACCGATAGAATGCCAGGACTTTGGATGCAATTTGCTTGTTGCATCGACAAGCTGAGACCGCGTGTGAATACATAGAACAGTAATTAACGATAAATTGTTTTCTCCATCTATGCGTTTTGTGATCTATCGACAGCCGCACTCTATAATAAAAATTAAATAACTTCTCGCGTTAAAAACATAACGTCACATTTGTAAAAATGATTATGATGTACAATTTCCTCGAATAAACATTTATTTTTTTTACGCCACATATGTATCTGTTACTTGACAAAAAAAGCATCTATTGACAGATATATTTGTCAAATAAATATTTAGGAGTCTGTATTCGATTATTTGCTGCATATTTTCAGAATTCCGAATAAAATTTCAATAGAAATTTTGCGCGTCATTTGAAAAATATTTGCTTTTGAATACAGACCACCGCGCTCACAGAAGCATCGGTGTATATTTGGAGCTCCCCATATCTGTTCATCGCAGCAATTTATCATAGCAAGATGTGCTTAAAACGTTTATAATTGTAACGGGGCGATACATCAAACGCACTCGTGGTCGTTTTCGACCGGTCGCGTTTGACGGAGCGCCGCAAATCCACCGGTATCGCTGCCGGTAAACGTAAAAATATTTCATTTCGCTTGTGTGCACCCACCTCTCGTAGCCTCGCCCCCGACAGGCTGTAACGCAAATGGCCGCGTGGGTTAATACGCGGTCATATAAACAAACGCGTGCGTGCATAAAAGCGCGCAACGACGGTCACGAGAGTCGGCCGATTGCATTTTTAATGCATCCCCGCGCTTCGACACCCAGCCGATACTTCGAGGGGTGGCTCCGTAACTCGAGGTAACTCGAGGTGACTCGAGGTACCCCGTAATTGCACGAGTGTATCTGCAACTATATCGGCTGTATTTTTCGCGCCAATGCGGAAGGGATATTCGTGTCGGTAACGGAAGGGACGCACCCTATTCGAGAGGGAAAAAGAGAAAGAGAGAAAAAGAGAGAAAGAGAACCCCGCAGGGCCCTTCGAGCCTTCAAGCTCGATATTGGCGCACCAGGCACGTTTTTCACGGTTAGGTACCCCTCGCACATCGATCGATGCGGAGGAAACTCGGATCGCTGCATTTATTTCCGCAATAATTACGGCGTTCGTCTGCAAGACTCGTGAACGTGTGTTCGAGCGAGCGAGCGAGCGAGTCGACGATGAACCGAAGAACATTCTCAGTTTTTCTCTTATCTGATTAATGAAAGTTTAATGTTTTCTATCTTCGTACCTTGAAGTCAAATAGAAATAAAAGATATCTACACTGAGAAAAAATTGCTAAATCTTAATATCGTACAAATGTTTTAATATTATTTAGTCACATTTGTTTACAGTAAAAAAATATTAGGTCTGTTTGTTACCGATAAACTTTCCAAATTGATGCACATGGTGCAATAAGTTCAAGTGTGAAATAAGCTATATTTGATTTACTTCAACTTATTACACCATGTACACAAGTTCAAAGAGTTCTACGACAAAGAAACAGGCCTATGTATTCAATAAAAAAATAAATAGTTAAATCCAGGCAGAATGATTCTAGAATTTAAACTGACATTGCAAGAACGTAATTAAATAAAAATATAAAAATAAGTAAGTAAAAAAATATAATGATCGATATATTGAAAATTTACTGAATTTTATTAAACATTTGTTTAAACCATACTAGCGAAATATTTACTGAATGTAAACATATATTTAAATATGATTTTTATTTTAAATAAATGTTTATTTACTGTAAACAAATATTTCGTTAGTATTATTTAATCAAATATGTAATAAAATTTAGTAAATTTTTTTTCAGTACGATGTCGATTCAAATCGCCGCGCAAGATCACACTATGTAAACATTATAATTCAATTAAGGACTTTTATAACAGAAATATATGTTTACATTTAGCTAATACTATTCGAACAAATATTTATTAAAATTTAATATATTTTTTTCAATGTATACAACAAAAATACCTTTGAAAAATATTTTAAATGTACACTTTTTATCAAAATATATAAAAGGATATTTATATTAACATTTTACATAAATATTTCATTCCGTACAAATGTATGATCATTACATTAATCTGCTCCAAGTTTATCAGTATTTCGATGTAAAGCGCAAAGCTTGATTAAAATTTCATTTATATAAAACTTATATCCCAATATCATTCAAATTTAAATTAAATTAATAATAGGGACAATCATGTTTAAAATACAGATCTCTTTTAATAACGTTATATCTCTGATCACTTAATTTTCTTTAATTACTACGAGAATGAAAAAAATCATCTATATCTACAACCATTTGTCTGAGGCTCTATCTTCAAGGCTTTAACTCCGGAAACTTTTAAAACAAGAAGCGTATTTCAACGTAATAGCGAACACATAATCGAAGTTTCGAAATGCAAACTTTTATTCGTACTTAACGAAAGATTTTTTTTTTTTAAGTATCCAGTAGTTTGTCTTAATAATCGAGACATGTATATATTGAGAGAAATGTTTTATATGGTATATGCCCCCTCCTCTCTCTCTCTCTCTCTCTCTGTTAAAAACTTGATTTAATTTTTAATTAAAAATTTTTTGTTCTTAAATTTGATTATTCTAATCAAATAATCTTAATTAGAATAATCAAATTTCGAGAGAGATTAGAAGATTAAAACAAAAATTTTCAAATTAAAAAATAAGTATTATAATAAAATTTTTGTAAGTTAAGTAAGTTAAAAATTTTGTTGTAATCGAAATGTGATTATTTTAAGTTTAATTACAGTTATTACAATTATTAAGTTTGATTACAGTATTAACTTTGATCAAAACTACATTTTTTTCAATTAAAAAGTTTTTTGTAAAACAAAGTAAGAAATTCGTACAAAACATTTCTCGCAGTATGTATACGCAAGACATAAATGTTTCGTGAGAAGTGTTCCAAAATTACCGTGTTTCCGCAATCGGTTCGACTTTCTCCTACTATGCACCCAATGTCATGGGCGAACGTGAGGTAAAAGCTGATTCTCGCGATGCCGTGTTTCGAGAAAGAGCACAATTCGCGAAACATAGCCGTTCTATTTTTCGATCGACGATGCGGGACACGAGTGTCGTAAAGAGAAGCGCGCAAACGTCGTAAACGAACGCAAACGCTTGGCATATCCGTTAGATTTGTAAGCAGAGAAGGCATAAAACCGTCGGCGAAAGACGTAACCTCGTTTCGTAACGAGCGATCTCTATTAGGTCATCAATACTGAATGACGCATCTTATTTATGCGCTAAATCTTTTCAATCTTTCAAATCTTTTCAATGACGTCAGTTATTTCCGTCCCTTCACGTGACATCCCGCACGATCGGTTATTAGACTTATCCTGCTCAATCTTAAAACAATTCGATTTTCAAGTTTTCTAGATGAGACCGAAGGCAATATTTGTGAGAATCGTGATCGATCAGGCGATCGTTCGTTGCGAAATTTTAGACGACCCGAAACTTCCATAGTTGCAGAACTTGATGGAAATTCTCCCACAAAATGCATTTCTGCGGGATGTCTCGCAGGTTTCCGACAAAGTTCCAAAGACCGCATCGGCGCATCGCGACTTTTATGGATGAGATCGTAATATGCACGATCGTACAATTCTTCAATGTGAAATGTTTGAAAACTCAAAAGTTGCAGAACTTGTTGGAAATTTCTTCTCGTGAAATGTATTTTCAGAGAATCAAGATAATGAAATTATAATAAACAAGCACCGAGTATCTTTTTCCAATTATAATGCTTTTCAGCTTACAATATTTTGTGCAATTTTACAAAAATGTTAGTCTAAATGACAGATTATAAATTAATCGTGAAATCTGGAGTATACACTGTTAAATATCAAAGGAGCAATGACAATCCAATCTCTTGAGTTAAATAATATTTTATTATTTTTAATTTCCATGTAGGTATGTCAAAATATATATCAATCTATTCGGTTTCGGATTAAATAATATCACGTATTAACACGTTTGTACTTAAATAATAAATTAAATTTTAATAAAATTTAATATATTTCCTCGAGTTAAATTGTTAACTCCATTGTTTTAGTTAAATTAATGATATATTGAATAGATGAAGCGGCGATCTACAGAAATGATTAAAAATAGTTCAAATTGAGTATAATTATAAATTTAACAGTGTATAACGTTTTTCGTTAATTACGACAGGATTAATTCTTCTGTCAATGCATAGTTTTTCACCTTTTGAAATCGTGTTTCACAAGATTCTTTTTCATAAAAAATGTAAAAGTAAAAACGAGACAATGGTTGTCCAACAAAAAAAAACGCAGCTTTATAATCGTTAGGATTCTTTCTATGATTTTTTTACATATGAATTGATTCATACATTTAGATTCAGTGAGGAATTAAAAGCAAAGTTAATCATATTAAAAAATTTTATTGAACACTATCAAAGGGTGTTATTTCATTTGTGCGTTTTTGTCGACAAATGTATGCAGAACAGAGAGGCCCTTGGATCTTTCGATCATATAACTAATTAACAGGCTTGAAAAATTTGTCTTACGACAAAAATGCATAAATAAAATAGCACTCTTAATCCGTACAAAACCGTTCTTCGTTGTTCAAAAGATGAGGTTTTTGAGGCATCATAATACAAAATTCACGCAAAAATATAAAAATTTTTACTGTTTAAAATTCGATATAGGTAGCCATGCATGACAGAAGGATCAAGAAGATCCTGAAGTTGTCTATTTTATCAATTATTCTTCAAATAAATATTTTTCTAACTGCCTTTATAGATATACATATAGATTAAAAAATTCTTTTCTACAATTAAAGTAATGTCCAAACCGATCGACTTTATGCCAAAAACAAAAAATTAGAAAATTATAACTCTGTTATTAGCTTCTGATGTCGACTCGTAACAATATATTTGCTTTATATGCATTTATATTTTTTTATATTTTATACGTATAAAACTATCTGGATTTGGACTATAGGGACATAAACAATGTTGAATTTTTAGATTTAAATAATATGAAAGATTAATTATAAATTAAATTAAAATATTTGTATGCGTGCATTATTGAACAATAATGTGTCAATAACATAAATCGTATGTATATATATATAATATAAAACATAGTAGCCTACCGAATCGATAAAATGGAGACTTTAGGATCCTTTTATAGAGCTAGGTGTTTCGTAACTATGAAAATCGGTGGTCACGTCAGACTCGCCGACCTCGAGAAATTGCGGATCAGCAAGTCGATTCTTTATAGTATGCACATCGTCCATCAAGAGGGCATCGCACCGCGAGATACATCAGGTTGAAATGAACAGAGAGAATAGTCGCGCAAATGAAATTCCGCGCTCGCGATGTTCATCGGACTCTCTTTCTCTTTTCCTCTCCGATCTTTTCCTCCTTTTTTTTTACTAGCTTCTTTTATTTCGCTCCGTCGACAGACCACGTCCGCGGCAGCGGAGAGCATTTCCGGTCGGCAAGGCCCGGCCGACATTGCGCCGGCGAATATTTAAGCGAGAGGAAAATCAACTCTCTCTCTCTCTCTCTCTCCATCCAGCCCTCCCCCTTTCACCCTCACGTTGAGGGAGGAACGCAGTTGAGGGGGTGGCAGTGCGGTTTGTTTGCGGAAAAAAGTCACTCCGTCGGGAGAGCCGCAGCTGCGCGCATCACATTGTTTGCGCGGGGGAGGCCCAGAGCAGGACGCTGCGAGGGATGAAGAAGAAGATAGGATACGAAGGGGGAGAGCAAAAAGCGCCGAGCACACACGCGCCGAACTTTGGCAAACATCTAGCGAACAGTCGCCGATCTCTTTCTCTTCCACTTTCCCCCAGCCTCTTGATAGCATTGGAAAAAGTTCCCGTCGCGTTATGAAAATGTTTCCCCCTCTCACCCCCTCCCCCCCCCCCGCTCGCTTATCAGCCGCGAGCGTTTTGCACGCATTTGTACGCTAAGCGTAGTGAGTAACGCACATTTCGTAAGATAAAAATCTCTTTGTTCGGGGAGATTTTTTCCGTATATTTCACGATTCTTGCGTAATGCACAGTCAGAATGAAACCTACGTCGTGTTAGCCTCAAAGGATCGCCAATAATCATTAAATCCGGAAAATTACATGCCGCAAAGCTTGTACGTTATCCCAGTTTATTACTTATACGAGCCCTTGGCTGATTTTTACTGACGCAATTTCTCGATCTAGGCGCAACTTCCACGTTATTATCCACTTCGGACTAGTTTATTCGTACGAAGCCATGCAAATATCCGACCATTCTCCCCGAGCATTCTCCCCGGCGGTGTTTGCAGAATTCCGTACGAGTAAAATAGTACAAAGCTGACTCGCAATTGCACGCTGCGTATACAACGGAGTGCGTACTGAGTGGGGAAGTCAGGAAGGGAAAACTAAATAGACGCGGCCGATGGAAAACACGCGCGGCATATTATATTGACCGTCCAGGTCGCGATACGTGGCAATGCAATGGTACTACGCGTTCTCCCTTTGATTAATTTTGGTAATTAATGACATTTACTCGGTGGATCGAGTTAACTTTGTGCCCATATATATAAATGCGAATTTGTGGTGATAATAATTTGTAACAACATCTGACTCTCCCTCCGCAATAGTTTATTACAGAAAATATATGCGCGATATTAACAGTATAAATTATAGTTTAATCAGGAAGTCCAGATGTAAATTAGTATGAGAAACAAAGGCAATATAATTTCAGGATGATCAATTGTACGGTAATTTTTTTTTCATCTTTCATTGAATTTTTATATTAAAAGTGTAATTATTAACTCTTATCAGAGGGAATGTGTTTAATCGCTATTGTTTCGCTACATCGAATTTTCTATATTAATTCTGGATTAACTCATCATATTGTTTCTCTGTACTGTGAATTAATTAAAGTTTGAAAGCTAATCTTTTAAAATATATAAAAGACAAAAAGACAACGAATTACTCACATAAACTATTCAATTAATTAAGGTTTAATTGATTCTCCCTCCCTCTCTCTTTGTAAAGGAAATGATTTCTATCTCTCTTTACTAAAGGAGAGGATTTTGTAAAGAGGAAAAGCGGCAGTCACTTTCAAGTAATGTTCATGGGAACGCTCCTATATAATTTTCCCTTTGCCGACGACTTTTCTCATGCACCATTCGACCTCGCGCACAATTCCCTCGGCAATTCGCGATCGGAGTCGCAAAATTCGCTCGCGATATATTCACGTCTCGAGCGAATCGCTGTTCGATTTCTCGCAAAGATACTAATGTCCCACGATATCCCGACCGTGGCCCGCTTTCTCCATAAAGTCGCGCAATGGACTCTATCCCATGACAGCCAGGATCCGTATAATCCGCCGGAATACAAATGCATCGTCAGTGCGGCACGATTGAAACTCTTCGAATTCGCCGGCGTGGCACGACAACGCGGTTGCGAGCACAGCCTCGTAAATACGCCTCGTAAAAGCAACGTTACACGGTCGCGCGCTTCGAATTGGGACGCAGCTGCCGTTGTCGGCCTTAAAACTTCAACGTCAGGATGGCGCGTTGCCCTGGGACCTGGGTCGCCCCCTCGTTGCAGACGTTCTCGAAATTACCGCAAGCTAATACTCATGCGGACTAGAGAACCCGGTGCACGTGTTGCGAGCAACAGGATTCTGAAGAGAAAATTCGACTGCACAGAATTGCCATTATAGTTGTAGTGGCTTTCGTGTCGTTAAAGATAACGCGACATTTTGTAATATAAAAGTTTAAAAATAACAGTACACTGCACACACGATCGTAATGTGATCATTCCAAGGGTAAGATAAATGATTATGTTCCAGCATAAAATATGGTTAATACAAAAAATATAATATTAGTTATATCGATTAATTATTATTGAAATCAATTCAAATGTTGTCAACAAAAGAAAAGGCATTCATTTTAAGAGATATGTAGTGAAAGCAACTTATATTTTGCACACAAATAATTTGTTATTTTTTCTTGGTAAAATATTTTCAAATATCTGCTCATATAAACATCAAAGTTGTCATGATAGTCAACAATTTAGCCAGACAAGCATGTATTTAATTATAACATTCATATCACATCGTACGAATGCTTTAATTTCAAGCGAAAGCAAATGCTCTGAAATTCTTACCCATATTTTTTCAAGCATTTGCGATTCCTTGTTTTGCAACCGTTTCTCGAAATTCTGGAAAAGGCATAGCATCGTGAGTAATTATATAGTAGTGTCTCTCTCTCTCTCTCTCTCTCTCTCTCTCTCTCTTTCTCTCTCTTATTTGGGAAATCAGAGCGTTTGTAATAGGTGACAATTTTGTTGCCGGAAGTAAATTGACAAATTGCAAAAGGCAATTATAGGAACCGTCAAAAATAGCGTGATTCGTACAGTTGTTATCCGCGATAAATCCATCAACGCGTCTCCCAGACCAGGAAGCAAATCCGGATAGAGCGATGTGTCTCGACATTGATTTCATTAAGTATTGATTTTCCGGAGGGTGTGGATTCGGGGCCGAATATATGAATGTTGATGGCGAAACGTAGCTCGCTCCTATCATACTGTGTCACAGATTTCGTGCATAATGTACAGCTTACCTTGAAGCTGCGTGTATCTACTTATCAGTGTCTTATCATTGTTAGACCGCGGTATCGCAGGCAAAATAATTCTATTCACAAATCATTCTTATTTGTTTACAAATTTCATATGCCGAAAAAATATTATACTAGATATCTCATGTTCTTCAACTAGATTACGTCAGCTTGCTAGTCTACTATTAAATACAATGCGCTATCATCGCTGTAGCGTACATGGAAAAAATTATTTTGCTAAAATATCTAAAAAGTTAAATACAGTTCTAAAAATAATTATTAAACTTATCAAAATTATTATATAGCTCAAATGTATAATGGCCAATACTGCAAAATGTGGTATTTTAGCAATTTCACTATAAAAAGTGCAGTGTTAAAAATGTTTACATTTAAAATGGATTTTTCAAAATAAGGTTTAATAATAAAAAAAATATTTCGGTTCCAAATGTTTTAGTATATTTTAAATTTAAATAGTCTTTTAACTATTTAAAAAACGCTAGACAACAGTTTATTTATTTTCTTTCTTAAACAAAAAAAAGTTTTGTTATCAGTTAAATGTTTCCTTCGCATGTCGAAAAACGAAACATCTTACCGATAATAAACGTACGAAGGTGAAATATTTTGAAACGTAAAAACATTATTTTTGCAACGCTAAAAAATATTTTCGTATAGAACATGAGAGATGGTGTCGAGTTGAAAATTTTTTTCGTAAAGAAGAATCGATATACATTCACCTGTATTATGTTATATTGTGGCCAGCAAAACTGGCAAACTTGAATGAAATAAAATTAATTGGTTCTCATAGAAACTAAATATTACCTAAAGTAAAACAGCTTCCGGCGTTTTCAAAGGCAAAAAACTTTAGAAACTAAACTTTAGAAACTAAACTTTAGAAACTAAACAAAATAAAATAGCTTTTAGTGTTTTTTAAAATACTTTTTAAAACTAGACATTGAGTGTTACAAAATAATATACTTTGACAAGTTAAACATCTATATATCCTATCAAATAAGACACTCTTTAGTGTTTTGTATGCTCGTTTAAAACTGAAACATCTTTAAGTATCCTATTTAAAAAACGGAGATAAGGAAAATAAAATATTTTAATATCTTAAAACTAAATGCCTTCTTTTATGAGTGAAATTTGTAATGCACAATTAAAATATAAAATAATATAAAAAAATTAGCTAGATATTTAACTAAATTTTTGACACTATTTTACTTTAAGAAAATCATTCTTTCTGTGCACATACACACACAAATGCACAAATACACTATTATTTTATTTGACAAGCACAAATTTTAAATTCTTTAAATACTTATACGATAATACTTCAGATAACTCGCGTAGATTGAAAAGGATGAAATTTTAATCTATTCAAATACAAAAAAAAAACCAAAAGATGTATCATGAATATTCATCAAGCTTAATGCAGCGTCGTAAGGTAGCGCATAGCGTAGAGATTCCCATCGCGAAAGAGTCAGGAACGGTAACGCACGCATCGAAACTCAAAATTGCGTCGACGTAAATTTCCTCCATCAGCGGCGGACAAATGGTTCGTTTCAATCGTCAGTCCGGGCATTTCGCAATATTTTTATGGCCACATCCGCGCGCTCGTCACTCCCACATCGAACGGTTACATCTCGAAACAACACGAGCCATTAATTGAAAAAATTCCGGCCGGCCGACCGCCGTGGCGCGGATTGGCGGATGCTCGTTTATGCATTGTACGCCGCCGGCGAAAAGGAGAAATAAAGCTTCTCTTCCAGGAGCTCGATTCAAATTAAACTCACTTGGAGGTTAATGCGGTATGAAATGAAAATTGTAAATCGCGCGAGCCACGGCAATGAAAAAGTTTCGCGTGGCCGACTACGCGTCGATGAGATTCGTTCGCCAGCGCGAACGAACGATATTTCTTCCTCGTTCTCGCGCAAACACCCGAACTACACGTTGACTACACGTTGCTTTTTCTCCATTCTCTCTCTCTCTCTCTCTCTCTCTCTCTCTCTCTTTTTTTCATGAAAGCGTCAAACGAGCGCAATTTCGTCGCGAGATATTTATCGGCGTTGACAGTCCCACGCTATATCCCTTCGTTACTGTTCCCTTCGCGTTTTGCCGCGAATTTTTCATTCAAACGATGCTGAAATACATTCTTTGTATGCAGCATAATACTGCAAAGACCGCCCTTTATACGAAAACCAGAAAATTGTGTACATATATCTACGTCTTTGCTTTAACACTAGAATGTCAATGATATCCTGCTTAAAAGTGTCAATCTGGTGGTAATTTCCTATTCTCGTTTTCCGCTAAAAAAAAATTTATTTGTATAATCAAAATTATTTCTATTATTTTTACATATTTTCAATATTCTGTATTGTATATTTAATACAAAAAAGAAAAGAATTGAAACAAAGCGAAATCAAAATGACATCGGCCGTTCTAATGTGAAATGCAATATTCGTTTCAATTATTTTTAACAATTGTCGAAACTAGTCGGCCGATCGATTTACATTGAAAAGAGTCTTGTAATAGCTATGGAACGTTGAGTAAAATAATTTCAATTAAATGTTCAATTAATAAAAAATAATTTTACTTTTCTACATATTTAGTAATTATTGCCAAATGATTGGTTATGTTATTATGTTTGATAATATTTATTAAATATTTAAAAAAGTAAAATTATTTCGGGCGGAAAAATAAAATTCTATTAATCGAACATTTGATTGAAATTATTTCACTCAACCTTTGACAGCTATTACCAGACTTTTTCTCTATGTAACATTCGTATATAATAATTTAACTCATGTAAGCCCAGTTCATCACAACTGACAAACTCTGATTTAACTCTTAACCGAGGTTCAACTTATTCATTATCTTTTTTCAATTCTAGAATTGGAAAAAGATGAGAAACAAGTTGAACCTCGATTAAGAGTTAATCATGAGTTGTGAAACTGAGCCGTAATCAATATGAGAGATATAGAGAATATCTCTACAGTGTGCGTTAAGCAGCATCTTTCAATGCACAGAGCTCGACGATAAATGGCTGCAGTCAAAACGATCGGTGTATCTCGGGAGGATTGGCGCACGTGCGTGACGAGGAGGAAAGAAAGAATGACGAAAGGGACGGTTCATTCGGCCCGGCCCTTTTCTTCTCGACTTCTTTTCTTCATCGTTCCACCTTCAACGCTCCGTTGCCCTTTGTGCCACGTTACGAAATCACGTTGGAACGATGCGAAACTGGAACGATGCGCGCTGTCATCCTACCTTCTTTGCCACGCGTGTACTTTCACGAGAGCTTTTGGCAGCTGACAGCCCGCGGACTTGACGGCCGCGGCTAAATTTGGAGGGCCGAAAAGGTGATGTATAAGCTCTTCGCTGTCGCGCACGTGTTTTGCCTACGAACATCGCGCGTGTAAGAGACGCAGCCGTTGGATATATATAAATACTCTGTGATAAAAACGGGGAAGAGCAGCGGGTTGAGAGGGAGTGAGTCATCCCTTTGCGCATGCCGATGCTCATTCATGATTTTTTTTTTCCTTCCGTGTCCGGGAACCGATAACTATAGAAAAATACCTGTGCTGTTATCATAACGGCACCCCATAATAAGATAAATATAACGACGAAGAAAACGATCGATTTTATGGACGCGATAAAAAGTAGGAGTAACGCCGTAATCTCGAATTTGAGTTTCGCGTTAAAGATATATTTCAGATTCATCTGTAATAAATTAATAATGTGGAAATCAATTTAAAATGTATTTAAGAAATTGAAGGTTAGAATTGATAAATAATTTCTTCGTTATTTTTACAAGAAGAAAATAAATAAAAAATTTGCAAGAGTAAAAGTGTAGAAAAATAAATGCAAAGTGAAAACTAATTCCATTGATTTATGTCACATTCGAAAAAAAAAAGACACAAGAAGTTTTTAAAGTAAAAAAAAATTAAAGGTTAATAAAATAATTTCTCTGATATTTTTTATAAAAAAAACCTTACGAAAGTAAAAAAATATAGATTAAAAATATAAAAGACCTTTAAAAAAAGTGTGTGCATGATTAAATAAAAAATTAACTTAAAAGTAGATTTTTCAAAAAGTACATATAAAAGAAAAGATAATTCTATAATTGATTCACGTCACATTCGAGAAAAAGATCTACGGTGTACAAAGATTGCTTTAACCGTACACGCAACTTGCAAACTGTAAAGAGAGATTATTCATGGTGCGCCAACGGCTACGTTTCAGATATTCTTACACATCCATCGCAAAGCTGGATTCGAGATTCGGAGCAAGCGGGAGCAACAATGCGATCTGAATCAGACGAAACGTCCGGGTTCTTTCGGCTCTCAAAGAGAAATCTACCGTACTGTGTGCATGCCTGACAATGACGGCACGTGGATTCCAACTATGTATACCTTACAGAACAGCTCACTACACGGCGGCTGATCCATACTGAAGATCGAAAGAAGCATGGCAAATAGAAACGCTTTGTATCTGTGTGCATGACGTCACTATAATACGTACACTACAATACGTAGCAGAGTATCGTATTTTTGACTCGGAAAGTAGAAACTAGAAAAATATTTGAAACATCCAGCAAATGTAAAAGGAACATTTCACACGGAAAAAGGAATTTACGAAACTGTTACTATTATTTTAGCCGTCATTGTTTAGGGAACGAGTTAAAAAATAGCTATTTATATAAAAAAATTATATTATTTCGGGATCAGAGATAGAAAGGAGATCGTGAGATAGAAAGGATAAAATAAGAAACAAAATGGAGCAAAAGATGATGGAAGGACCGTACAAGTCGCGATTTTTCATAAAAGACTAAGGAAAACTGCGAAAATTGCACGGTAAGCAGTTGCATGTGAATATACGGTGAATTGCGTAGAAATACTGATTTTCACACGGTAGATAGAAATAATAAAAAAAAAGTGTCGTAAAGTGATATAAACGGCCACCCGATGGAACGCGCTAAATATACGACACCCCATACCGAGGTGGTTGATAACTCCCACTGTTTTTAATCTTAATGCCACGTGATTTACTCCTCGTGAACTCTTGCACTTTGGCGACCTTATTCTCGCTCGCTCGCATAAAACACCGCACAAAGGGTCTCGAAAGCCACTTCACCGGCTTGATAGTGCAACACAATTGCATTAAAAAAAGTCATCCCGCCACTCTTTTCCTTTATCTACGCATTCACTTTGCTCCAATAAGTACCCTATACGCGACGTGCCCTTTATTCTTCGTTCTCGAACGTGCCGAGCAAAGAGATGTCTCTTTTCCAAACAAAACTCTAAATACTCCGAATTAAAAGATTGATTGAAATAATTTTAAGTGGCGCAATAACTGGTTGTTTACTGTATTTTCGGCGCCTCAATTAAAGTCGTTGCCAAGCGATTGCCTGCGGGTTCCTTAGAATCGCTCCTGAATCGCACAGTCCATGATTGTCAGAAACGAGTACGTGGAAACGAGGCTTGATTTTGGCACGGAGACTAGTTTAACGATATCCATCGCGCGCATGGAGACGAGCAAAACGAAAAGCGGTGCCACGGTGCTCCGGTATTTTCGAATCCATGGGCAAGGGATTCGCGAACACAACTCTGTTATTTTTAGAAGATGAAAGGAAAGGCAGAGCCTCGCGTCCGAACGACACGCGAGATGGCTCGTGAAGCTTATACGCAGATCGTAAACCGTACGTGAGCTTTCAAATTTGGTTTTATACCAAACATTTTCCCGGAGACATCGAAGATAAAAGCAAGGAAGATCAAGTTTTTCTAAAATACATTCTCTTGTTTATTCTTGAAAAAACAAACATGAAAGTGTATTAAACATGAAAGTGCATTTTCTCATTAAAAATGAGCAAAAAAACTTTAACATTGTTCGTAAAATTTATATAAATCTTTTTGCATCCTAAAAAAACATATTCTGCCATTTAATCCAACATAAGTTGCATCACAATTGTTGCACTTAATTTTATACACAACATTGTTTTTATTTAGGCATAGACGTGGATCTTTTTGTATCTTTATGTTTTTATTTAGTTTGTTAGAATTTGTTAGAATAAAAGGAGACTTTGACATCTTTTTTTATTACTGTTTAAATTTTTCAGTCACCTTTGTAATGAACAGAACCGTGAACCAAGATATATTATTTCTTTCATCGCTTTTCTTCGAATCGTTATATGGAGAAACTTTCTCTCTCTGAATACTCTTAATTCTGTTTCTGATTGTATCAAAGATAAATTTAAGAGGATAATCGTTGTCTAACATTATGTTGATAACCAACATCAAATTATTACAATGATATTGAGTATCACATAATATTAATGCTCTATATATTAAATTAAAAATAATGCCTCTCTTGCCTCGAGAGATAGCATAATTGGAGTAAAAATTTACGAATCTATCTGAGAAGGTGGATTTTTGATACCAACTGAAAAGTAATCGACTATTCTCAATCCTCATTTTCACGTCTAAAAAATTTAATGAATCATCTCCAATTTCTAAAGTAAATTGAAGACGAAGGTGAACAGAATTAAAGCATTCAAGGAAAGAATCAATTTCTTGAGATGGAACTGCCGCACACAGATCGTCAAAATACCGACAATAAAATAGAACCTAAACGATGAAAGATGTCTAGCTATTCTTTCCAATTTTTACGTCACTAAATCAGTGATAATGGGTGACAGCGGGGGTCAATTGGTGTGCCGAAATTTTTCTTATATATGGTGTTATTAAATATAAAATAAATTGAATCTAAAACAAATCAAACTGCCATCATAAATTCAGTTTTAGTAAGTTACTTTTTTTGAATATAAAACTGCAGCTTTCATTTATACAATTGCCACATCTATTGGTACATTTATAAAGAGAGATACATCCAACGATAATAATTTAAAGTTTTCGTTAATTTCTATTTGTTGGAGATTCAAATCAAATAACAAAAATACAGGATTCTTTAAAAAACAATACAGAGATGTGAAGGGCACATAAGAAATTGTCAACTAATTGGAAATTGTTTTTTATGTGGCTCTTAGCCTTAGGAATAATTCAATTAAAATAGCTACATCTGTATTGTTTTTTAAAGAATCCTGTATTTTTCTTATTTGATTTCAATATAAGATTAATGTAAGATTAATATAAGATTTTTTTTGCTTAGAGGAAATGCTAGGAGGAATTCTACGCGTCTTGGCAGAATATTTTTTTTTTTTTGGGATGTGTTAGAAGAATATTAACAATCGATATATAAACGCCCAGAAATTTAAGAATCACTGCATTCAGCTATGTAATATTTGCATCAAGCTGAATGATTTAAAGAAGAGTGTGCTAAACTAGTCTCTCCAACAAAGTAAATAAGTTATTACGTAAATTTTGGAAGATAATGTGAAGATAAAAATGACTTCCAATAAAGAAATTCTTAGGTTCTTATAAATAAATAAGTGCGCCATAAAGGAAATTGAAAGAACGCAAGACAAAGTACTCAGGTTGCGGTTTCTGTTCGCACGACAGAAATTTTCTGAATCCTTTTCATGAAGCGCCTTTTTGATGGTAAGAATACTAGATAACTTCCCCTCCTGAAGAAAGAGAAACTTACGTTCTCCATACGAAATCGCTTTCTCCCGAGGCAATTTAAGGCATAGTCAAGTGCGGGCCTATTCTTACTCTCAATGTATGGCACAATATATACGTCCAAAAACGAAACGTAAAGCCAGCATCAGGATACAAATTGCTTTCAGCCTCCCCTCGTTCCTTGTAACGCGTCGAACGCACTGGCGTAGAAAAAGTTCCATTGTGAGAAACACGTTGTCACGTCGTCAACATTCTTTCATCACCGAACCGCGACAAAACCGCAACCGATCTCTATCAAAGCGTAATTCACGTCGTTTCTCGATTAGACAAACAAAACTATTGTTTTCGCGACGGCAATATTATTAACCCACGTAACGTATCCCAAATTAACTAGTCGTATTATTTCTAGCTTCAATCGATAAAGTCAATCTGTCTTCAAATTGTTAAATAATTGAGTTATCTTACAAAAGTAAAGAAAAGAAGAAAATAGAACGGTTGAAACCCCGGCTTTTTACTATTCTCTTGAAATAACAGTAACCCTTTCATCGCACTCGCGTAATAACGCTCAAGAAGATACAGGGACTGCACGTGGGGATTTAAATATAAATCACCTCCGCATATTATCTGGCTACGCTATTGCGTACGAGCGAGGACAAGCTACATACTAGGCAGGCAACGAGAATGGGACCCCATAGAATCGTGGGGGACGACTTATTGACTTTGGCTGGCTGAATTTTCCGCCATTAAATTCAGAAAGAGAAAGAGAAAGAGAGAAAGAGACAGGGCGGAAGAACGCCGGAATAGGATAAGAGTGAAAGAGAGACGGCAGTGCAACGGGGGTTGGCTGCCAAGCGGGGGTGGTTGGGTGGCGGGCGACACAAACGTCACGGCATATGTCGTGTGCCGCGGCACTATGTAACACGCTCTCGTCCTTATGTATCCTGCGACCCCCGCGGGGGTTTTACTCACTCGTACAGTACGGTGCACCCGCGCTATGGCGACCGTGCATCATAAATATCTTAGATACCGCGCTGATATAACCCGCCACGATGTCAACCGACACACTCTGACGCAAATCAACTCGCAATCTCGCGCGGATCGACGAAATGCGAAAATACTCTCTGAAGGCCGAACCGGTTGACCGTCAAACCGATGATAAATCCTGAAGAGATCGCATCTACGATGCGCAATTTTATTACATTTTGCTCCTATATTAATTACAATGTCTCCAGTTAGGCGACCAATTGTATAATTTTCTTAAACGTTTTTTTATATTTAACCTTTCGTTTGCAATCTCTTTTGTCTTTTTTTGTCCAAGTTTTTTTTACTGTTCTTGACTTTCAAAAAACGTGGAAAAATTACTTTTCAAGATCTTTACATTATCTCTTTTAAATTATTAAATAGTTCTTATTTAACTCAAAAATGTTAAAACTTTTAAATTAAACTTTGAGCAAAACTGAGAAAGAAAATTGAGAGTAAAACTTTGCTAATGAAAAAAGATTCAAATTTTCATTATTTCGTTTATAGCGACCTTACGTCATTTTCAATGGACAATTTTTTCAATTTTTATATATGTATTTTTATTTCTCAGAAGCTCTGTATTAGATGTGTAATTTTACTCACGTAATTAGATAAAGATTTATTATAGTATCAGCATATAATTTCAGGAGATACTTCCGAACATGTTACATTCATGCACGTGAACGTTTGCCCTGGTGAACGAGGTAACTAGAATATGTATAGTTCGACATAAGGGCCATGAAACTTAGTAGCGCAAAGGGTAGCAACTTCTCTGCGATAATATACATGTACTCGACGTAATCTCTAGAATTAAACATTGAACGGCGAGATGATAAAATGAGCTAACTGGAGTTTCTCATCGTGTGCATTTACTGAAGAGCCATTTCCCGGAATTTTTAATGATATTGCACGAGCTTGCTTTAACGAACCTAAAACTATACGTTGTGTAATCGTATTAAGCGTAACTATAATTGCGTATACACGCGATAACAATTTTCTCGCTACATGGCATGATAACGGCAAAAGTGTAGACCTGCAGAAGCGCTGCAATACCAGTTATCTACGACCATGGTGCGTGTATGTGTTTTTCAAATGAGATGTTCCACCAATCTACAAGACTTATAAATATTTGAGGATACCGCAGGAATATATTGCGCTCTTCTGGCAAACAGCAGCGTGCACCGACAAGAGTCTACCCATTTCTTTCTGCAAATAAAGCGTCCTACCGCCCCCACCCCTCTTACGTCGTACCAGCAAGAGATTTACGTGCCTGCAAATTATAATTTGCCTCGAAAGATCTTCCCAGCCCCGTGTCTTCTTCAATATTTATTCGCCTGCACTGCTTCCTAAGTCAGCTAATTGTAATCAAATAACATAAGATTCATATAATAAGGGCAGACTAAATAAATTATTATAGTCATACTCCACAAAAAATTAAAAGCAAACTTGCAAAATTCTTTTTGGGAAAAGAAAAACCGTATGTTGCGTCATAAAAAGGAAACAATTTTTCTAATATATGAATGTAACGTATATAAATGTGTTATACTGAGAGAAAAGTGTTTGATATTTATGATTATAACTGCATGGTAAAATAATTAGGAGATCCATTTTTATAGTTATTACTGCTATAATATTAATAACAATTATATTTATTGTTCTATATGCCTAAAAACATATATAGTTAGAACCAAAAATAATTATATTAATTTATAATTATAATTTATAGTACTATTTATTTTGATTACTCTTTATTTTATATAAAGATCTATAAGTATAACTATACTAATATTATAACTATGTAGTAACTGTATAAATGAAACCATAATTATTTTACCATATTTTACAATTATAGTCATAAATATCAAACACTCGTAATCAGTGTAGGTATATTCAAAGTGTAGTTCTTGGAATTAACTCTGATTAAACATATGTCCGTCGAATCGCTCAATTGCCTCGCGTGCTTTTTAGAACTAACTTTTGTTATAGTGTTAGATGTTGACCATGCAAATATTTACCGATCGAAAGTTAGCGACATGGTAACGGTATTACGATACTTCGGCATAGAACCCTTTGTAGCTAGGTCTCGGATCCTGTGCCTCTGTAGCAGATTAATCAATCCACCTATACTTTAAATAATCAAACTGTTTCATGGTGAAACGATAACAGCGTGAACTTCACTTATTCTTAACTGATAAACTGAACGTAGAATTTGTAATTCAGATATGGAATTCCAATAATACATTCAACAGTATATACACAGAAGAACATAATAAATCAACACACAATGTTAATTAACAGCAGTCTATCTAAAAAAAAACTGTAATAGTTAATACAACGATAGCATTAATGAAATAAAAAACCGTTCATGTTTTTATATTAACAAAATATTATCTGCTTTATTAGTGTCGTTATTTAAGAAGATTATTTTCAATTATGTTCCTATTAGTTAGTACTAATTTTACTTCTGTAAAACAAGAGGGATACAAGCTGCATTTAAAATTGGATAAAGTACATGAAATGTAAATGCAAAACCTACTTCATCAAATTTGACTTTTACTCGCTGGTTTGGTAAAGAATCTCCTCTCTCGAGCTTTCATACAATCTCGTAACCGTTTGAATACGTAAATATCATGACATCCGAAAGCTCTCAGAGTACGGTACCAGCAGAAACTTGCGGAAGAAATGACGAGGCACTCTCTCGCTACCGTATTAATAATTTATTCGGCACTATTCGACGTTCTCCAGGCATTTATCCGACGATGGATGAGAACGCGTGTGCTTTTCGCACGCGCGGCGTTTATTTAGGAACGTGAGTACACGCGCACGCCTGCGGTATCAAAGGTTGGTGATGTTTCAAGAACTATTTTCGTTTTCAGAGTGTCCCCCGAGCCCGGGGGGAGGGGGGTGCTGCTCACCACCCCGGTGTTCCCTTTTACCACAGTCGCGTTTTCGTATGAAGATAAGATGCGAAGATATACACGTATCTCGTAATGTATTTCCCACGCAAAAGGCAACCCGCTGGTGTAAATTATCGTCCGCACGAGAAGAAAAATCTGGTAACTGTGGAGAATGGTTAATTCACAAAAGCTTCTTATCTAATGTATCTTAACTTTGTCACGTATAGTTTCGGGACCAGCAAAGTTGTTGAATTGAAATAATCGAAATTTTTATCTTGAATTAGGAGCAATATTGATCAAGAATAATTACGAATTTAAAAAACCTTTAATGTGTACAGATTCTTTCTATTTGCCACATTTCGCTTTGAAAGTAAATTAAAGTAACACAAATCAATAATTTTTTTTTGTTATAGTGTTATTAAGATAAAGAATTTTTGAAGATAAAGAATTTTAAAGAAGACATAATTTTTAAAATATTTTCAGGGTACTGAATTTGAAATTCTAGCCTCAGAATTGTAAAATTTCAAAAAGAGAATTTGATTATCACGAAACTCGATTTTAGGAAATCTTTAGGAAACATTGCTGAATACAGTCTGAAAATCTCGAATTGTAAAAAGGTAGTAATCTTCAATAAAGGAGAATTTATAGTGTCAAAAATAATTTGGAAATCAATACTAACTGTTTGCATAACACTAATAAATTTCAAATAAAGCAAAATTAGAAACTTGATATTTCTTTGTATTTAAAAGTTCCTAAAATCAAGTTTTATGATAATTAGATTATTTTTTTAAAAATTGTATTAGGTGTTGGAATTAATTCGTAGCGTTTTACAAGTGATGGGAAGTACTTTCATTAATGTATTTTTTAATGCTCATGTGAAATAAATAACATTCTTTCATTAAAAAACGCTACGAATTAATTCCAACACCTAATATTCGCCATATTAAATCTACCAGTTTCAATTTTTTATTTTTATCTCAGAATTGAAAAGATCAGCAAATTACGCCACAGACCAAAAGTTTCATGAAAATTGAACGAGCAGTTTACAAAACAAGCATGCTCATCTACAAAGAGTTAAGACACTAATTTTATTGCGGATAATATCTATAAGTGAATCGTAAAAAACAATTGATTTTTTTATACCTACTTGAAGATTACTAGATATTTATGCGGAAATATAATTCAAATATGAAACAATTGTTATTACCATCCAAATTTTATCGCGGGACAGAATACCTACCTACCTTACGACATAACCATCCATATATCTCAAACGCGTCATAAATTCGGAAAGCCTAGATAAATCCTACGAACGCATAAAAATGACGAAGAGGGCAGTTCTTTGTCCTTGACAATCTGACCAGGAATCGGGCAGCAGTATTTCGGACGGTCTCGAGACCACCAGCGATTACCTCACCTCTTCGTCTTACTTTAAGGGTGGTGCAGTCGCGATTTATCAACTACCCCCGGCCTCTCCACGACGCGTGCGACCGAAATTACCATTTCATACGCCGATTTGCCTCTGTGCGGACGAATTTATCGGCATCCTTTAGACTTCCTTTTTTCTGTTCGTCGACTTATCGCCGCCCCTTTTATCGTAATCGTCGGTATCCCTGCTTGAACCCTTGGCGTGTACCACAAGAATCGCACTCGAGAGGAAGAGAAAACCCTTACAAAAGTCTCTATGCAGGACCAGGGAACACGAATCACTCGCATGATCTCGTAAAGGGAGCCGTTGCATTCATTTCCCCTCTTGTCTCTACGATGACATGGAAATATTCTCCTGGCTCGTAGAATCGGGAATCCAAGCACTCTCTTCCAACGTATATAATCGATCTCGACCGCGGTATTGTAATAGAGAAGTGCTCCGCGTTTGAAATTCCAAATAACGTGAATGCCACGGTGAGATATGCGATACCAACCGGCCGTATAAATTAGCAGAGCTTAAATATTGCAAATTGGTTGTTTCATTGTAAACTTCAGTCATCGGATAATGTTGCGTCGGTAATGGTTTTGCGGTTTACAAATACAGAGAGCGCGGTGAACCTATAATTCCTATTTTATTGTAAATTTATCTTCTAAAATTGCTGTTATGTTCAATGTTTCGAAATGAAATAAACGAAACAGACTAAACAGGAATATTGAAACCCGCAAACGGTAGCTTTAGACAATTAATCCAATTTTATACGATTTTATATATCGTGCAAATTAGATATCTATAATTTACACGGACATACACTATCATATCGCGGTGTAAACAAATATTCTATTTTCAAAAGTTTTTGTTATCTTCGTACGCCACAAAAATATAAACGTGTAAAATAAAATTCCCACATAGTTTTTCTGTGTGATGATCTTTCTCGTCAACTCCTGTCGTACGTAAGAGCGACTAAAATACTCCACGCAGAAACCGTTCTACTGAGACGAGCCATAAATGTCAGACGGTTCACTTATTTCGTCGTGCACCCTCGCGCTCGCTCGCCGATTTTCCACCACTTTAAGGCGCAATTTGCAAGCACCCCGTCGGACGATCCTACTCGTCGTCGCTCCAACGACGAATTCGTTCTTTCCTTCCTTTCTTTTTCTATCGCCCTCGTCGACTCTGACGACCCTCGACAACCGTAGTTTATCATTCCGCGTCCACCGTTCGCATCTTCGCCTATTACTCGACGATGACGAACCGCCATCCCTATGTCGCGATCAGTGGCGTAATGGCGAGAGGAATTCAACAAGATGGAAAGAAAGGAATGGAACAAGATGAATCTCTCCGCGATTGGCGAAACTATGAAGTTTCAACGAGACTTCAGATCTTTGAAGAAAGAAGATTCTAACGTAAAAACGCTAGTAGATCAGAAGAATCGAGTATTATTGGTAGGGCGCATTAAGGACATTCATCAATTTTTAATGGTTGACGTATCTAAGCGAAATTGATTTCAATTCTACTGCGTCTGGTAATGATGGATTCTTTAACTAGTTTACAATCGTTTCTTCCTCAAAAGAACTTAAAGATGAAAAATGATCGAGAAAGAAAGAGATTGAAAATATTCTCCAAATATATCGAATATGCGAATCAGTTTTGATGTTATGATTATAATTTATTATCATAGCAGATATAATATAGTTTGAATAAACAAAGTTTACTGTAATATAAGCTTATTATGTGTTTCATAATTAGATATTATATTGGTAAGCTTGTAAAATTGTCAGAATAGATCTTGTCCTAATTAAAGTTTTCCTGCACATTACATCATACACAATTTAAAATCAAAATTATATATTATCCTTTAACTGAAGATATCATAAATAGTTTCCTCTTTTTTCGAATCCAAAAAAAGAATTACAAGATATTTTTGAATTGTAGGAAAGTCAAATTTCATTTTGGCCGAAGCAAATTAATTTATTATAACTCCATTGGGAATGTATAATTAAAATTTGATAAAATTCACGTTTGATATTTTTCGAGATGAATAGTTTAGTTATTACTATTTTCATTAATGATTTAAGTCCATATGTCGCGTTTTGGAGGGCAAGAATTCTTTAAAGCGATATCAGCTAAACATCATTAACAAAAAGGGTACAATTAACAAAGAATCTGAGTGAGCCAAGCATCCGGCTCATCCCCTTGCCCCCCCTTGTAATTATAAACGGGAATGGAATTCGCAGAATCAACCGTTACGCCGCTGTTACCCTATGCAACAACACTGCCGTCCCTCGCTTTCCCTTTCCACGATTTACTTTCATCTGACGAATTTACCTCGCGTCGAATCAGCCTCGATTACTCGCTACCGATTAAAGCCCCTTTCCCTTTACGGCCCTTGACACACGGTAGGTCGATAAACATTTCCGAACTCACCCTCCTGCATCAGGCGACGTCGGAAACGAGTAGATCGCCGAAAATGGGGACATATTTCTCAGGCAATTAAAAATAAAAGGCGCACCACAAACGATCGATTTCTTATACTAGAAATATAGAATATAAAATTCTGTATTTCTAAGAGATATATATAAGAGAAATCTCGTTAGAAATAAATTCTACCTTTATTAAAGGTAGATAAGACAGCGAGGATTGCAAGTCAGGAGAAAGTAAAGATGAAGTAGCATGATAAAACATAGGATCTGTATGTTATAGATATAAGATCTATAATAACTTCTTGTCTCAAGAGAGAATCAAGATCAAATCAATGCTTTACTCTTAAGCTCTGTGGGACCAATCATATTTTCTTTTGCTTCTTTCCCATTGTTGTTGAATCATACACACAAGTACTTGTCTATTTTCAAGATTTCTTATATAAGGCATCTCTCTCAATTAAATAATAAAGATATCATACAAATGTGTTCTATATTATAAATTAATAAAGAAATTTGGAGAAGAAAAAACGACACTTTTAAATACATATATTTAAATTTGAGATAAAGTGCCAATTTTACACGCAGCAAGTTCCTTTACTTGCTATTTAAATTTACTATTAGGTTTCAATTAAATAAAAATATTCTCCGAGTTTCTCTTGGTCAAACAAAGTTCTATCTCCTCTCTTTCAAAATAAGCCCCTTTATATTCGGGAAAGATCGTTTACATTCGTGACTTTAATTTCTCGAAAACGATTACTTTAGATAGCTCTGTCGTAAAAATAGAGACACGTCGTCGGATCGTTTGTACGCGGTCGGTCCACCGTTTAAATATTTTATTTAGAACTCTTCAAAGAAGTTTCGAGGGCGCACCAAAGCGATTCTGGCATAGGGGGAATCAAGAAATTTCTTCTCGTCTCCCCCCTTTCCCTAGTAATTAAAAAATTCCAAGCCGCAACGGTTTTTATTGCGTACTTGCCTCGTCAAGAGCTTGTTGTCGTGCAGCCGGCCGGAAAGAATTGTTTAATTGCGACATTGCTTGTAACGAAATGTGCGCGGAGAACAATTTTAATACCCTGTGTAAGTCGTTCGTTGATGGATCAGAACAAGCGAATTATGAAGGGAGAAGATTCTTACAATTAGCCAGCCAGATAGAGATTACTTAATATTACACTGTAATGCTCTTCTTTGACAACACATATGTTCTTTAATTAAAGATTTCCGAGTATCAAGAGAAATATTCCTAGAACAAACGAAAAATCTCTTCTAAACAAATATAAACAGTTAGTTAAATTTTTTTCGATAATTGTGTATTTAATAACAGATACAATTAATGCAGCAAATAATTTTCTTTCTGTCGTTGTTTTACAATAAAATAAAATCAAATTTTATTGTGTATTTTTATTCCAATAACTTTTAATCTTGTTACTCTTAATTTATTTCCATATCCTGAAATTCTCTTTATCTCTATCAATTATAACTCAAAAGCTGTTTATATTTCGACATTTTTATCAGAAGAAATAATTAATTATTTCGCTCTTTTCGTTGTATTTATACAATATCTGCACGGAATACGTTCGAGTAATTGAAACAAATTGAAGCACCATAGGAAAATATCCATTAGTATCAAAATTATCAAACAGTATCGATCGAATGCTGAAAGATTTCTTCTGTCGAGAAACACTATCCGATTTCGCTTGACCATCTCACTATCACCATATGGAGGCAGGATTTCGTCGGTATAGGTTTCGTTTCCGGGCACAGTATTAATGGCGCAATTTAGCAAATCGATGCGGTGTTAACGCGATCCCTCTCGTGCATTCCGTAATACGATATCGGTCTTAAGGAGTATGTCAAGGGTACGGCTGAAATGGATACGATATACCATGGATATACCACCAGTTATCTGTTACTCGCAGGATCGCCGATTACTGTTTCCGGACTTTATCTTGGCACGCCGCGAATTCGACCGCAGTTTGACAGCGTGGTTTGTCGGCATTGACGTTCACATTAAACAAATCGCAGAATACGAGAAACTATTAGAGACTGTAATAAAGTGCCTAGTCACGAGCAATTTTGTCAAAATCCTACGACTGAGAAAGATGTGTATATACTGTCTATTTGTATATATATTATCTCATTCTAATTTAGATCGTTTTACTCTGTAACTTTCATTAAGATTATAGAGTAATCTTAATTAAGATTATAAAGTGAAACACAGAGAGTATGTACACGAAAAGAACGGTTTTGTTGAAGTATTAAAAAATTTAATAAACTAGATGCACAGATACAAAAAATAATTAGACTAGCCAAATAATTATTTAGGACAATCGATCTAATTATTAGAAAATCAAAACTCTTTGCAGCATTGCTAATTATGTTTGAATTCCCTACGTAATTAGTTTGATGATCCAATAAAAAAAATTTAGTATAAGTAAGTATAAATATAAGATAGCGGAAAAATATTAGGGGTTAAAAAAATTGTAAAAATAAAAATACCCCTCTCCTTCCCAACAGCTTGTAATATAGTAAATAGAATAAGTAAGATATAGTTTTGTTCAGATTTAAAAATAAGAAAATACAGAATAGGTGGATATATGAATAAATGAATAAGGGTATATTTTTGTAAACCAAATTCCCTTCTTGGCTGATATAAAGCTTGAAGTGAATGAAATTTCTTTTTCTTATATCTTTCTTTCTCGTAGGATTTTGACAAAATCGCTCGTGACCAGACTTTATTAAAGGATCTCCACGAGAACTGTATTTCGCTACAAAACGAATTTTATATTTTATTATCATCCCGCTTACGTCTCTATTTTTCTCTACAACTCTCAGTTATATATTTCGTCCCGCACAAAAATTAGAAACACAAAAGCTTTATGTCATGACAATTACTTTAACGCAACTAACAATTAACAAATTCGTTCAACGTTTATATGCTGCTTTATCGCGTTTTTATTATGTCGCGACAGATTTAAATGTATATATGGTAAAACAAAAACATATTTCGTATTAATATTTCAATCTCACGTCGATTCACTTGTGAATCGTCCTGTAAAGTTAATTGGAGCCCGAGGGGTCGTAAACGCGTTGATTATCATCGACCAAACAGTCACCCTCACATGTCGTTGCGCCGAACAGGCATGCTCAAACAAACTCGAATATTTTCATACGTTTTTCGAATGCCCGAGCATTCTTCGGACGCCGATCGCAGAGCTTGTTAATTAAAGCGTTGCCGTGTGCCCTGCGTATAAAGTTCATATATCCCGATATTGTTCGCGAGCCGTAGTCATTATGACGTGCATGATATGCAACGCGAAACGTATAATAAAGCGTGACACACCGCCGCGATAAAGAAGTGACGGCTGTCCACCGATTAGGGATTAAATGCCAGGGGAAACGACACTAATGTGCATGCAACGAGGATCGCGTAGCATAAATATTCGCATGACCGCATACGCCGTGGCCATTTCGAATATTTTCGCGTGCGGTGCAAGTCGGAATAAAAAGTGTATAGAATAAAAAGTTTCGACATTGAGAGATATATATTACGCGCACGGACGCAGAAGATTTTCATTAATTCGAAATACGAATTCCATACGGGGGTGGGGAAAAAAAAAACCAGTCCCACGAAATTCCAATCCGACGAGTTTCGCATTTTCACGTTATTCTTAGCGGTCGCTTTATTAAATCATGCTAAAAGGTGCGACAAGCCACCGGAATATTGTCGCAATAAAAAAAATTATCTTGTATTCAAATTGTATACGATAATTATGAGGAGACATGTTTTGTATTCACATCGAATTTCGCGTATTTCCGAGGTGGGTTTTAATGTGGCTTCAACCGAAAGCGGAACGGAGTTAATCTAAATATTATATGGTGTATTTGAATATATTTTTATAATTCGAGTTGATATTCGTGTATAAAAGTTACTCACAAGCAGCGCTAATTAGCGGACGCAATTACGGGAAATTTATGAAATGCGAGTAACAATGAGCTAACCAGTATACGAATTAAGTTTGTCGCCCTTTAACAACTCGGGAGTGTGCAAAATGTTCAAAATTGTATTATATTTCGATGGGATTACATGCGCTACTCACGTGAATTGAGAAAGAACAAGCATTATTAATTAGTAATCAATGAGTATCGCATTACAAGTTCGGAGGTGTGAAAATCGGAAAATTCTATATAAGTCTTAATGGTCAATATTGCGAGCGCGTCCATAACAATAAATTATTGCTTGTATTGTAAGCATTACTTTTAATGCTCGAGATTCGGCCATTATCGGGCCATTATGTTCGCACGAACTGCGAATCGCAATGTTCTCTTTAATGTACAATCAATGTTGAATCTCGCGCGCTACGAAATCCACGAAACAAAGGGATCGACAATGTTGCTAGGTATAATAAGCGAAAATTGATCGCCAGGATCGTTCTAGCGTGAATATCCGGTAGGCCATGTCGGAATAGTCATATTTGCTATTACGTACGCGATCGTTGGGATAAATATTTGCCGTGGTTTCCCCTCCGGGAGAACCTATTTCGGCGAGTCCGTTGCTTCTATATTCCTAGAGCGAAGTCAATCCATAGGACAAACTAATTTTATTAAAGCGATGTTGCCCGACGAACTGATTCCTCTCTGTTTTTCCCTTTTGAAGGATTGTTCATCGTCGTTTAACTATTTGCGAATAAGTGCAATTTCGGCGAAATTTGAAGTAGAAAAAGTTAAACCACAAGCAAACAAAAAAGCAGAGAATATATAACATGGAGTTAAAATTTTCGCAATTTAGATGAGTAAGTAAACACATTCCATTTTATGATAAAATATTGTTCCTCTTTTAAGATTACTTAGATTAATTAAGTAAACAGTGAAAAAAAACGATTTTGCTGAATATCTAAAATTTAGATACAGATCTGAAAATAATTTTGTCGAACCATCAAAATAATATAAGAAGTTCAAGCATGATAAGCAATGTTGAAAAAGTTTTAAAATTTTAGCAATCAGCTTGAGCATCCATAATAATTATTTTGATAGTCTAACAAAATTATTTTCAGATCGAAATTTATAGTTAAATTTTTAGACACTTCAACAAAATAATTCTTTTCGTTTTAACTTAGAATTTATATAAAACAAATTTATATAAAAAGTCGGGATAATTTTATATGTAAATGGAAAGAATGTCGAAAAAATCAAGTTGAAAATAAAGGAGATAAATGTTGAATACTGAAAAAATAAAATTTTACATTTCTGAATATTTTTCACGAATTATTTTTGAACACGGGTATAATTAATGGCAGATAAATTTGTGTTGAAAAACAAGCGCTAAATAATAGAAACACAGTTACACTTGTTCTACGTTAGTGAAGAGAAGTTTCTTCGATTCATCTATAAATTATTTCGAGCCGGGATTCAGAAGATTCGCTCAGTACCAGTGATTCATAAAACTTTAATTCGAATCTTGACTCCTTTCTTCACTCTTCCACTACCCTTTACATTCTACAACAAATAGTCCATTATCCTTTACCTCTTCAACTGCACATTTAATCCCATACCAAGGTTTTTCAAAAAGTTATATTTGAAATTCCGAAGAAATAACATTTTACATTAACTGGCTGAACCATGTCTTCAAATTCCCGGAATTGGGGATTTTCGCAATATCCTGTTAATTCGACCGAAGCAAAGAGGCTGAAAATGTTGGAATTGAAGTTGGTAAGCCATTTCTAGTACATGTTATGGGAGAGATGAGTGAGAGCGTTTTCTTGGCACCGAATTTCATCCCCCAATGAATTTTTAAACGTAATACCGCGTCGAGACGGCGTAGAGAGATGCTTTTCAGAGGCGCGGGTGAGTAAGGATTTTCGTGCGTAGAGCATCGAGCATCCTCTTTGCGGTGTTCAAACTCTGGGCCGGCCAAACATGGCATTATTATTCCATGTTAAGCACGGTTAATGCTCTCCCGGCGGTGTTGCCAACCATGCTTGTTCGGAGAGAGAAGAAAGTGTGAATAATCGCCAGATAAGGCCAGTCGAGCTCGAGGCGAGCAAGACTCCATTTTTAACGAGAGCCTAACAACCGCTTATTGTTGAGATTGTCCGTGATTGATAAATCTTTCTAATTGTGCGCGTACGCAATATGAAAAATATCTATCAAATATATAGGGCACAATCTCGAATGAAATAAGATTTGAATCCAATTTTCGAAGTTCAAATTTGACTTTTTCTTGTTTGGTATCCTTCAATATCGTCCACAGAGGATTATCAAACTTGAATCTCAAAAATTGAATTTAAATTTCATTTCTTTCAGAACTGTACCATGTTTGAAATTGTACCATCTTATCCTATACATTTATCGATCGCAGTAATAGACACGCATTTTCTTATCGAAAGTGGAAATAATTTTTCTGCAATAAACATAGTATTGTAAGTAATTTCCAAACTATTCAAGTGTACCTTGTAAATACAAGAGAGAAATCGCATTAATCCTCCTCAATCGCGACGATTTGACTACATTTACATAATGTGCAACCGGTGATCAGTCCATTAGGCGATGCGACCAGCTACGCGGAAGAAAGAGAAGCGACGCCATTGAATTCATTTGCAAAACAAAACGGGAAAAGGTTAATGAAGAGCAAAGTTGACTTCCATCTTTCCACGCCTATCCTTCCCTACGGCGTCTATCTCGCTGCATGATGACCATACACGTGAAAGGTGCTTTATTCCACGCCACGTCTGGGGCCATTTGCCGGCAAGTTTCCATTTACGGAATCTAATGGTACAAGCCCTCTAGAAAGTCTCGCGTTTCGCTTAACCCCCAGGTTACCCTGATAAGACACAGTAATATTGACTTCAGTAATAATTAGCCCTCTCCTCCAAGTAGTAAAAAGGGATATTCACGCACACTTGAGAGATAAATATATTCTATCATATATTTTATAATAGGTTCCTTTAGAATTGCAAATATCTTTAAGTAAAAACGTCTATATTTATGAACTTATAATATAAACATCAAATAATAATTCAAAATATATGAGCTTAATGAAAATTAATAATATTAATAAATTATAAATGGACCGAGAAGAATAAATCAAATAAGAGAAAGAATCCTAAGACGCTCGTCTCGGAAAATCAGGAGTTCCAAGTTTAAATCATTACTGAAGTGATATTTTTCACAATAAGTTCTGTTGCAGTTTAAGTTGCTTATTAGAATCATTATTAAATTGATGATCAATGTAATTTGTTATGTTATTTTCGGCTTCAGTTTATAAGATTGTGTTTCAAGTACAATAAATCGAATTGACACGCAATTTACAGAACTGAGAAAATGTATTTGCAAATCTGCATCTGAATATTATCAAGCACTAAGCTCCATCTAAACTTTGATCTTAAATAGAAATCTTCTTGTTTATATAATATTAAAGTTAAGTTTCACTGTTTCATTAGTTTAAACTATGATATATATTTTTTAAGTTGATTTATATATTTTATATTAATTACATACGTTTGTTAAATTATTCAATATTAGAACTAACGCGATCAGAAATGCCGACCTCTCTTTTTTCAAAAATCTTTAGTCTCTTCGTCGAAACTATTTCGGACGTCGTCTGTTAATAACATATGCGAATCGACAGAATGTAGGATCGTCGGATGGCGTCGTCTAACGAGATAAGCGTCATTCTTAATTAGCTCGTCAGGTAATTTAACCGAGTTTTTCAGAGTGGCTGTAGTCCTTATTAAAGTTCGATAATTAATTACGCGCTGTGCACGCAGACATTGCAAGTAAGAATAGCGGAGTCAGCATGCACAGCATCCGCAAATGGAGATTTCCGGTAACCGACGTGAATTATATAATATTTAATCAATGATCTAATCGCGGAATTTTGCACATCCATGTTGCGCGGATTCATTATTAAAATCCGGAATTGTTTATGCACGCCGGCTAACAACATTAGCTCGCGTTTGTGTAATATACTATAGCTTACTCGAGAATTAGTGTATCGAGTATGCCAAAACAATTACCTGTTGTTTCGTCTGAGAACTAGCTGGCACAAGATGTATTAAATTCCCATATGATGTATTAAATTCATATATTATGTCTTCACAAATTCTTAATTCTCATATCATTAAGATATAAAATCATTAAGATATATCAATAATTGGACGGTTAATCAGGATTTTTAGGATTTTCTAGAAAAATTAATAAAATATACAAAGTATGACCATTACGAAAAGTTTACAATCTTGAATCAGTCATAATTCAAAAAGTTTTATTGACTCTTCGTCTCATCGTAAAGAAAAATTGCAATAACCGCAAATTCGTCAAAAAATTGATTAAAAAGAGAAATAGCAATCTGTGTTGGATAAACATCTGTTTTAATTACCGCGTATTTCGGAACGTGATTATTACAGTCTGATGAAGATCTTTCTGAACCCAGAACAAAATAAGCCTTCCTGACACAGGACAGCTTTTCCCACGCGAGTCACTCGCACGCAAACGATCGATACGCGTTGCGCCCGGCGCCAAAACATGCGTGTTTAGTGTGCTTTTCTAAGAGCACCTGCCAAATCGTGGTCGTTCCACTCTTGTTAGTTTCTCGGCTCCATTTGCCAGCTAGAGCCGGGCTGGGTCAAGTGATCCGGCCACTTGAGACCGCGTCCGAGATGCCACGGCGCCGACAGCTCAGCTAGCTAACAGGAATTGGACCAAAAATATTTCCCGAGCCCCGAGACACTCGGTAAAAAGTGGATCGTACGCTCGTCCCAACGCGACCAATTTAATCCCTCGGAATAATCCAGTTTGATATAAGTAGAAAATTATTACACGTCACTATTCATTTTTTAAGAGAGATATGCTATTGGATTATGTTGAATTCGACTAATGTAAAAAGGAACGAAATTTAGACTGACGTTTAAATATACAGAGAGTATTTTAGTTTAAAATAAAACGGGATAATTTAGATAGGATAATACAAATTTTCAAATTGTACAAAATATTGAGACCGCATAGTGTATTCAATTAATTGGCGCAATAGTATATGTTTTGTACGTTTGATTGAATGCACTATGCAATTTCAATCTTTTATATAATTTGAAAATTTTTGTTAATCTATAATATTTCGTTAAAAAATTTTTATGTACACGCAGAAGGAATAAAAAATAAAAACAGTTAAACGAAACTACAAATTGATTTGCAATTATATTTGTTATTGTTTCTAGTGTATTATGATAAATGGTGTGTTCAGTTCAAATAATGTAATTATTTCTAGTATAATATATTATGATAAATGGCATGGAAATTCAGATAAGAGACAATAAGAGAGAAATTCCTATATGATTTCCATTTAACTGTCTCTCACTCTCCAATCTACTAAATAATCAATAGTCTCTTTTAATAATCTCAAAAGAAGCAGCACTAATACTAAAGCTACACAAAAGACTAACCTGATATTCGAATGATCCAGATCGACAAACGATAACGCTCCGTTAGTGGACACTAAGCCGGGGAGCAAATGCTCAGCTTTGATGAGAAAAAGACGATGAAGGGAGGCTCATCCCGACGTGATGGCGGGAATCGTCGTTTTTGCGAACTCCAAGGAAACCGATTTCCCGAACATTGCGCAAGCAGTCGCCTTCTTAGGCGCGATTTCCTGGAAAAGTAATTTCCCGTAGGAAATCCTCCCGACTCACCTCGAGTCGAATAACAGTGGCTGAAAGAATCTCCGCCATTGTGGAAGGACCTCTTGGCCATCCTGTCTAAAGGAACCCGCCAGCACTCTTGAGTAATACCACTGAAAAGAGATTATCCACTTCGTATATTTACCCCGAGACTTTCATCTTCCTTGTATTTACTGGAAAATTATCAACAATGCGGCGAGAATTTTCGAACGATACCAGAATAGCAACATCAACGTCTCTTCATTGTGGAAATTAAAAATTAAATGCCTCAAAGTTTCAAACGAGAAACATTCTTCTCATAATATTCTGATCTATTTCACAATTCAATAATATCAAATTCACTAATGGCAATATAGAATAATTGGCTTTAATAGTATAAAAATGCCATTTAAATATTTAATCTTTATTATAGATTTACTACAGAAGCAACGTTAAAAAATTTAACTACAGAAGTACTAAAAAAGCACGTATTATTTAAGTATTATAATTCAAACGAAGTTCAACTTTAAAGTACTACAATTTCGTCGGATAAAAGAAAAGAAAGTGCCTATTAAAGTTGTGCGCTCGGGAGGAAAACACGCCTTGTGATTTTAGCAAAATAAATGCTCGATCATATTTCGAAAAGGAGAACTACTTCCGGCGACGTTATCGTCGCCATTATGAAGGTACTTCTACAAATTGGAAGTACTCCCGATATCAGGCCCTGCGACCATCGATCGATACCGCCTCATTAATTAAAAGTCGCAAGGAGGGGAAGTGAAGGTGAAACGTGAGGTTAGGTACTGGCGTTGCCTACTCGAACATTTAATAAGCTTCGGGAATTCCGAAGGGAGATGCTAAAAAGGCGGCTACAAGGATGACGTAGTCGTTCTCTTTCCGGACCAGGACGAGAGAAGAAAGGCCGGTAGCCCTAATAAAATTAAGAGGCGCGCGAGAACTTCAGGAACGCTGCTCCCCTAAATGGTATCCGGAGGATAAAATATTTGTATGCACGAAAAAAAGGTACGCTACGAACAATCAGACAGTTGTCCCGTGCCGGAAAAGTGCTAAACTTTACATTTCAATCTCATCCGTCTCCAACAAACATAGCTCCATTAAACGCTCTCATTTTCTTTATCGTACAAATAAAAAGTCTGCAGAATAACATAAATAGAAAAATCAATTCGTACTGCTGCACTTTCAACGAATTGTAATTTCAACGAGTTGTAATTGAGAATAAGTATTTGTATTTGATATATTTTTTTTAATCCGAATCTGACATAACTGGACTCAAATTGGACTCTCTTTTCGCGACTAAGTTTCTAATTAAATTACAATTATCATATAACATAATAACATAATAATATAAAAAATGTAATATAATTTCAATATTGTAGTTTCAATAAACGTGTTATATCGAATAATCTATGCAGTACAAAAAAAAATCCATGAATATTTTATTTAAAACAAATTTCCAAATTGTAATATGATTGTAATAGAGAATGTAAATATTTCTTTCTTGATATATTTGTTCAATCCAAAGCTGGTATAAAAATTCAAAACTAGACTAGCAACTTTATGAAAGTATAATATATCTCTAATTACAGTGTCATACAATATAACACAAGAAATATATCATTTCTAAAAATCACTCTATGTGAAAGTCTCTTTCACGACTCAAAGAATCTCGTAGCTTTTCCGCAAGCATGCCATTCGTTTACACGATTCTAAATCGTCGGTCGATCAAACGGAACTTTGAATGGGGCAAAATTCTCTCTTAACATTTCGTTTTCGCATGTCGCGCAACGCACGCAACAAGTAACTCAATCGACGACACGTCGGGAAAGTGTCAAAAGCTCGCGTGAGCTGAAAAATTTCAGCGATAGCTTTTCCTGGCGCGACAGCGAAAAAGATCGCGAGCATGGAAGTGCGACCGGAAATCGAGCATGGACGCCCATAGTTATTCTATTTCGGCGCTCGCGCTTTAATTTCCCACGAGGAATCGCCTTTTAAAATTGCCCCCCGGTGCGGGTAACACGTGCCGCATATATTATACGCGTGCAGCGTACTCGATGTAGCAGACTAGATAAGCAATCGATGCCGTGGCACGATAAAACCATTCGCGAATCGCTCGTGCTCGTATATTACCGTTGATTGCCGATAGAAAAGATGATAATAATGCACGTTGAAAGCGCAATAATTTATGTCGACATATTCTGTATATAATTTTGATCCTTAACTGATCCAACAAAATAGAGTTTTGTTCATTATTGATGGAGTCTTGGTGGACAGCTTGATATAAATTATGAAAAAGAATACTTTAGAAAATAAAACATATTTATCTCCGCGATATCAACTATATAATATATGTGTAGAAATTTTGTAAACGCATTTTGAGCATTTCAACCAATTGAGATTATACAGAGGAAAATTATCAAGATTTCTATGCATGGAAAAAACGTTTTTGCTGATTATCTAAAAATTTAGCTAGATACAGATCTGAAAATTATTTTGTTGGAGCATAGAAATAATTATATGGGGACGCACAAGAGTGATGATTGTGTTACAAAAAGTTTTGACATTATAACAACTTGTTCAGTATATCTAATTGGGATAATATATTATTTTCAGATCTGCATCTAAGCTAACTTTATAAATACTTCAGGAAAATCACTTTCTCCGTGCATGTGGCGTATGAAATTTAGATTCCATAAAACAAAGTAGATTCTATAAAGTAAAAGATTAATTGAAAAATCCAAGTTTGAAATTTTATACATTAATTTAGGAAATTTCATCTTTGCCATAGCCAAATAAAATCGACAGCTTAAATATATTTCCCAATTATCAGCTAGACTTTTATCTTTCTTTAGACTTTTATCCATTCTATCTAATATAGACAGTATATCTCGTAACTGTCGGGACCCCTTGTTGAATCAACAAGAAATGATGGTTCGGGATTATTACTACTCCTCGTTGTTACAATGAACTTTATTTCAGCATTCGAGACGCGGAATATCAAGAAATCGATACTTAATACAACGCGTGTCTAACACGTTGACGACAATTCTATTATTCTTCATCGTGATAATATTTCTATTTAAAGATGATTACGATTTAAATTAGCGAATCACAAAATTTCTCTGTTCACAAATATTATTTTATTATAAATAATTATCAGAGTCAATTATCAAAATGTATCTCTCTAAGATAATTTAAAAAAATGTATTTCCTAAAACATTTTCAATTTTAAAAATAATTGAAAGCATCGTAATCGATCTTTCACACATACCTTCTTTTTCTCTCAAATACAACATATACTTAACTTGTGAAAAATCGTTACTCTGACATTTCCAATGGTTCTTCAATTCCAAGACGAAATCACTACTACGTGTCTATAGGATGTACCTCAACCGGATGATTAATGCCCTGCTGTTCCGTGTTACCAAACTTTACGTAGCAATTTATTCGTAGGAAGCTACTTCGCGTAGTTGATCTCACGGCGAGAATCGAGATAGACGAAGTATCACGGCAGTGAATGCGAAAGTTCAATTGCCACGTACACGGCGTCGCGATGTATATAAAGTAGCTTGCACGCTATACGTGAGGGAGCAGAGTCGGAGAGACCCTTCGTTGGATCAAGGGAAAATAATGGCTCGTGGGCCGACTGATCCCTGGCCGTTACGGCGTACTTTATTCTCGTTTCCGTGACACGCTCGTCGACGAATCGTACGTACATACGTACCTCGTAAACGACTCGCCCGCGTAAACGAACGCGCCCGCGCTGGTCGTGGTGGAAGCGGGTGGAAGCGGGTGGAAGCGGGTGGAAGTAAATTTCGCGCTGAATTAGCGATGACTCATTAATCGGACCGGGACGGATAAAGCAGCCGTAAACCCACTGCATTGCGCGCTGCACGCTTTTGTGCGCAAATTTATTTTTCACGAAACACGTCACTGTTTGTCAAATTGCACGATAAACGCGATCAAAAAATGATCGCGCGCGAAATCATTCGCGCGGAAATATAAATAACGTTTGCGTTGTACTTGCGATTTGATTCCCACATATTTATATTAATATTTGCGCGTACGCGGGGCAGAGTGGTTATATTTTGTCGAACGCATTTAAATCATAAATATATAACTGAAAAATTGAATGTTATTAGCATTATTTTAAAACGTGAATGAAGCAACGATAGTATCAATGCTTATATTGTTACAAAAAAAGAATTACAATTCAGTCGTTGTATATATATATATATATATATATACGGAAATTACCATTTTGTTGAAGTATATCCAAACATTTAGGTAGATACAGATTTAAAAATAATTTTGCTGGACCATCAAAATAATGTAGGAAATTCGAGCATGACTGTAAAAAGTTTTGACATTCAGCAGTCAGCTTGAGCGCTCTATATAATTATTTTAATAGTCCAACAAAATTATTTAAGATCTGTATCTAAATTTTTAGATACAGCAAAATCCTTCTTCCCGTATACTTACAGGAGCAAATTGCGTATTGGCAGGTTAAGAAGCCGTGTATTTTGCAAACTGAAAGAAACATCGACGCAAACATATTTCTGAACACCTCACCGAGATCAGCCCCCGAGTACAGGGATAATGCAGTTCTGGAGGAGGGCGGGATTGCTCGATGAAAAATTAAGCGGCATGTATTAAAAAGGGCGCGGAAAGAGCTTTCGAGAGGGGGCTTTTATCCTGGCTCGTTGTAAGCCACCGTAGATTCGAGTGGCATCACAGACTTCGACGAGGCAACATAAAGAAGTAAGTGAGCTACAGGATGGGGAAATAATAATGGGAGGACAAACTTCCTGCGCCGCGAAGAGAACTAGCAGGAGGTGGAGAATTAGAGAAGAGGCTTCATTCCGCGAGACGGCGAGGAAGGTAAAAGACGAGATCCCGAGGTATCGTGGGAACGGGATGAAAATGTTGGCGGGTGAATTCGAGGGTGCCAGATGCCGGGAGGAGGAAAGACAGGCATAATAAGGACACTCGTCGAACAGGACAATGATTATGTAGGTATTCTAACAGCGGGACGTGCGGGAGAACTATCACGTATCTTTTTAACCCGTTTCATTCAACGACGCTTTTCTATCTCGCAGACGCGGAACAATGTGGAATAAACAATGCGCGCTCAAGGGATCCCGGCATCGCGGAATGATCTACGAACCCGGAGCGGACATGAATTATGGGACTTTGCCGGTGATCCTCGATTATGAGCTCGGTTAACACGGCTCGCAAAATATCAAAATGTCTGAATAGCAAATCACCCGTCATTGTGAAATTTTCACGAATATTCCGTACGCAGACACGGGAATAAAACGAGCATCGAGATGATCGTAAATATTTTAGTAACATATTGGTATCGTATAAAGTATCCCTTTTTCCCATCCCACCTCGTATAACGTCGTTCCTTGTCAATATGTCAATAATCCCGTATCTGTCATGTTGGATAACTTTTAAATATCGTTTTTATTTCAAAATGACTGACGCAATTGCCGTTACAGATTCTACAAATACTGCAACAGGCTGTTAACTCGACTGACGCGTTATTAAGAAGCTTTTGACGCAAATAATAAGGACGCAAATAATAAGTGCGCCGCTGCAATTAAGTTTGATTGAAAGAGGAGGTAAAGGAGAGACCACGGGAGGTAAAGTAACCGCGTTTCGTCGACTTCCATCGGTTCACCAGATATTTCCTATTACTGTGTCCGAGGTGAGAAGTTCCCGGGAATGGAAACGCAACTTCGCGTTCGGATAAACGTCAAGAAGTTTAATAAGCCCACGAGAGAGGGAAGGAATGGAGCGCCGAGCCGGCATCGTGACCTAAGAGGTTCGATCGCCGATGCGGTTGTTTACGATCGAATACGCGGAAGCAATTAACGATAGCCCGTGATTTGATTACGAAGTTCTGAGACTCAAGGGGGGTCTCTGTCGATCCGCGGCGAACTCCTGTTACTAGCGCGAGACCGAATGATTCAATTTCAGCGCGTCAGATCCGTCCGGACGTTAATTGAATGATCGAACTTTCCAACACGTCCGACAGGAATCGAGCGGTTGGCTCCTGCAAGCGACAGACCGAAAATAAAATTTCATCGTCATGTCGATGGATGAACGTCTCCAACGTAGAAATTTACAGACAAACGATATCATAAGATTATAACGATCGCGTATGAATTTTAACCTTCTGAGGATTGAAGCTTTTTAACAAGGTAACTTACGGAAGATCTTACTTTCTAATGAAATTTGATTCTGGTTTCACATTACCAAAATTCATATTTCAAAAAATAATCTAGTTATCTCGTCAAACTTGATTTTAGGAGTTCTTGATATCTCTGAGCTTGAGTATAATCTGAAAATATCAAATTTTAAAAGAATAACTTCCATGAAAGAGGATGTAGTGTCATAAAATTCATAATCGAAGTTTGAAAGTCAGTTTAGAGATCAATACTAATACTGTTTACGTAGCATTGAGCTTCAAATAAAGTGAAACTGGAAATTTCATGTTATATACCTCGCAATTAAAAATTCCCTGAACGAGTTTTATGATAAATCAAATTATTTTTTTTAAATTCTATCCTTCATATTACATTTGGAATTTTTTATTTTTTACCTCAATTCGAATAAAGCATTATCAATTAATTCAGACCAAGTTTCATAAAAATTGAGCGAGCAGTAAAATAAAAGGAATGACTCCAAGCATAGAATTAATAGAAAACCTTAAAAGCTGTGACCTTTTTATATTCGAAAAATGAGCCGTTTCCTGGATTTGCCAATGGACGAAATCTACATGCGCGCCTTTGTACGCCTTTTCTAAGGTGTATACTCAGTATGTACACCAGAATGTACGATTTAAATACGCTCTCATGCATTTTCTTTCACAGGGCTTTTCTTCTCAGTGCTACATTGTCCGCCTTTTACTTCAAGTAAACGAGTTGCCAACGGATGGAAATTAAACGGGGTTTCTTTGACAACCCTATTCTGACAAAACGTATCATAAACTTGTATGAAAAATGTGAGCCGTCGCTATCCTTAAAATTTGTTAGACTTGATATTTTCTTAAAAAGCCATTTAAAAATACCTACATATTGTATAATATTAGGTGTTGGAATTAATTCGTAGCGTTTTTAATGAAAGAATGTTATTTATTTCACATGAACATTAAAAAATACATTAATGAAAGTACTTCCCATCACTTGTAAAACGCTACGAATTAATTCCAACACCTAATATATATTTATTATAATACCGATTCGGTTTCTGCAATTTCCTAATTAGACTTACCACTGAATACATTACGCTCATTATGATAGTCGGATGCATTAATACGTCAAAGCTTTTGCATCCCGTTGCAACAGTTTCTGAGAATAACACCGCGCTTGCAAATCCCTCGGGCGTCACACGTCCCGCAAGCGCCTTCTCCACGAAACGCTAAGCTCTAATAAGAGAGAAGTGTATTTCGAGGCTGTGAATCGTGACAGCTACGTCGAGACGAGGGCCGCGGAAAGGCGGTCTAGAGAGAAATTCGCCCAGAGTTACTCGTGGCGAATCCAGTAAGACGAAATTTGCGCGTCAGACGTTCACGCAATACGCGCAAAACCTTGTATATGCCCAGAGTCGTGAAGAAAAATTGCATCGACCATGCGTTCCGCGAGGATTTCATCTGGGCACGAACGAACTCACAAGCTGTAATATTCCGTGCACAAAGAGGAGCTCTTTCGTTCTGACCCGTTTTGACAGAAAAACATAAGCGTATTTGTATTTTGTAAGAGTATTTCCTTTTAATATTTCTACTGAATATTAAAATTAATATACATTTGTTTTCAATTAGAAAATTAATTTCCTTGTAAAAACGTAATGAATATTATTTGTTAAACGAATTATAAATAGAATTGAAAATCGGAATTATCGCAGATGAAATAAAAGTCAACCGATTGCCAAAAATGATTAAAATTTTTTAAAAACTCATATATTTTTCTGTTGATATACTTAATTTTTTTTTCAAATGAGAGAAAAAATTCTGAAATCAGATTCGAATCCCGACTAAGATTTTTCGCAATAAATTCTGTGCAATTTTATGATGCTTATTAGCACTATTATTAAATTAACGATCAATATAATTTGTAATATTATTTCTAGTTTTAATTTATAATTGTGTTTTAAGTCCAACAAATCAAATCAACGCGTCACTTACAGAATTAAAAAACGTATTTGCAAATTTGTATATATTACCAAGCACCAAGATCTGCTTTGGTCGAAAATATTCTTTCTCTTATTTAATTATCTTATTTATTTATAATGATGTAATATTTTTTTGTTATGTGGAAAATGTTTTCAATATTATTCTTTATCTCTAATTTAATTACAAGTATACAAAAAATCAACATATTCATTACGGTTTTATGACTAAGATGTTTATTACGACATATAATACATTTTCTTTTAAAAATTTAATTATCATAGAGACATGCTTATACCTTATGTATTATATTTTATTAAAGAGATGTATGTTAATTAAACCGTTAGAAAAGAACCACACAGGAGAAGAAAACTTATGATGCACTAGCATTCCGTAGTTCAACGAACTCTAAACCAGCAAACAAATAATGTCAAGAATGCAACGTAAAATTTCTTACCAAGCTCAAACTTAAATTTCATACCAACAGCGTCACACCGTCTTTATTAATTTAAACTACGATTAAAATCGAAGTGATTTTAAGCGCTCATCTAGATAGCCAAATGTTATTTAACTCTCGTTTTATTTTTTTAAATTCATAATGTATGTTACTTATTCATAATATATACAACTTTAATCCTTGGGCTATGAAAAAATCTTCTTCGATAAATACCTCTATGTTTATGAAAAGTCAATTTCAAGTACCATTTAATCGCACAGGTAATTGTTAATGTGAAAAAAATTCATTTAGTATCTCCATAAATAATCACGCAGTACATTCATCTCACTACGTTGGAAAAAATAAAGGCAATTCAACGCCTTGAAACATCATCTCTTGCAGGACATAAAATATATTTTACATAGCATGAAATAAATATACGACAATACATTATACTTTGAAATCAAGATGCTAATTTGTAATTCCTATCCTTTATCCTGTTCTATTTTTATTCCCGGTTCGAAAAAAGAGATCGCGCAAAACATGTATCTCGAAACATATCCGTCACCTTCTAATAACGTTTACGTAAGAAATAATTGCAAGAGTTATCCAATCGTGCACTAATAATTGTTAATTACAGGAAAGAAAATCACGTCTTGCAATACTTCACACATTCTCATGAGCGATAATGCGACGTTCACGAAACCACACTGCTTATTTGGATCTCGTCGTACAAATAATGACGGCGCGCCGACTTCACATAAATACACAGTGCACATCACTGATTGTATTCAGTAGAGAAAACGCAGCAACTGTTGTAAGATATTTTTACACGACTGATTTATACATTTAAATTTAAAGTGAGATAATAAGGGTAGGCCAATTATATTATAAAGCTTACAGTAGTTGCAAAGTTTTGTTAAACGCAACATATAACATTCACGTTATATTTTTGCGATTAAAATAAAGAAATTAAATTTATTCTTGATAATAAAAATTAAACAGGTATTGATAATATTTACATGTAATTAAAAGAAATCAACTTATTAATATTAACAAGATTGCACCTACATACAAAAAAATCTAAAAAAAAATCAAGAGCAGTGAACATCGATAACAAGAGTCACATTGATAAATTAGTTTGAGCGGATTCTCTACAATATTAATTAATACGAAACTTAGAAATTATACAAAAAGAACAGAATTTCTGGATTTTGTTTTGTCTAAAACTTTAGGTAGATACAGATCTTACAAAAATTTTATTGAACCATAAAATAATTATGTAAGAGATTCAAGCATAATGAACAATGCACCAAAAAAGTTTTTTTTAACATTCTAACAAGTTTGAACGTCCTACATATAATAATTATTTGATAGCACAAAATTCTTTTCAAATTTGTATCTAACTAAATTTTTAGACACTTTGCAAAACCATTCTTTCTTTGTATGTAATCCTTTTTATTAAAAATTAATTATTGAACCACGAAGAACAAAACTTACGCGAAACTAACTTTCACCCGAAGAGAAATCACAGTTTCAGACATGTCACGTAAAGAATATTTAATTGACTTTCAAGATCTATCTATTAAGACATTTCAGCGTCTCGAGACTGATTTCAACCGAACTTCTCGCAGATGTGTGAATACAGAAACATGTCTTAACTGCTATTTTATTAAACTGTACCTTTGAAAAACTGCAATTTTTAAATTCTTTCTCTTAAAATCCGATTTATTTTTCGTAATACAGAGAGATTTATTTAGACGATATTTCGATTTTTCGATAAGTATCTCTTTCTCCCTGCTTTCTCTTTTTCTCCCCCTCCCCCTCTCTCTCTCTTTCTCTCTTTCTCTCTCTTCTTGATGTACTTGAGCCTCGTCTTCCAGCAAAGTGCAGTCGGATAAACTGCATCGCAGTCTGGTCGCACGTGTCTCCCACGTCCGACCTCGACACTTTGTTCGCCGAGGCGGATTATTCTCGACGGTTCGAGCCGCTTCCCTTTCGAAGTGCGTTCGACCGTTTCGGACGACGAGCGCGCACGTGAAAGCCACCACAATTCCCTTCGATAAACAGCAAACGCGCACAAATGTCCATCCCCTCGCTTTCACCCGCCCCTCGCGCGCGCCCTTAGTTTTCATCAATCTGAAGGTACTCTCGGCGAAACGTTTGCGGCGCTCGAGAGTGCTATCACTTGCTATCGTTCACCACTAGGCAAGATAAAAGGGCAAACAAAGAAAGAGTGAAGTACCACCGAATCCCTCTCCTGTGTATTTCACCAAATAAAATGCAAACTCTTCGTTAAAAGTGAATACCTTATTACACAGATTGGAAGTAGAAAGTAATTGGATTCGAAGGATCTGCCCAAGAATCTTTACCTTCCATCTATCTCTTGCATGAAAAAAATATAATATAGTAATAGAATAGAAATATGATAGTGATAGAATTATTTTTAAAAAAAGTGAAATAGTGTGAGAGATCTTAAAATTAAAACTGTATTCTGTGACGTCCAGTATAAAATATATTTTTTCATTTATTTCTTGCAAAAAATATAATATCGTAATAGAAAAATATAATATAGCAGTAGAAATGAAATGAACAAAAATAGAACAGAAAGATCTTAAAATTATAAATTCTATGGCATCCAGCGTAAAATATCTTTGCATCTGTATAGTCTACTACTATATCTAATTGCATATGCATAAAGTTGCACACACGCAAAAATTCCAAGAACATTTGTGTAATGCAAAATCCACCGCAAATAGTCGTGCAAGTACGATAAAGTCCAACGTATGCGAGAGACAGTACTCGGGTATTCCCGACGACGCGACGATGGTGAGGAGTTAATTTCGCGAAAACGCATTAAACACGCGACGAGGCGGGGCAGAAGGTGGCGGAAGGACCAAGGAACGCAATAAAGGCACTCGACTGCAAGCGAAACGGAATAAGGGAGACCGCGAGAGAGAGAGAGAGAGAGAGAGACACGCACACCAGCAAGAAACGCACCGAGATATTATCCTTCCTTCGGTTCCATGTAACGTTTCAGTATCGCGCGCGCGAGAAATACGATCCTCCCTCCCTTCCTCTCTGCCCCCTTTCCTTCTCTCTCTCTTTACGTATATTACCCGCAAAAATTGTCACTGACCCATCCTACTGGGATTCCGCGGTTCACTGCACCACACCCGTGCGAAGCACCCGACCAGACAGTACGGTATCCGTGCGTGCATTCGCCGATGCACACGCGTGCAAATATCTGATCGCGACGCCGCACACGTTTATACGCATCCTCCCCGATCTCTCCGGCATTCGATACTGCAGCTTTAAAGACCATAGCGGTACCGCAGACCGCTATTTCGACCCGAAATATCGGTTTCATCCGCGAAGGAGCGCTCGCTAAAGCTTACTGAAATAGTTCCGTTTTAATCAATATTGTTTGGCAAAAATCCAAGTTGCTGACCTTGACCGATCTTTTTCAAAATAATATAAAACGAGTATTTTTTTGAATATTAATTAAAATATTGTTTTTTATCGGGTCTAGAATGTAAGAAATAGTTCTTCTTTTCTGGGTACATGTAATAATAAAATCTACGCATAATATTCTATTGTATATATGATATTCTAATTTTAATTCTTAACTCTCCCCTATTAATGACGTAAGTTTCTGAAAAGACTTCAGTCTAAAAATATTAAAAATCAATTTTCTTTTATGTCACTAAATCTATATTGAAAAAAATACTCCTAATATCAAAAAGATTCTAATCTAGCCGAATCGATAAAGTATAATAAAATATCTTTATCAATTGTGATAATGCCAACAAATATTTTTTATTATTAAAAATAAGAATCACAATCTTTCTATGAAATAATCAATTTGATCATACATATTTTTATAAAACAGAAAAGTAACATTTCTCTCTATATTTTCTGCTATGAAGGGGCTCAACTACGTATTGTATCGCCAGATAAATGGCAAACGAGTAACAAGATAACGATCGCCCGTTGCTCGATTGCACAGCCGGTGTCGTTACAGTCAATAAAATAGAGAAAAATAGAGAAGTCGTTACTCCACGACGGGCTTTCCCATCTTTAAGACTGGCCACCGTACGCAATATACACTCCAGAGAGTGTACCGCGTGTCTGTATTTAAGTACGCGCTGCAAACGATCTGCCTCTAGGGTATGCGCGCGAGAGAGACTCGAGTTCCCGCGGCAAAAAGAAGAGACGAACTAGCCTTCCGCGAGATGGTGGGTGGTGGGAACTGGCAGGACACGAGGAGTGAGAGAAAGAAGAACGAGAGTGGAGAGAAACGAAGGACCGGGGAAGGAAAGAAAGGGAGAAAAAAAAAAGGGAGAAAAGAAAATACCAAGAGCGGTATGTTATGGCTGTCTCTGTGCACGTACACACAGTTAAATACACCCGCACACAGGCACGTATCGGCACCGTGATACGTAATACGTGATATCGGAGAATCATCCAGTCCTGGGCCGGTTTGTGCCTCATCGCTTCTATCTCACCCTCGCCTCCTACATCGCCCGTGAACCCGGCTGATACCCAGGTACCCCTCTCGCGCGTTTCTGCCTTTCTTTCGCTCATGTGCCCCCAAGGCACTTTGAACCTTTCCTACGCCACGCGATATCACGAGCCACGCCGTGGCACACTAGCAATCGAGCGTACACTACCTTCGGATCCCTCTGTACAGCTGTATCCCTTCTTCCTTCGTCGTATTTCTTCACTCCTCGGCCACATCGGCTTAAGGCCCGTTTAGACCTAACGATTTTCGAAGGTTATTATATACCAGCGACCAACACGTGATATATAAAAATCTGCATATGATTTTGTTGCGATGTAGTGATAAGAATAATATGCTGTTATCAGAATATACACGCTATACACATTTTATAATCAGTTAAACATTTTTATCTCTAAAGATTTGTGTATGAAGTAGTTGAATAGATCCTGAAAGGTATGCTAATACAATAAAAACTAGATGCCAAATATACATTGAGAAAAAATTACAATTATTATAATTTTTTGTGAGAAGTGACTTTTTAAAAGGAGACTATAGTTGTTTTAACTATGCAAATGTATAATCGATTGTGTTGTATTAATAATAGTCACGTACATCTTGACATATTTTTTAATTATTTTAATTATTATTATATTTTAATTACATTATTTAATTATTATATTATCACATAAACAGTGAGTAAATTTAAGAAAATAGTTATATTCACTATAATTACGGTCGCATTTACAGAATAAAAATGTTTATTCCATTTATGTTTTAACATTTCATTATATTAATTAATATTTATAATTATTATAATTTGTAGTATAATTTTTTCATTTGAGAGATATATTATCAGATATGATATATTATCAGATATTGTTATTATTAACATTATAGCAGTAATAATCATAAAAATGGAGATCCTAATAATTATTTTACTACAATATATATTATTGTCACAAACATATTTCTCTCAGTGTACTTTTCTAGCATTTGATCGGTTTTGTATCAAACTACTCTGGTAATATGGAAATGAAATATATTTAATGGAGATATTTTCAATCACATTTTTCGCAACGCGGATTTCATAACTTCATTTCAATAAAATACGAGATTCATCCAAGTGAAAAGGATTGAAAATCAAATATAATTCCGCATCGTTGTAGCTCCGATATTGAATTCTGCAAGATAATTAAAACTGGCGTTCAGTTCCCTTTATGTGAATGCCGTCCACTTAACAAGGGAAATTTCAAAAGGTAAATGCGTCGTACTCTTTCCTATGTTATGGAAATGATCACACTCATCTCGGCTCACGCGACTTTCCCTTTCTGAAAAGATCTCTCTTCGAAAAAGCCCGATCGCAGAATCTCTAAAGATCGTTTTGTTTAAATGGGCCTTTATCCGTTTCTCGCGCTTGCTCGATTGCTTATTCGCTCTACTTGTTCACTCTCGTCTGATGCTCGCTCTCATCTTCGCTCGCTCTCAACCTCCTTTACTCCCGCGCTACCTCGTCCAACTTTTCCGCCGTCTTAAGGGGCCACGCGGATACGCTCTTTGTGACATGCGAATCGAGGCGTGGCTGTTTAAGGCAGGCAGGCAGGCAAGCAGGCAAGCAGGCAAGCAAGCAACCAAGCAAGCAGGCAGGTAGATAGGTAGACGCGACTCCGTCGACGCGACGTTTCCCCCACGGCCAGGAAATTGCGAACGTCGCGGCGCGCGTACCTTGATTTTTCGACAGCGATTTTCCCCTTTCTCGTCGGCTTCCGGCGTCTCTTTTACCTGCTTGCTCTCCCGCCGCGTTGAAGAAAGAGCAGGCAGATTTCAGTCGCTTCGAGGACGCTCCTAGACGGCGCCACGACAACGCAAGAAGACTGGATGAGGTCTCGTGCGTGCCTGACTTCTCTCGCTCAACAGACTCGCTGCACACGGCGTGAAGGAAAGGAACTCGAAAATTTAAAGGCATGAAATGCACACCTCGAAGAAGAAAATGCCAACTCAACTCGCTCGGAAGTAAAAGGCTCCCTAAGTTTAATTAAGATTGTAGCTTTGTAGAATTTAATATAATTTCTATACACTGGGAAGAAAATGAGAAAATCATTTTTTATATCTTATAAATTTTTAATCATACTACACAAAAGAATAGCGATTTCACAGGAATAAATAAAAAGATCCTAATAAAGCCCATAAGAAAAATCGATATAGATAGGATATATGAAGTTGGAACGATATTCTATTAATATAAAAAAAATAATGACAGTTCTAATAGCATTTTTTCATAGTTTTTTCATAGTTCTACAGTTCCTTAAAAAATAAAAACAAGTTTCGCATTTTTTATGTTAAAAAACTAAAAATGATTTACATGGAAATTGCTATTTAATGAACTTAGTATTGCTAAACCGGGAGTTAAAACATCTGCATTTATTGGAATTGTTTGACTTACAAATTTTTATGTATGGTACATAAGTTACACAAGTAAAAAAAAAAGAAGGCAATTTCATAAGTGTTACACTAAGTGTTTCAAAGTGTTTAAAAGTGTTTCCCCATTGCATAACGATTTCCGCAAGCTATTTCCTCTTTCGCTCGTAATAATTCTTGCGAAACGCGCAATCTACCGCGGCAATTTTCAGACTTAAAGAGGCTGCGTGATGATGTCTGCAGGATGGCGAGATATACCCTTCGCAAACAATCGATTCCACGCGAGCAAACTTGACACAGAGGATCAGGGTCAACCCTTGTCTATTTGCCGCTAACAACTAAGTAATCGAATCTTGTAATACATTGCTGAGACTTAGACCATTAGGTACACAGTGGTATGCATATTTATGCATATTTACGCAAGCCCATGCAAGATTCATGAAGCTTGCAAATGTGATATTCGACTGGGAGCACACGCACGATTAGATTTCTCTCTGCATCCCCGGAGTTCTTAGAAGAATTGTACAACAAACGGTCTTTATAAAAGATAGATTATCTCGATAAAAAAAAATCATATAACTCAACTTGGTATATATTTTCTTAAAAGAATATATTATTTAGAGTCTATTTATTTTGTACTCTCTAAAAGTGAATCAGTGTATTATCATTGACTTTAGTGCTACACTTATAACTGACGTAAATCGATAAATATTCGCTGAGATTACAGTTATAAGTGTAGCACTGAAGTCAGTGATAATACACTGATTCGCTTTTAGAGATTAGAAAAAGAATTGACTTTATGTTTTTTATAAGATAAATTCTAATCTACTTTTAACTTCCACATGTCTTCGGAACTTTTCTAATATTATTATTGACGCATCTGTGAAGGTAAAAGCAAGAATTTGTAATATCCCCAAGAAATTCAATAAAGACGCCGTTCGCTGGTCTTAAATACTCAGAAAATTAATGGAAATAGAGAGCGACGTTCCAACGTCACGCGTCAGACTATTAAAATTAAAACGTGGTCTTTTATCGATTAAGCGGATTTATAATCAATTTTAGTCGAGAACGCGACCGCGATCGAATTATCAATTATTATTATTACTATTATTATTGTGGTCTTTCGCGGCCCACTCAGCCATCATTCAGCCACGTTATCCTCTGTTTAAAACCAATCAAGACTATCAGCCATAGTTATTAGCGTGTCGATTAAGCGCCAACGCGCAACTTACTCGACACGGTGATTTTATCGTTGCGATACGATACAGGCGATAAATGCTACAGCAATTTTCCGACGCGACGCCGGAATAAGGACGATCGTTATCCGACTAATAAACAGTTTTTTTACACAAATCGCGAGAAGACGTATTATTACGCGATATATAACGTGCTTCAATCAGTTATTACGATATCGCTAAATTATATAGATTAAAGTCTCGATCGTAGGCTAAAAGCTTGAATCGAGCGCGAAGTATAACTGCGGGGCGCCGGAAAATAACTCTCTTAACGCGCGCGTGCACCGAAAGAACGCCGGCTGATTAAGCGTAGATTATTTCCTATTATTTGCATCTCAAGTCCGACAAGTACTGCTTACGCACGTTCGCTCAGCGGATTGCATTATCGCGATTGCAGACACGAACACCCGTGCGGCACATGCACGCGGCATTCCCGTGATTAGCCGACGAGCAGGCAGACTAATTACCGAAATATCGGGTGCAACACGCGAATATTACCTTGTACGTCAACATTAATGTGTAATAATGGCCAGGGTATCGTTACGCAAACTCCGATACATGTGCGTGAACGTGTGGCACGAGAAGGACGGCTCCGGGGATGCGAAGGAGAGGAGAGAGAGAGAGAGAGAGAGAGAGAGAGAGAGAGAGAGAAATGGAGAAGACAAAGTGACGGATGATTACGTGTCAAAACGCGACATAACGTTTCGCGTCGAGAAACGGGATCGTAGCTGACACGATTACGACCCGCACCCGTATAGTAGTATAGCCTACGATCGGCTTGCGACCCGGTATCTTCGCAGCCCCCGCTGATAAACGAGCCTGTTGCAAATTACTTTATCGCGACTGCACTTTCAGCGGGCTCCCTCCGCACCGCTCCGGTCTCGATAAACGCCCTCGGCGAGATGCATTATTCAGAAGACGCTATTCGACTCAATTGTGTACCGACTAACCGGTGAAAATGCTTAGCGACGTGATTGACAAATAATCGGATTATTTACAATTACGTAAATCACAATTGTATAGCGACTGATATTTTCTAGCTGCTTGAAGTGGAGTTGTTTGCAACACAATTGCTTTTAAAACCAGTGACACGAAGAAAAACATCGAAGAAAAACGTAAGAAAGTAAAACGTAAATAGCAAGTAAATCGATAAATCATAGTAGAGAATATAAAAATTATGATACAAAAAACGTAGACAGTGAAGACTGAAGCACAGGAGACCTTCGCATAATGGATAAAGCATCATAGGAAAAATTAACCAATCAAAATCCTTCACGGAAAGAAAAAATTTTGATTGGTCAATTCTCTCATGATATGCAAAAATCTGTGCTCCAATCTCAAACGCCGCAGCACAGACTTTTGCATAACATATAACGCATAAGCGAATCAACCAATCAAAATTCTTCTTTTCCATGAAATGGGAAGGAAAGGAAAGATTCTGATTGATTGATTGATTGATTTCGTTCATGCACTATGCGTTATGCAAAAGTCTGTACTTTAGTATTAAGAAATAAATACATTGAAAGAAAAGATTGACTGAATATAGCATAGTATTTTTAATTGGTTGCAGCAGCCAATTTTTTAGTTGCGTTAGCCTAACGAAATCCTATACTAACATAGGTTAACGGAACCAAAAATTGGTTGCTGCAACTAATTAAAACTGCTATGCCATATTTTACCATCTAATTTGCTGCAGCAGCCAATCTTCTTTTTCAGTGCAGTAAATAAATTAATATTTTTTTATTAGTACTGTTTACGTTATTGTCTCACGTTTTTTTGCATAAATATATCATAACTCTAAAGCAACAATATGAACAATTGCAAATCCAAATTGATTTGTTTACTGTTTAAGTCTTACTATTTAAATTCTTTTGTGTGTTAGGTTTTAAAAGATCGTCTACAATGCGAGTAATATTGTACAGTAAATCATAAGAAAATGATCAATCATAATTGATTATTTTTCTCATATTTGACTATAATTGTTGATTACTTGGTTTACAGCTTACTGTATATATTATTTCCATGTAGATGGTTAAAGTTATCACAGTAGAGACCACGAGACAATAATGTAAGCAAATCCAAAATATTGATTTACTCACTGCTTATTTCTTACTGCTTAAATTTTGTGTGTGCCATGGTCTTTACTCTCGTCTGCTGCCAACCAAAGATTGACACAACAGAGGGAGAATTGTCTATTTCTATACCAATGTAAATCAGCTTTAATTTTAACTCAACTTATTGCTTATCTTTTTCAAGTTCTAAGAATTAGAAAAAGATAAAGAGTAAATTAAACGAGCCTAAATTAGTCAATCTACATTGGCAGAAACGGGCTTCCTTAATATCAATCAGTTATCTTAATTCTCATGATCAGTAGCCACAACATAATTTGATATAACTTTTGCAGCTTCCAAATATCGATTTCTTATTACCCAAGCTTGATTTAAAGCTTGGTTAATAGTTACTGAAATATGATATTAAATTCCGTAAACAGAATGCATACAAGATGAACATGAAACCTCGAAGCGATTCTTCGTTCTCATTGAACCAACCTCGATCGACTCACCAGAAGCGATTAGCGTACGCCACAGCCGGATGACAATGATTAGAGCATCGTAACACGGCAATTTTCTTGACAGCGTGCGAACTCTATCGATCTTTAACACAGAGGTCGATCACACATACATACATCAGGTCGTCTCGAGATACAATGGGTGGCGAGTGCAAACAAAAGCGAACGTCCACGCGCCTGTCCGACGGCAATCAATTACGGAATTGCTGGAGTCAGGCGGTTTTGACTGGGCCGTGCGGGCAATTTATCAGATTAATCGTGGAGGAAGTGATTCCCGGCGGATGATGGAGACCAACGTGGCGAGCGAGCGAGTTCCATATGTCAGGAAGTGACCAGGTGTCGGCGTCCAGACTGACCGGCCTGGAGAGGCGAAACGCAATGGTGGCAACGTGTGTAACACACGGAAAAGGGGGTGGTACAACAGGGACACGCGATATCGAAACCAGCTGTCGATCGCGAACGTATCCCGAATATCGTGTCGTTGCGCTGCACTGTCCGTTGCATTCCCAGGGAGAATGCAGACGAGAGCGCGTTCAAAGGCGATATATCGTCGCGAGACCATCGCCCTTGCCAGTTGCCACTGCAATTTCGCCGTCGGTACGCAATTTGCGCGGGTGTTATCTCGCGGCGACGACAACGGAGACACGATAACGCTCGGTGGCGCTTTGAAGTATGAAAAGTGCGATAGTACTGCGTTAATACGTCGTTGGGAGTCGTATCTATTGTGGCCTTATGAAATACGGTTCCGATAAAGTGGATGTATTCTTACTAACGATATCGCGAACGATAACAATGGCGAGGTAAAGCAGATTAGAGATTATATACTCATATTGAGTATATAATCGAGAGATTACGTATCTATATTGAGAAAATAGTGTTTGGTATTTGTGACTATAATTGTTTGGTAAAATAATTATTATATGATTAGAACAAGCTTCATATTTATGATTATTACTGCTGTTAATAATGTAATAATAATGATACCATATATGATAGTCTTAAATAAGAAAATTGTACAATAAATTGTTGATAATTTTAAATATTAATATAGTGATATATCAAGATATAAATTGTAAATAAAATAAAAATTTATTTAATAAATGTAACTCTAATCATTATGAGTATAACTAATTCCCTAAATCCACTTAGTATTTATATGGCAATAATAACTAAGAAATATGTTAAGAAAAAATTAAAGATTTTTAAGCAGTGTGAAACTATTATTAATAGCAAAATTGACTATATTTGCATGGTTAAAATAACTATAGTCTCAAGAATTTATAAATAATAATTAAATTATAATAATTGCAACTATTCCTTTCTCTCAGTGCAGTATAGTATATACAATAATAATTCCATACGCAAAGTTTGAAAATTTAACTACTTCAATTATGCGAGATAATGTCTAATCATCCGCGCAATTATATGAACATCTAATTATGATCAATTACGTGGTATATTTTACGCCCGTTTAGTTGCATTTGCACTCCAATTTTGATGTGAGTATGAGAGAGAGAGAGAGAGAGAGAGAGAGGGGGGGGGGGGCAATGCGCGCAAAACGTATGATTGATTAGCAGAACGGCAATGTATTTTTCATCGTCGATTCCGCTAATGACTCGCACATAGAAACGTGAGATCCCGCGGCATGCAAAATGCGATAGAACAACGGAAGCTCGACACAAAACTATGATTTCAAGCGCATCGAAGTGCGTACACTATACGTATGAGTGAGTAGATTGAAACTCAATTATTGGTCGTGTTAACGGCTTGGCACCGCATCATCCATTATTTTCGGATTTTGCCCATGCAGCTAGGCACATAAATTACGCATCGGAGTTCATCATCAAATATACATATATTATCGCGCCACGTATTTCAGTGCAGCATCATTCTTCAGTATATATAAAATCTGTATTCCCCTGGCTCCTACTATCCCCCGTGCAACCACCTGGACACGATATCCAGCATTAATCGCTTGAGGTTTCGATTCCAATACTGTCGCCTATTGCAAAGCACGATTGTTGATTGAGGATGTGACGGTAATCCAAATTACCTGATCTTTGTATCCTACCTTTCTTGCAATTCTTTTTCTTACTTTTGTGTGTATATCTAATCTTCACATCAGAATTCTACCAATGTAGATTAACCATAATCTTGATTATAAGAATTAGAAAAAATGATGAGTAAGTTGAACTGAGATTAAAGTTAATCTACATTGGCGGAAAAGAGCGTAAGAAAAAAGTTCTTGGTACATTGAGAAAAAAATTTATGTACTAAATCTTAATACAATTTTTTTCAATAATACTAAATAAATATTTATTTTATAATCACAAGCGCTAATAAATTTTTCTCTCAGTGCATATTTTAAATTGTCTTTTGATCTAACGTTTGATCTAACGTTCAAGATCATTCACTTACCTTTTGCGCTTTGCAAGCAGCGGCCAACGGCAGAACATCGTGAGGATGTGCGGCGTGACGATCACGAAGACATAGAGCGCATATCGCGATTTTGCAAAGGGCGCAATAGAGAGTCACCGCTTCGCCATTGTGATCGTTGCAGATCGGCGTGCCCTCGGTTCGAGATCCCTTACTTCCACTTGATTGCCAGCTGCCTCTCGGTGGTCCCAGATTGTGGGCTGCCAATGGGCCCCTCTTCGGATGACAGGACTCTCTGCAGGCGTCGCAGTACAAAACCTGAAAGAAGAATCGCCAAATGTCGAATTTGCAAAATACAGAGAAATGTTAAAAATACGAGAGAGAAAACGCACGATATTCACTTACAAACACACATCAATATTTAGAATACCTAATGGATGTCTAGAGAAAAAAATTGTCGCTATAAAAAATACCGATAAAGTTTCTGCAGCGTTCAAAATTTTTTCCCTCCGTTTTTTTTTACTATATTTTTTTATTGAATAATAAATGCGTAGATATACATATGTCGATAAAATTTTCTTATTTACGTCAAGTATCAAATATATTTTATCGAATTTATACTAAAGTGAGTATAAACTAAACCTGCCAATAAACATTAATTTCGTGAATATTTTTTTTTTTAGAAGCAATTTTTACGATATTGTTCGGCGTTATCAAATATTCCTCATTCCGTTAGGTATTTTCTTCTCGAAAATAATATCATTTCGATTATCGATAGCCGAGGTATTGTCGTCGCGCGGAAATGTTGCCGGTAACGAATGAAATTGCAGGCGCCATCGATTCTCTCTTTTTTTTTTTCCACGTAGGTACCTAGGAACGACCGGCGCGACGGACGCGAGTGTAAAATCACAGAAAAAATATCCGCCACTTGTCTCGGAACGCGGTATACCCGAGAGACCACCACGAGAGGGCCGAAAATGAAATTTAACACTTTGGAGGAAAGCGAGCAAGAGAGGAGGCGAGACGAGGATGCGCGATTGGCGTACAACGTTGTCGCGCAACGAGATATTTCATGCGACGCGACACTCCGAAGCGCGGTAACTCGATCTTTTCAAACAGAACGCCGAACAATATAAAATCGCTCTCTTTGTCACAATGTGAATGCAACGTGGCGACGATTTGCGTGAATACATTGTGCAAACAAGTGTTGTGCGAGCCGGAACTGACAATTGTCGAGAAAATATCATTTCCTATGTTACTCAAAATTAAGAAAAATTTGTTTAATTATATTATATTATGATAAAAATATAGTTTTTAAAGAGATAGATCAAAGTTATCATTTTTTTAAAGAAATTTTCAAAATCGAAGATACATATAATTTTCAGGTTTTACAAAAGAAATTATCTTAAAGAATAAATTATGAGATATTTAAATGTAATTTAGATATATATTCATAGAAAGAATAGTTTTGTTAAAGTATCTAAAATTTGTTAGGTATAAATCTGAAAAATTTTGTTTGGACCACAAAAATTATGCAGGAGACTTAAACTAATTGTTAGAATGTTAAAACTTTTTATAGCATTGGCATCAATACTTAAACATTTTATACAATATTTTGATGATTCAATAAAATTTTCAAAATTGTATTTAAATTTCTAAAAAATCTATCTAACTAAATTTTTAAATACATACTTCAATAAAATTGTTTTTTCCTATTAAATTCGTAATGTCAAATTATACCCACAATTTGAATTATTTTTAATCGATTCTATAAATCGCCATTACTCCCACTCAATATGTCATTAGTTTAATTAAAACAATAGTTATATAATTTAATTCAAAATGTAATTTGACTAAAATTTAGTTTATTATTTACTAATAATAAGTCCATACGTTAATATAATGGAAGTTATTTATTTTAAAACTAACCCCAGAAACGGATTGATTTACACATATGGAAGTTAAAAGTAACAAAATGTTATTTAATCCAATCTCTCAAGAGATTGGATTTACATTATTCCTTTGATATCTGACAGTGCATTAAGAGCGCGTTTATATTTTACATTCGACAAATCAGAGCAGTATATTCAAAACAACGTTGTATTTTATATCCAGGAGAAACTAAAAGCGAGATAGAAATATCTGTTCTCATAAACAACAAAAATAATGTTTGACACGTCGGTTCGACTGTTGAAATTAACCGAGAACATTCGTTTAGTTACGAAAATTAAGTGAATAAATTCGCCGTGCCTTTCGTACAAGATTTGTCCCTCATACTTGAAATTTCGACCAGCGAAATTTCTGTCGTTCAGAAGACACACCCACGATACCCGATATTAATGTCGATAAAGATATAGACGGCAGCTCTTGTAGCCAAGAGCGACTCTAGTGCGCTTATACCACGAAGAGAAAAGTTATGAAGTGGACTTCGAGGAAGAACGAGGGGGAGTTAACGAGCCTCTGGATGAGGAAAGCACACAAGAGAAATAAACACGACTGATGCCGCGGTCGTTAAGAATAGTAGCCTTGGGAAACTTTTGCCGTTGCGGATCTTACGACGCGGCAGAAGTTTTCCTAGGGAATGATCGAATCAGCGCCAGGCTAGAGATATCGAAAAGTGAAAATGACAAGAGACATATTAGACATTATCCTTTGGTAAAAATAACATCGCATTCGGCAAAAGCATGTTTTATATTCCAACGAGATAAAATATGCTAGATAAGCACAATAACTATCGCACGCCATGATAAAAATACACAAAATACTTTTCATTTTTTTCATCATTTTAAATTTTTTTTTCTATTTTTTGCAATAAGTTTTTTTTATAGATTTTTATACCAGTATAGTATTATCAAATCGACCGGATCATCAATTTAATTATGATACACTGTTAAATTCATAATGTTATTATAATAACGAGTTATTTTCTCATCATTTCTATAAGTCGATCATACTCAATGTATCGTTAATTCAACTAAAACAATAAATTAAATAATTCAAAAGTGTATTAAATTCGATTCAAGTTTAGTTTATTATTTACTAAATGCATATATGAACATTGCTAATTACTTTGAAACTAATCACAGAAATGGAATGATTTATATTTTAACATACATATAAGTTAAACATAACAAAATGTTATTTAACTCAAGAGTCACTATTGCTTCTGTGATATCTAACAGTATATTATTTCAGCTTCAGTTTATGATTACAAGTCCGACAGTAAACGGCGCGCAGTTTATATAACTGAAAGAGCATGTATTTAGAATTTGCATATAAAAATATTATTAAGCACTAAGGTCTAGCCCTGACGGTATATAATTTGCTCTTTCCTTACACATTTAATAAATTTAACTTTTATTAAGATTTTAATTAAAAATATTAATTTTCAAAATTTTAATAATACCCTATTTATTCTTGTGTATAGTTTTTAACAAAGTCGATGAGTGTCTTAGACTTTTTCTTTTCTCACTAAAGACAGAAAAGCTTTCTATAGAGCCAAAAATGAAAATAATGAAAAGCTCGCACGGTTATTACACTTTGTGATCTTCTGTTTGATCCGAGAGTACATACACTTCTATTACACGTGTATTCCTAGAATTACAAGTAGATAAAACTCGTCGAAACGTGAAAACAAGAAACAAAGAAAAGGATTGATTACCAGAAGCTAAAATTATTGTGTCCTTTTCATAAATCAATTATGCATTTATATAGCAAACTATTATTTATTAGTTATTAGCACTCTCTTAATTTAGCAATAAAAACTTGTAAAACTTCTACGAACTGCTTAACTTTGAAGTGCTAACAGAATTCGCTACAAGAAAAATTCAGTTCTTTAACTACACAAAATATCTTCTTCAAAATTTCCCAAAAATTGAATTATAATAATAATCCGTAATTACAACATGCTGTTATATAGTTTCTTTATCAATCAAAATAAAATAAAATAAATATGACAAAATTTTTGTTTTTGACGTGATTATAAATAAATCAAAATACTTAATAAGTTAAATTAAACTGCTTATATGAATAAAGTAAAGAAACATCAAATGCGATCAAGGCTATCTTAGTATCTAATAATATTTCTATAAGAACATTTGACGAAAATATTGGAAGTAGTGAAAAATGTATAATATTATTAGGCACAAGATCTAAATTGTATTTAGCGCTTCTTTTCTTAATTTGTTTTAAATAGTCTGATTATGGGATATGTTATTATGATATTTATTATATTAGGTGTTGGAATTAATTCGTAGCGTTTTACAAGTGATGGGAAGTACTTTCATTAATGTATTTTTTAATGCTCATGTGAAATAAATAACATTCTTTCATTAAAAAACGCTACGAATTAATTCCAACACCTAATATGTTAGAAGTTAAAAACCTATTAAATAAAGTTATAAGTAAAAACTAAATCAATAAAAGATAATAATAGTTTGTATCAATAGTCAACTAATATAAAATATCTGATGAAAAAGCAGCACATTAAAAAAGCAGAAAAAGAATAATAATGATGTTGCAACAAGCAGCTTTAATAGAATTTGATTAGAACTTTATCCTGCTATTCCTGTAAAAAGTTCCCTATTCCGATTAAACAAATGTACATAAGTATGCGGTGGCGTTCACATACAAAGAATTCAATCAATATTAATGTTACAATTCCCCAATTGCTTCTCCGTCCTAACTCGAATAGCTAATCAAAAATTCGTCGCTTTTATGCGCCTTGTCATTGCTTTATTATTATAATAATAAAGCCTTTCATTCTCCTCCATTTAATCATCAAATCTCTAATCCTTAATCCCTAGGTAATCAGACGCGTTTCAGGGAAAATCACGCATGCGGTACGACAACCTGCTGTTTCGCTTTACATATGTGTTCCTCGCACCCTCGTTTATCAATCCCGACCATATGCCCGGTTCTACAATCAGAATTCAAGTGCTAACCTCGCACTGCTCGCACGCGACAGTCGCGTCGCGCGGCTCTCCCTCGCACATTTGGCACTGCAGCCGTGAATTCCGCGATTCCTGGTACTTGTCGACGATGTGCTGCATCGCACGGTACTTGGGCAGATTATGGGCGCCGCCCTCGTCAAAATATACGGTCTTCTGACAGACCGGGCATGACAGGCAGAGAGTACCACCGGACGGTGGGAAGCCACCGTTCCCTGGAGTGCCGACGTAGCTGCCTGGCCGCGAGCTGGTAGACGTGCTGCTGCAAACCACTCCGGAGTCGGTCTCCGACAAGATCGACAACTTGTCGGCCTCCTGATCGGAGCCTGGTGCGTTGGACGAATCGGCGGTGGACTCCGGCGGCGAATCCGGCGGTGCCTGGAGATTTACCGCGCAGGCGAGGCATAGTGCGTGCCAGCAAGGCAACAGCACCGGCTCCACGAACAACTCCTTGCAGGAGGGACACCGCAACTCGTCCTCCATCGCAGATGCACCGGCGGTACGTCGTCTGCCGATCGTCCTGGTATCCGTGAGCTGTTCCTCGTGGATCTTCTCGAGCCGCGGCAGCTCGCTCGATCGCCTCGTTCGGGTCTGCAGGATTCCTTCAGGATGCCGGACACAACGTGGCGATGCAGTCGAAGGTCACCGTTGATCTCCTTTCACCGTCGCGACCGGACGCACACTTTGCGTTATTCTAAAACGCGGAGCGATTTACGGAGGTATTCGAAGTTCGTTGCACGAATATTCTGGAATTTTCTCACGGAATACTCCGAGATTTGCTTGAGAAAAACACTCGAAGGCTTCTTCGAAAAAAGGTCTATCGGAAAGCGATTCTCGTAAACTGTTGATGCTTTCAAAGGGTCGCGTTGTAACCTACAAAAAAGGTTGTAAAAAATAATCGAACACAACAAAAGAGTTGAGTCCTATAGATGTTCTTCAAAAGGATTTTAGTGGAACATGAATTGGCGAGCCTTTGCTTTCAGTCGACGTGGAACGAATTAGAAAGACTTCCAAGCAGGCCAAAGGAAAAACTCAACTGTCGATTATATTTAGATCTATCTCGGCTCAGAGTGCTCTAGATCGCACGTGCTTCCTAGTTTCATCGTTAAGTACACCGCAAGTAGACTCGCAATCTGAATCCCACAATCGCGCGCGGAAACACGCGCGACGGATCCGTATCGATCGCGCCGACAGAAATCCCTCGGTCCGCTCACCGATGCGCTCGTTGACGATGCATCGTAAAACAGAGTGCACTTTACGGTACAACGGGCGGACTGTAATCTCTTCCACGTTTCAACGAAAACGTGTCACCTGTCGACCGCGCGCATCGCGGGCTTTTTGCATTTTTTCGGAAGAAGCGCCCGGGGTCCGCGTTCGACGCGTTTTCTCTCACGTGTGACGGCGATCCCGACGTTGAAATCACCGAGACTCGATCGTTGATCCCGCTGGTAGATCGTTGGCTCGGGTACAATATGCAACTCCACGCACGTTGATATCTGACGGTTTTACACACGTATATATACACACGCGAGACGCACGCGTCGTCTTGGCTCAAACTCGTGAGCACCGAGGACCACGCTTGGCAGAAACCAGCAACACGCAGCCTGCAAGCCGTCACCGGGTTGACTGACTCCCGGCACCGAGTCAAAGAACCGTCGCGCACCGCGGCCACGCACACTCAGGAGCGTGATCGAAAAGGGGAACGAGAGGTGTCGAGAAGGATCCTTTATAAGGATCCGAAGACGAGGTGCCCAAACTTGTATTAACTGTACTTAGATATTAAAGGAGCAATGGTAACCCAATTCTTTGAGTTCAATGAATTTTATTATTTTTACCTTCTATGTGTCAAAATCAATCCATTTTTAGGGTTAATTTTGAAATAAACATTATCCATATTGACGTGTGCATTTAGTAAATAATAGATTCATTGAGTCAAATTTAATACATTTCTTTGAATTAAATTAAATTGTTTCATTTCATTATTTTAATTAAATTAATGATATATTGAATAGGAGTAATTAACGATATATTAGGTGTTGGAATTAATTCGTAGCGTTTTACAAGTGATGGGAAGTACTTTCATTAATGTATTTTTTAATGCTCATGTGAAATAAATAACATTCTTTCATTAAAAAACGCTACGAATTAATTCCAACACCTAATATATAGAAATAATTGAAAGTAACTCAAATTAAGTGTAATTTGACATTAGAAATTTAACTGTTTAGGATAGTGTTATTTGTTTATATATGATCCAAATGGATGGCCAGAGTTTCTGACGCAAGAGCATGTACTCCTTTTATTTCGATTTTTTAGAAACTTTCAACTTTGTCATCTTTTTCTTATCAGTCCATATCAAACTGTGTTTAAGGAGATTGTAAGGCAAATGCAATATGTTAAGAATTACTTGAAAAGATTACAGATTAGTTTAAACTGCATTTAAAAGTAATATAAAAAAATTAGACAGTTGACCATCTGGATCAAAAGTTATTTCAATAAAAAATAATAGTTTTTAAATTTGTACTCTAATAGAAAATTAAAATAATATATAAAATAATGATAAAAATCTCAATTTTTTTTGTATAAGTACTTTATGAATTCAATTATGAATATGTAAAGTTACATTGAGATGCAGACTAATTGTTTGATTAATTGTTCAGTAAATAAACAAAATATTTATCTGTTATAAACTAATTGGTGAATTTCAATGAAACTTTGCAAGTCATTTTTTAATACTATTTAAAATATTTATTTTTAAAATTTAGATTTTTGTTATTAAAATTTTAAAATTTTTGTTTATAACAATATGAAATAACTAATATGAAATAAAATAAATAATCTATAAAAATTTGTTATTCAATAAAAATAGAATGTTATGAACACAACACTTTCACATATGTATGCAGTTTGTTTAAAGTGTAAACATTAATACATATGTTTTATGCTCTTACGATCTCCTTAAGAGACTCCCATCCCATTTCATTTCATAGAAATTAAAATCGAAAACTTCGCGCAAAGAAAGTCAAATAATGAAAACTAGATGACGTTAAAAGAAACAAATTTTTTAACACTATATATTCATAGAAAAAAAATAATTTTGTATTAATGATAGATCGAATTGGAAGTAGCCTTATTCAATAACAATATTATGTTCAATTCTATCAATGTAAATTAACTTTCAGTTCAACTTACTCTTTTTCTAATGTTTAAAAGATAAAAGTTAAACCGAGATTAAAGTTACTCTGCATTAATCACACTGCATTAATCAGTAAAATTTTGACGTTTGTGAAACAAATATACAAATACTTGTTTTATTAAAACAAGAGCATAATCCATAAACTTTGTGGATCAAAATTTTGTGGCATAAAGCACTAATCATTCCAACAATATTACAACAACATTATTGCATTCTAGCAATAATATTGACTGCATTCAGCAAAGAAAGCAGCTTTGCAACTATTGTTGAAATTCTTTAATATGATTGGTCTTGCCTTTTATAGCTCCTCACTGAGTCTAAATGTATATCAAATATATCAATCATGTTCAAGAATTTTACAACAGTTGCAAAGCTGCTTTTTCTGTTGAACGCAGCCATTGCAAACATTGCAGCTATAAATTTCTACAACTTCTGTGGGAGAACGTACTGAATCAACAAGATTATTTCCAGTTTAATTAATGCTGTTAATTTTTTTCTGTGCGGGGAGAAATATATTTTACAAGCTTCCTTTGTACTTTGTAAATGTACTCTTAAAATAGTGTCTGTAACTAATTAAAACGTTATCGATTATTAGCACTTAGAGAATTTTCTAACAGGAACAATTTATAGAATGTATGAAATATATAACGTATGTATGTGTATATAAATTTTTTCTGTATAGATATAATTGGAAATATAAATAGTATAATTTTTTAGCAAGTGTCTTCAAATATGGAAAGTATTTTTATTTTCCTTTCAACCCCAATGGGAATTGGGAATCCATTTCTTTCTAACATAAGTCTTATTTTCGTACAAACTATGTTAGGTATATTGTGAAATTACTCACCATATGGAACCGGTTTCACGCTCTGAGCGCGTATTTCAGGGACGCGCCTACATGAGGCACTTAATCGAGGCCACTCGAGAATCGAGCCCGCAGACTTCGTCAAAACAAACGTATACATGCCCTGAAACATTTGTTATACAATTATACATTTATTATACAATCCATAGCTGAAATTAAAATGTATTAATTAAATTTGTAATTATTTTAGATACATATTTTCTTTCATGGGAGAAAGAAATGAGCGATTGTACTTGTATAATTAATCTTTATATCTTAAGTATCTTTGAACTATTTCAATATTTAATTATGAAAAGTTTAGATTGCGAATACTCAGTGTAAAGGAACTCGTCGTTTCTTTCGGCTGGAAGAGAAAATGGTTATTTGAATAAAAGTTACGACATTCTCACTTCAACGAAGACGTTGTTGAAATCGTCTTAGCAAGAATGAAGTACTCGCGGTATATATCCGCGATAACTTCTTACAAGCCGCAAGTAACTTCACGACAATACCTTCTCGCGAAACGTCGCGACAGAAGTATCTCGCTCTGACGTACGAGATAATAAAACGGAAAGACAGCCAGTTTCTCCGTCGCCACGGCGAGATGCGTGAGAGAATTCCGGTTCTCCAGAGGGGAAAGGAACGGGACAATGGACAGAGGGTTGGAAAGGGCAGGGATCCTAGATACTGGCTCGATATAATACCGCAGCCAGGTGCGACACGATTCGTATGCGGTACAGCCAGTTGCGTGCAATCACTCGCATTTACGTTGCTCTTCGCTGAAACTTCTCTTTGTAATGCCCGCTTCTACCAATATAGATTAACTTTAAACAGAGCTAGGTATGTATTTGAAATACTTCTATTTCAAACACAGTATTTGCAATACAAGTATTTTGTATTTCAGCGGAGCACAAGAAAGTATTTGTATTTTGTATGTTGTATTTAAAATGGAACGATTAAAAGGTTTTTGGATTTTTTTAATTCAAAAGTAAGATTGATTGTCAGTGTTTGAAATACAAAATGTTTTTATAAGCTCCCATCGAAAATACAAAATATAATTGTCTTACAAATATTGTTTTTGAAATAAAAGTATTTCAAATACATGTCCAGTTTTGACTTTAAATGAAAATTAAATTCGCACAATTTGCAGAAATTAGATATGAGTACATAAATTCACGCGGAATTATTTAAACACTAAAGATCCAGCTTGACCGTTTAGAATTTTTATTTAATTTGTTATAAATTAACTTTAATCTCAATTCAATTTATTCTTCATCCTTTTTTAATTCTTAGAACTAGAAAAAGATCAAATTAATTGAACCAAGATTAAAATTAAACTACATAGAAATGAGCGTTATGCTCAATTTTTCGTTTTCTGGTTAACTTTTGATAGACTTAACTGCATTTAACTTGATGTTAATAATATAAAAATTGTGTTTTTTTTTAACTATTAATCACTAAATAGTTTTCTAATAGTAACTTTAAAAGTTATTTACTACAAAAGCATCAATTTAGTGCTTAACCATAGCTAGAAAAATACAATTTTTACCATAATATAAAACAGCCAATTACAATCAAATTAGATATTTCAAACATTACATTATGCATTTATTAAATAAATTTATTCACGATTTCAGACACGACTGCGTGCAATGCGGAATAACTTCCGGACTTTCAGCACAATTAATCTGAAACATTAACAATCCTGAATTAAATTAAATTAGAAATATCAGTAAAGAACTTATTCCAAAAAGATATATTACAATTTTTACATTATCATCAGGTTAAGTCTAACTACTAAGTTAACCAGAAAATGAAAAATCGTCTTAACCAAACGGATTCGCTCTTCATTCGTATAGGTGAACGACCCCAGGGAGACCCTGCGGGTGAACTTCCGTGAAACTCTACCGTAAGCTTCGCTCGCGTAATGCACCCTTTCCCGGCCCATCCCGCGAAACGGGAATAACGAAACGTACCGCTAATATCGCGAAACCACACCACAGATCACCACCGCATCGAAATTGTTTACCGGGCACCGTGCCAGCGCTATTAAGCGATCGTTTATTTATATCTCCGCTCGACCACGCGCGGGCGTGCCTGTGCCTTGAAAATAATGCTCCTGATACTACGAGCGTACACGGATTATAGATGGCAAGATTAAGGGCGTTGCTTAGAAAGCGCACGAGTTGCATTTTAGAAAGATGAAATATTAATGCGAGCGATACAAATAATGGCTGGCTTTGTACACGGCTTGTGTTTTTCTCCTGTCCACGAGTTCAAAGTCTACAGATTCATTTCTAGATAACTTGGTGTTATCGATTTTTCTTTGATGAAGCTAGTCGACCATTAATAACCCTCGAGGTACGGGCAATTGAAGCCGAAGGATTTTTTTTTTTTTTTGGCGAATCAAGCCGTTTGCGTAACGAAATGTGTTGCAGACGCACGTGTCTTTAATCTTCTGGAGTTGACGTCAAAACACGGTTACTAACGTTAGATTGAAATCCATTTAATTTGTGTTGATTAAAAGGCACTAATTAATTTCAAAGAAATAAAATGATTTAATTCGTATAAAAAAGAATGAATAAGTTTATTTTAATAATAATAATTTCTTTGCAGATGTAACATAAAGAATATATACTATTAAATGGAAATGGACCGAAAAAGATTCAATAAGTGAAGAGAATCGTATTCGAGGGAGATTCGAATCCCGACTGAAATGATATTTTTCATAATAAATTCTTCAATGTTTTAAAGATGCTCATCCACATTAGTAGATTGCTTATACGAATTTAATGAGTGATACATACTCCGGCTTCAATCTAGGACTGTGTTTCAAAACAAATAATCAACGCATAGTTTGCTTGAATTGGAAATTGTAAAAATTCACACGTATTACTATTATTAGGTATAAAGACTCGGCTTGATTGAATATAACTCTCTTCTCTATTTGCGTTGAACATTTATCGATCTATTTTAGTTTAATATTCTAAAGATAAAATTGCTGAATCACATAAAATTTTAAATTTGGTATATCTAGTATTGTAACACTTCTCTCTCTCTCTTTTCTTTTTTCTACTTAGAAAAAAAGATGTAGCTCATTTCAGTTCAGCTTATCTCAGAATTGTTTTGTAAGTAGATTTTTTTTTCATGAGAATGCTTTATCGAATTATAATATTTTAAACAAATTACGTACCGAATTTGAATATAAAATTATACTATGCTACAAAAATCTCTCCATACGATATTATATATATACTGATAATTATTAACATTCCTCATTTTTCCTACTTGCTACTTTTAGTAAATTGCTAGAAATGCATCGCACAAAACAGAGAATTTCTAGTAATTTACTAAAGCAATTAGTAATTTATTAAAATGCAAACAAAAATTCACAAAAATATTATTAAACTCGTCTTAACCGAATATGACTCATTTGTGACAAAGAATATAATTGAATAGATCCAATAAATGTCAACATACACTGAAGAGTCTCAGTTCCAGAGGATTATATACGAACCACTAGGCAATTGGGAAATTTTTACTGTGCGTTTTCCTTTCCAATTAAGCATAATGTTATCTCCCGCGGAGATATTACCCCGTTTTCTTCGTCAAATGATAAATCGGATTACGTCCATCGCGTAACTGCCAATTACTCTTCGGCCATTCGACCGTCCGACTTCTCGTACGCGTTCATACATTCTCGTACAATGAGGAACCGTGAAACGTGAACATGATCATTTATCACCGCGAGAAACCTCGGCGAAACAATATCTACCATGTCGTCGTCTTTCGTTTCTTTCGATATCACGTGTAACGACAACTCATATGTTACGAGGTCAAGTCGAGTGTCGACTTCGAAGTCCATGCTACTTAATAAAAAGACATCATTGACATAGTAAGAAGTAATATCATTTTTTGATCGTGATCTTCGATAGATATTGAAAATCATTCAACTTGTAGCTTTCCAGTCTTTTAACTACATAGAAACGTGTTATTCGAGAGTTTAATTTCAAGCAATTTCCGTAGAGATACAATATATCATTAAATTGCCCTAATAATTATCGATATATTAAATTTAACGTACAATGAAATTATTGAGCACTAAGCTATGCATTCAGTGGTTATTAGGGTAAAATCTATCATGCTAAAAGTTAGAAACAAGAGTTAGAACAAGAGATAAAGGGTGCTTTCCATTTGATGACACAAGTCGACACAAGTGTCGTTCTATCTTTGTCACTCTCTAAATGTCAACAAGGATAGAACGCTTGCCATCAAATAGAAAGCACCCAAACCTTTAAGAATTCTATCCATTTTTCTATTTTTTATATATTAGTTTGGGTCTCTGACAGCCAATGTTGCAGCAAAGAACGTGATAAGTGATTCCGATTTTTAAACAGTTTTGTATTATTAATTTGTTATTACATATTTTAAGTGTTATGAAAATACACGCCCAACTGAACTGTATAAATACAAATAATCTGGTTATATTCATACTTTTTAATTTATTTATCTCCTAACACATTTATTTTAAATACTCAACTTGCACTATTAGAAAATAATAATTTCTTAACGAAATTGTGTATTCTATGGAAAAGATAAAATCGTGGAGAGAAGCTCGTAGCTGGATGTCGCTTAATATTACTTAATAATTTCAAAAAGCATCGTTAATATTAGAGATGTTATTTGACAGTTTGACGGCTATATCACAGAATGCAATGAGGAAAAGTACGTGCAAAGGAGGAAAACATCGTCGATAACGCGCTAACACGCTATTAGCGTGTTAATTAATTTCCACGGGGCTGTATAAGCGCGCTGTTTGCCGAGGGAAACGACGCCGACACGGTCATTTGTCACCTGGGAAAAAAAAGCTGTTTCGAAATCACGGCGGCCTCGATCATTTGCGCCGTGTAAACGACATTTCTAATGTCTGTATTCTCGACTCTATTTAACACCACGATTATTTGACGGTAAACTGACGCGCAACCATTACGTTCTGTTTAAAGCCAGACACCTATTTTGAGATTTCATGGTCGTAATATAAAATTAACGCGTTTCGAACTTAAATTAAATGGCGATTGCATACGCTAATACTCGTCTTTGTCCATATGGTCAGTCGATTGTGAGTACTATCGGTTCTTCACTTAAAATATCTAATTTTGTAACTTCCTTCATTTATCGCGAATCAAAAGAACCAGTCTGAAAGCTGCTACTTCTGAGAATCTACAGTTAGTTTATCATATCGGGGCGAGATTCGAGAACAAGGAAGTGGATTATGTTATTTTAAAACAAAGTGAAAATTATAAAAATACGCGCTATAGAATATTTATATTTTCATTGGAGCCTAGTACATTTGCTCACTTTTGTAATTTTCACTTCAAGATATATTTCTATTTCAAGATATATGATTGATCTCAAGTTAATAAAATTGTCCGGATTTAGTAAAAAAAAAGCAGCTTTATAACTATTATAAGATTCTTTAATGTGATTAATTCTTGCCCTTAATTTCTCAGATCTAAACGTTGTTCTATTCTTCGATAACTGTGTGATAATTTATCTACTGGATAAACAAAAGAATAAAAGAGTAACAGAATAAGAGCCATCACATACAAAAGGCTGGTATTCGTAGTCAGATCTTATAGATTCAGAAATCTTATATTCAAGATCGTGATTTAAGTACAGTCTTAAGAAATCACGAACCAGAGGCTATATTAACATCTTAAAACACTACTTAAGACAATCTTGAAGTGAGAACCGACTATGAATACTGCTCTTAAATGACATAAGTTGTATAACTAACATAAAACTGCTGAACAATTGAGAATCCAACATAAGAACGCCATATCGATTTACATAAGATGCTCATTAGTTCAGCAGCTTTATGCTGAGGTTATGCAGCTTATCATTTTGTATATGATGGCTTAAGGTAATAAGCTGAAGTTTACTTGAAGGTGGAACAAACAATCCAGCCTAAATGTGTAAACTAATATTATTAGGACTGACCTAAGACTGGTCTGGCATAGAACTAATCATATTAGGACTGGTTGTTGTCACTGTTGTCATCTTCGGATGAACTATGTAATAATTTACCTAAACAAACAAAAGCATAAACAAAAGAGTAATGGATCTTCTGCAATAATTAGTCATAAATTTTTTATGACCATTAGTCATAAATCAGAAGTCAGAAGCTAAAAATTGACCAATCACAGTTGTCAATTTTTAGCTTTTGACTTCTGATTTAGTACTAATGGGTTATTGTAGAAAGCTCATAAAATCATAAGAAAGTAAGAGAGTAAAACAGTGAACTGGAGTTTATCAAAAGATGGAACAACCCAGCTTTAAAGAATTTTACAAGTGCAAAGCTACTTTTTGTGATAAACATAGTTATTATTTCGCGTGTAAATTCATAGTATTGTGATTGAATTATAATTTAATTACGTAATTTATAGTCACTTTCAAAGCCAATATTATAATTTTTTTTTGTATAATTACAATTATAGCTATAATTACTTCGCCATGCAATTAGTCAAGTACCAAATAATTTTTCAGTGTATAATGTCAGAGTTGTTCCTTCCAGCTACATATTTTTTTCTATCTACCATATGCAAAACGAAATACATTTGGATAATCTCGTTTGATAAAGAGAGAAAGAGAGAAGGGGGGGGGGAGAGAGAGAGGAACAATTGGAGAGGTTATATGTTATGCCCGTTTCTACCAATTTAGATTAACTTTAATCTCGGTTCAACTTACTCTTCATCTTCTTCTTGGAACTAGAGAAGAAGAATAAGTTGGATCAAGATTGATGTTAATCTACATTAATAGAGGCGAGTATAAGAGAAACAGCTCAGCAGAGAACGCAAAGAGAAATTGCGAAACTTACATACTTTCCAGCTCCAACTTGATCGTTTATCTTTAATTATGTGTCCGTAATATATGATGAAGATACGAGAAACGCAAATAAAGTAACAAATGCGCATTATTTATACGAATAAATATCCATTTTTCGCAATATACGAATGTAAATATGGCGCGAATGACGACGAGGAATCCGTTTGAAAATGTCCTGCCCAAATGCATCGAAATGTTTCACTGTGTCACCGCGCGAGAACGCCACTTACTGGATGCCTGTTTTATCGGCTTTAAGAATCGAACCTAACCATCGAAATATTGGGTCATCTAAAAAGTATCCGCGGTACTTTGTCACTAGATATATGACCATCAACACACATCTAGTGACAAAAAACCGCGGATACTTTTTAGATGACCCAATATTTCAAAAATTCAGGTTCGTCCATTTCAAATTAGATAAAATATTGAGTTCAATCTAAACAATCTTATTCGAGAAAATATTTAAAAAATGTATTTTAATTCGATAAATGCAAAATATGTCTTT